>NW_017728917.1:3542936-3545406 GCF_001723895.1 Crocodylus porosus
GATCAAGGAACGAGACTATTCCCCTCTATTCTGCACTGATGAGGCTACATCTGGAGTACTGTGTCCAGTTTTGGGCACCCCACTACAGGAGGGACAAGGTGGAGAGAGTCCAGCGGAGGCCAATGAAAAGTGGTGAGGTGGCTGGGGCACATGATTTATAAGGAGAGGCTGAGGGAACCGGGCTTATTTAACCTGCAGAAGAGAAGACTGAGGGGGGATTTGATAGCAATGTTCAACTACCTGAAGTGGGGTTCAAAAGAGGATGGAGCTAGATTGTTTTCAGTGGTGGCAGATGCCAGAACAAGGAGCAATGGCCTCAAGTCGCAACAGTGAAAGTTTAGGTTAAATATTAGGAAAAACTCCCTCGCTAGGAACACTGGAACTAGTTACCCAGAGAGGTGGTGGAATCTCCATCCTTGGAGGTTTCAAGGCCCAGCTTGGCAAAGCCATGGCTGGTACGATCTATTTGAGGTTGATCCTGCTTTGAGCAGGGGTTGGACTAGATGACCCGAGGTCCCTTCCAACCCTCATTTTCTATGCTTCTATCATTTGCCAAAGTTATACAAGAATCTATGTCAGAGTTGAAAACTAACCCTTCAAGTGCCAGGCCAAGTGCCTTAACATTAAGATTATGCTGCCCCTGGCTTTTAGTCGCTAGAAAAAGTAACTAAGCAACTCCTTTTCTTTTAATTTCTTAGGGGTGGGTGGTATGTGAGCAAATTTGGTATTTGAGAAAGAACAGAGAGAGGCGCTCGTTCAAGATTAGGCGCTATATCAGACAAACTGTCTGCCTTCCTCTTTCTCATATGGATAAATACATAACCAGGCCAGATCTGCGTTTTGGAGTTTCATTTCATTCGCAAGATGAAATATTTAGATGGCAAATACTTCTAGAATAAATGTATTCTTAGCAAGAAAAAAAAAAGTTATTTCATAAGCTTCAGAAGATTAACTTTCTTACATGTTATTTCAATGCATATTACAACAATCAAAAGACAATTTTGTAGTATGACAGTTTTGATATTTCTAAGTCAAATACAAAAATAAGTTGCTATGGCATATCACTTTAATTTCCTCTTACATTCATAAATCAGATTGTTATATTCAGCATACTATTTCCAAACTTCTTTTAATATACTTTATATCCATAGTGACTACTGTTGAGGACACAATGCAATATGGTGGAAGTTCCTTAGAGGTTGTGATGGAAGCTGTATATTTAGAAAAGTCAATTGAAACCTCAAACCATAATAGAATACATTTCATTAACTTTGAATTAGCTTTATGTCTAAAAACTAGAGATTAGTCAGACTCTTTAATTAAGATTTCATTAAGGGTCAGGCTCTCAACTAATATTGATGAAGAAAGCTGTTTTGATTCAGTGAAGTTATATCAAACTGTATCAATGAGGATTCTTGGCAAAAATCATTTCTATTTTGTGAGCTTAAACAGGTTATAAATTAAAAAATAAAAACGTCAACATATGAAAAAAATGACACAACCAAATGTAAAAGTGAGCGACAGCTGCAAAAGAACAAACACATGGTCAGATATATGCTGGCTAGAATATGTCATGTAAGAAAGGTTGTTAAGGATAGTCTAATATCTACTTGGGATGCTGCATATTCCGTGGTACGAGTTCAGATGTGCAACATGTACACCCGTCTTAGTTTCATACAGGTAAGTTTTCCATCACATTTGTTTTCCATGCTTATTAGCTTGCAAAAGATTAAATCTTTCAGACACAGCAAGAGTAGCAGAGGCATTTTCTTCCAAGCTGTCTTGCTTGCCAAACATCCCAAACATAATACAAGCTACATAACGATGAGTAGGAAACAAGGGGCACGACAGGACGGCAGAATCCACTGCTATCCACTCCTATTTTCTTCCTTCTTTCTGTGGGGCCAGTCACTTCTGAAAGCTACCAAAGGGTTTCTCCATAACTCCACAGCTTCATCAGAAAATGATCTTCTTTATCTCAAAAGCCATCTAACCCCCACTGCTGAGTAATCAGACTGATCAGCATTCTGGGTATGGCAACTATTCATAGTATAGTCAAACAAAGTACACAGGCAACACAGAAGATGAAACCCTGTTCCTACTAAAAATCAAGAAGAGATTTGAAACCAAATTCAGTGTGCCCTGATTCTACCCAGAGTCTCCAGAATTCATACATTTTTTCCCATTTATTAAAGGTGCCCAAGAAATATTAATATTTGATTATGTGAACTATAATTAAGCCTATGTGAAGCGGCTAGTATTTGCTTCAGATTTGGATTCAGCCAACCTGGAGAACACTGATTCAATTCAGCGATTCGAATCACTGTCCCGAATCAATTAGGCCAAATCCAATTCAGAGATTTGGCTGCTGCCGAATTGGCTGAATCTCCGAATTGGACAGGCCCCATCCCCTCACTGATCTCTCAGCTGCTCTCCCACCCCATGGCTGCCCTGCCCGCCCCAGTTCCCC
>NW_017728917.1:3545909-3547177 GCF_001723895.1 Crocodylus porosus
GTTGGGGGATGTTTAGGGGGGCTGGGGGAGCAGGCAGGGGATGGGACTTAACAGGGTCCCACCACGGTCCCCTCCCCCCTTCCTCCAGCCCCACCTTCCCCACCCCCTACTTACCAGTACAGAGTCTGAGTCCAGCTCCCTGCGGCAGCAAGCAGGGAGTGTCCAACTCTCCAAAGCTCTTCTAATCGATTTGGAAAAGATTTGGAGAGCTTCAAATTGATTCAGACCTTTTTTACTGGTCTCCCGACTCGATTCAGATTCCGAGATTCGGCCGCCAAATCAGGCCAAATCTCCTCCAAATCAAATCAGCACCCAAAGCTTTGCACAGCCCTAACTATGATGATGTCATCACCGCTAAAGAATCAAAAAAGTTTAAAAAACAGGTATCCAGAAACTGATAAGAGGACCTCAAGTCTATGATGATCTCAGAAAATCTGAAAAAGACAATAAAGTTTTCCCTATGAAAATGCTGCCACAATTTGTAATCAATTCTTGTAAAAGCTAAAACATGAACCTTACCCATTTCTAATAAATACCAAAAAAAGGGCAACTAACTTCCCAAAGCAATATTATAATACTTTTTTCTTTTCATAAGCGCTATTCTTTTCATGATAGCCTCTTATCATGATAGATAACAAGAAGAAAAAATATGAGATTCAATTTGGTATATGTTAATACCATCTCATACTATATAAACACAGACTGCATCTGCTGATTATAAATCCTCCGTGTTCTGGAGCTAAGGAAAAAAAGACTCTCACAAAGTTATTCAAGAATGAAGGTTTAAGACAGTCTATTTGACTTTTACCTGCTGAAGTCTGTCAGCTTTTGAAACAGAACAGCAGCTTAAGAGATTTTTCTATAATATAATGTTCATAATTTGGGGTTTCCAGCCTCTCGCTAAACATCAGCCATTTCCCACTGAAGCAAAGTGATCACCCTCAGATCCCAGCTCAGTCCCCTGCCCCTGACTCACTGATTTGCACTAGTACTTCTCTAGGAACAATTTACAATAAATAGTATGAATGAGGGGGACAAAACACGGTACACCTCAACCATCTTGACAATACCAAGAGCTATGTCTATTGTGCTAGTATGCCAAATGTGCACCTTCAGCTCCCAGGAAGGCCATCTTATCTGCTGGAAAATAATAAAATAAAATAGTAAGTGAGAGTTACTTCTTCCTTAGCTGAAGCAGTATTGGGATAAGAATGTATTTTTAGACAGGCATTTGCGGCCAAAAGAAAAATAGTTTCATAGGGTCAGAA
>NW_017728917.1:3547992-3572269 GCF_001723895.1 Crocodylus porosus
GGTCTGATTGTAGCCTGATGCTTCCTTCTAGTGTGCCCACATCCCCCCACATCTTAGTGTCATCAGCAAATTTGAACAGGGTGCTTTTTATCCCCCTCATCCAAATCCCTGATGAAGATGTTGATATGGTGTGGTTGGTACTAAAAACATTGACTGCTTAGAAAGAAGGCAAGGGAGATGATAGCGAGAACATGCCTGGATAAGGATGGAATAGTGGAAGGGACTGACAAATTCAAGAGAACATCTATAGATACGCAAGCATAATATAACAGAGGTTGAGTGAGTGCTCATGCCTCCCTATATCAGAGGAAGTTCACATAGTCATCACTCAGTCCAAGGTTCGCCTTGCTTCCCTGCCTAACTTGTCTGCCAAGACTTGATAGAAGTGTAGGACCAGACAAGACCTGTAAAATCATCAAGTCCAGTTGCCTGCCATAGATTCATAGATGCCAGGGCAGGAAGAGACCTCAACAGATTATCAAGTCCGACCCCCTGTCTAGGCAGGAAAGAGTGTTGGGTCAGACGACCCAGCCAGATGCCTATCTAGCCTTCTCTTAAAGACCCACAAGGTAGGAAACAGCACCACCTCCCTTGGAAGCCCATTCCAAATTTTGGCCGCCCTTTGGCCATAGGCAGGAGGTAGTTGGCCTCAAACGAGCTCAACAAGGTGCTTCTCCAACCTCCTCTTGAGCACCCCCAGGGATGGCGACTGCACCGCCTGTGATACTTCTTCACTGGTCAGGTCACTGGTGAGGACCTTCACCTCGGGATGAGGGGACTGAGACAAGGCTCCACAGGGTCTTGAAAACGTGGCTTCTCTCCAGCCTTTCACCACCAGCTTGCATTTCACAAAGTCTGTAGCATAGTGTATTCTCTCAGTCCATCTGAGCCCTGTCCTTCTCTTCAGAAACATGTTATGATTTCAATGAATCAGGAAAGTCCACGCAGAAAAAAAACAAACCCATTCACTGATGCTTTTGCAGACAAATTCGACTTGTTAAGTGCTCTGATACTTCCATAAACATCAATGGAACAGGGCAGGCTCAGTGCTGTGAGGGTCTTCCAAGTACTTTCAGTCCTTTTGATGGATGCTGTCAGTGATTTATTTACGCCTGTGAGAGATCATGGTTCCAGTCCCACACACATTACTTGAACACCGCATAGACAAATACCTCAGAAATGATTGATTAATGTATCTTTTCACATAAAAGCCTCAGAGAACAGGCTTTGAATGATTGCACAAAACACAGAGAATGGGCTCTAACATTTATTTCAAAATATGCATCACAGCAATCAAAACCAAATTTGCTTCTGTCCATTATTATTAGAATTTATATAACCCAGAACAAAAAAGGAAGTATATTTGTCTGACTATTGTATAATCTTTCTGGAATCATGAATTGGCCTTATAAGGATAATTGACACTTGCGTTATTTGTATTCTTCTTTCCCTACAGTAAGTCAGTCATGATGACTGGCCTAGGTACACTTATCCAAGATCTGTGAATCCAATATATTATTGAAGACCATGTTGTTGAATCTTCAAAGCGATTCTTTAAATGCGCTGTACTTCCACAAGTGGTACTTTCCACACCACTGCAGAAAGCATTTATGAAACTAATCTTTTAAGGACCAGGAACTAGTGAAGGGAATACCAAAAAGAGAAATTCATGCAGTAGCATGTTATGTATTATTAATAGTAAAGATGCTATATCTTTAAAAAAAAAAAGTTGACTGCATATTCTCATGTTCTTAATCAAAATAAACCTATTTGTTCTATTTTATTTGTTCATTTGATCTCCTAGGAAATGATAAAGCATTAAATAGCATACTTTTGTGTTCGGTAGATTAAATGATGATTTGCACTAAAAGTGACGTAGTAGACAGTGGGCAGGTCTATACAAGATGCTTAATGCTCAGTAGCCTAATAACACTGCACAGTAGCATGCGGGGCAAAAACCACGCTAATACACTATTCCACAGTAGCGTCACCAGGATGCTTTGCACCTCCCCTGCAACCCTCCCCTTGTAAGATGGGTGGGCTAGCCTTAGCCCAGGCTGTCTTCTCCAGCCCAGCAGGGAGCCTTTGGCCTGGGCCACTGCAGGCATATGGCTGTATTTCCAGAATCAAAAGTGAATGTCTCTTCACTTACTTATTGGTTCAGTCTACACAAGTTGGACTAACCTGTTAAGACTGAATCAATTCAGCCTCAGGCTTTTTGACTGTCTCTACTTAGCCTAAATACCACTGGACACATGCACACAATGTCCTTTTCACTATCTTACACTTTTGTAGCCGTTCCCACTGTGCAAAATGTGCAAAATGCTCTCTAATGTTTCACATCTGTGCTTACCTTAGGCATACAACGGCATACAACAGAAACAATGTAAGGATACTTTAGACAGCCTCAGACTCACTCAGAAAAGTTTAATGTAGCAAGAAACACGTTCCTCCTGTACAGCAAAGTTGGACAGTTTTTGGATGCTCTTTGGCACATTCATCATTGTATTATCTCCCTAAGAAGGATACATTATTTATTCTGAATCACTGGGTGCAATCTCTTAGGAAGTCAGTGGCCTTTTAAGAAAATAAGTATTTTCAAGTCATTGTAGTGCATTTCCACTATGTATTCTGTTTACAGTAAAAAGATCTACTTCATTATTCATTTCTACTTCTCTTAATTGCCTTTATTCATTTCCTTTTAACAGATTTATCATTCTAGAATGACAACAAGGTTTGTAGCAGCAGTCTTGGCCCTACAGTCTTTGGGAACTGTTTTAATTATTATTGGTCCCCTGCTGTTGGCTGTTTCATACTGGCATTGGTATACAGGTATATTTGCCTCTTTCCAGAGACTCCAAACTGCTTAATTCTCTCTGATGTTCAGAGTTTTATTCCCTCAAGAGGGCTGGATTATTCCTTTTGTTCTCAAATCCTATTTGTAGGTTGGCTACTACTGTTTTTATTCTTCTTTTAGATAACTTGCCAGAACAAACCTTTGATTTTTTTAAAAATAAGAATTTCCTTTTAATTTTGGGGTAATGATCTATCAATGGGTTTGACAGAGATAGATTAACAATGGGCTACATGTCAATTGTGATTTCCTTTTGGGCGTACTACAGAAGCCAGAACTACTGGGAGGGAGTTGTTGGGGTTTTTTTTCCCTTTCACTTCAGTTGGAAGATCAATGAGAATTGCTCCAACCTGTTATTGAAATCCATAAAGAACCTGAACCTTTTTTGAGAACTGGCTAAGTGTCACTAAGAATAGAGGTGTATTATTTCAATGCCAGAAAGAAGAAAAGTAATTTTACAACAGGCTAACAAAGATGTGGGGAGAGACACTGCAGTGTTAGACTAGGTAGTTTGACAGTCTGGGAAGGAAAAGTCTCTCTGGACAGATATGTTTTGCAGCAGTGACTTGCAATACGGGAGAAGAAAAACAAAAGAATTAATAGCTAATTTTATCTGCTGTAAATAAGACATGAAAGGCATTCATACCGCAAGAGCTGAGACTGGAAAACAGACTCTTATAGAACAAATATATAAATCAAGTTTTCAAAGGTTCGATCAATCTCTGTCCTGCTCAAATGCTGCCTGCACCGAACAGGCTTCTGATTAATTTGTTGGTGTTGATCTAGAAGTCTCCCTATGCTGACATCAACTGGTTATCAAGCATCTGAAAACTGGAGAGGGACCCAGGTTTTGGGAAACTTAAATCATTATTTACCTGTACTACAGTTGAACCTCAAGTGGTTGCACACAAATTAGGGCCTCCCCTTCTTGGTGCAGTCCAATATACATAGGAAAACACTTTTTCCATTAATTAGTACTGTATGAAGATAAAGCTTGGCAAGAGCATTTGTGAACTGCTACAGAATAGACAAAGGAAGTTGCCCCGGATACCTAATTTCCTTCAGCCTGCCCTGTTGAACTCTACCTTCTTCTGAACCTTTAATTACCCAAAATAAATGAACGATGGCACTGGATCACTTTCTCACACATTTTATGTTATTCAAAGGGCAAAAAAATGGAGCCAACCAAGTATGATGCAAACAGAGTATTTCAGATACTCTGATGCAAGAAACTTCAGGACTTCTGGCAAATTATGAAACTGCTACAGCAGAAGATGACAACACTTTTTAAAGAATGGAAGTGTCTGTGCATGGGTTGGACAATGGGAAATGTACTCTGGGCAATTTTGATGGAATAGGACTGCTTAGTGCTTACTCTTTTCAAGATTTCCTTTCCATAAAGCAGCTGGTAGCCTCCTCAAGGCAAGGTGTTTTACACAGATTCCTCCTAACAACTCTGGTTACCATCTTCACCACATACCGGGCCCCCAGGATTTAACCATCACACTTCCGGGCTCATTTTCTTCCCCCAAGTAAGTCTGTCTGGACCACCAGCAGGGAGGAAATGATAAACTCAAGGGACGGTTCCAGGACAACTTTGTGGATTTGGGCCATCACTGTGCTGCACATAGCAAACTACTTGACAGCTCATCTGACCTAAATAAACATGCTGTCTGGCAGGAACTTGGTGGAGCACATCCTGCGGGGGGAGAGCCCCCCAAAATTTAAGAAGACTAGATCATATGTGGATGGCAAACTCCTGAATGTCGCCAGTAATGAAGTATCTAACCTAGATAATGATCTATACGGAATGATTTAATGTACTGTCAGGGTCTGAAATAAATTGTAGTATAATCTCAAGCAATGATAATTTTCTCCCTTCTGAATTTATTTCCTTTGATCCTTTTGCTTTAACCAGCCCACTTATTCAAGATAATAACTTGCTCCAATAATTACAGCATAAATCCATTTCTATTCCCATCTGAAGAAATTATACGGGACAATAAGTACCCTCCTCTTTCTGCTAAGGTTAAATAGGATATATGCGACAGCCTTTCACACTTATTCTTGCATAGTACCATTCACGTTACAAGATGTATTTTTTCCTTTCACATAGAAATGATAAACTCATGATCAGTCCACTCAAGCAACAATTGCCTCAAAGCCTAGGATTCTTTAAATATATTCTAGGCATGACCTCTCAGAATTGCAGTTTACGTTGTCTTTGCCAGAACACCAGAAAAGGAGTTTTAATGTTGTTTTATGTAATGCGTCAACTCTTTCTTTTCTGGTCTTTTTTTAAATAAACCCTACATACAATACTAAAGAGCAAGACAATAGTCTGGAGAGCTGAATTGCTTGCAGGGCTTACAGGTCCATAACTGGTTCTGTAGAAAGATGGAACAAATCCCATTGCCTTCAAAAGATCAGGTCTATGGGCTGGGCTTCTCTCCAAAGTTAGAATCTCAGCAGAGATATTTCCTAGCACCTTAATTAGGGCTTTTTCCCCCCTGAAACAAGTAACATTTTTCAATTATCTCCTCACTACAGTTCATTTCCTTAGAACTATGCTACTAATTCGGAGTTATTGTTTGTAGGTGTCATTTATTTTGATTTATTTTCCTGAAGATGAACACAGGAGAAATTGAAAAGGTTGAAAGCTTCCGAAGTGAATTACGCAAGTTTAAGGTAGTGCCCAAACAATTAAGGCCTCAATTCACCAAGGTACTTAAGCACATGTCTAACTTCAAGCATGTGAATCACAATGATTATTCTATTTTGCTTTTAGTATTGCAGTTGTACCAAGAAGCCCCAGCCATGGATCAGTAGGCCAGTGCAATAGGCTCTCCACAAACAGCAGATAAAGCAAGCAGATGGTCCAGGACCCAACGAGCTCACCGTCTAAATAAGCATAACCTGGTATCAAAGCACACAGTTAGTTTGTACTTTTCGGATTAAAGTACTGGACAGCAGTTATGAAAGGAAGGAAGGGAGAAAAGACATGATGATGTGCAGTCTCTGTATAGAGGGAGTCATTGCCAAGAAAACTTTATGGGAAGTCTTGTTTCTAGATCTGAACTTAAGCAGATTTAGCAGGAAGCTGCATAGCAAGGTTTTCAACAGCAATTCTGTTCCTGTAGTGCATGGTTTTGCCCTGCAGCTCTCCAGTGTATCATCCATTTCCATGGAAGGCAACTGCACTGGAAGGTCACAGATACCTTTTAAGCCAGGGCCTATGACTACGAACTTTGTAGACTGGGTTCTTAACTTTGAATTTCGTCTTGGAGAAGACATAGAAGTCTAAAAGTTCACACAGCATTGGCATAATGCCTCCCTTGAGCCTTTATGATTTTTGAGTGGCAGTCTTCATGTGGCTATCAAATTCATCTCCTGTTACAAGAATGAATTACATCCATATGACAGGGGAGGGACCAACAAGTGGATGTCAGTAATTAGGACTTTTCTCTTCTGAAATGAGACAGTGCTGTTCAATGATGATAGGCAACAAGTCCAGGAATGAGCTAGAAGTCCAAAATGATCCTAACATTTTACAATATCCTGCCAGTTCTGATACTTAAAACGCTGCAACATGCTTTGGCTAGGCAACAAGGAGAGAGGTGCCTGAGGAATACCACAGAAAGACAGCTGAGACCTTAGTCACATATGCAATAAATAATTGGCCCGATCCATCTCAGGTAAGAAAGATTTTTCTGTGGAAGTTATGCAAATCAATTTTATTTTGTATAGTTATGTTTTAAGTGCCCTAACTCTCTCAGAATAAGAGTTTGTAGTCAGACTGCCTACATATGTTTGTACAGCTCCTAGCACAATGGAGTCTCAGATGCAAGCAGTACTCAAAGACTCGATCAAGGTGCTGTTGATGTTAATAATAATAATTCTACTTTATATGCAATAAATATTTCTAATGTGATAATACTTATGTGCTATTATATGTAATAATACTTACTGTAAGTAGCATGTGAACACTTGTTATTATATATTGTTACTGCAATTCCACAGTGTGCCATCACATAAATAGGGGGTGTGCCAGTAGAGTATTTAACACATTTTATTATAGCGTCAGGGATGGGAGTTTGAGACTTGCTGCAGACTGCAGGGAAAGTACCCTCAGGTATATATGGGTATCTAGTCATTTGGGTCGGTGAGTCAGCTGAAGATGATTCCAGCCACGTTCATCCCTTGTGTGCCATTGACTACAGGAACTGGGCTGCCTTAACTACACTAATCCACCTGGTCATTAAGCTTGTGCAAACCTTCACCTTTTTGACCTGTTAAGTATCTAGAATATGAATAATAAATATGAATAAATAATACCAGTATAATAGACCTTTCCAGGGGAGAAATGTATGGTCCAGACAAAAGCATCAAGTCAAAAACCTGTCAGTGGTTTGAGACAAAAGTTAGTGCACAGTAATAACCACATGTAAGCGAAAAAGCTAAGATGTAAACCACATCCATACATTTCCAATAGTTTCATAAGATGAACACCAAACTATTTAATTATAGTCATTCGCAATTTCAAGTGAAATGAAGCAGAATAATTCAGTAAGCTCAGATGTTATATAATAACTTCAAAGTAATACCAGTTTGCCTTATAGTTTTGACTAAGTATTTTCAATTGGGCACCTTGGGATAAACTGCGTATGGTGCATGAATCAGAGCCCAGAACAAAATAGTACCTGTGCTTTATACAATAAAAGAATGACTTGTACTATGCCAAAGAATTTAATGAGCTATGACTCCAAATCCCCTATAGGGAACAGCTCTAGTTTATTGTTTATCCCCAGCGCTGTCTAAGCCGCTGTATGAATGCTTTACACAAACACTGTCATTCAGGTGGAAGAGAAGTATACATGTATGAAATGCTAACTGTGCCTCCTGTACAAAATAACAGGCTCCCAGCCAAATGCAATTATTCAAATATTTGCCCTGCTTTAGGCCTTGTGTAAGCAAATTATCAGCTTATATATACTTGACTTTACACAATTACACTTCCTTTGAATACCTAATTTTCATGGAAGTTAATTACCATACTTACTGCTACTTGAAATTAAAAAGGGAATATATAGAAAAGTGCAGTGCTGCCGTACTTTAATAACTAAAAAGATCTGCCAGAAATAGATTAGCTCTGTACAGTCTCTAGCTGATAAAATATAATCATGCTATTTTACTTTTGCAAATGCCGTGCCATTTGTTCCGAGGTATCTGAAAGCTGTTATTTCTTCTGCAATAGCCAATCAAAACCCAGCGATGGACGAGATCCTACTGTGGAGAATGCTGTATAGAGAACTGAAAGTGGTCCCTGCACCCAAAATCTGGTGATCTCCAATTTTCCTTGCCTACGCTAATGAGGGCTTGCTGGTCTAGTTATACTGGCACAGGGGTGGCAAATGGACATTTTTGCTACTGTAACCGCATCTGTATTAGGGTGCTTCCCAGCATAACAAGGTAATTATGGGTATCATAAATGTTCAGGTGCAGATCAAACCTGATTGTTTCCCTACCTAATGAGCTCCACAGTTGCATCACTTTAATATCTGGACACTTCACAAATCTATTTTCACACCACCCTTCTGAGAAGGAAATTCCTACCACCACAGTTTTCCAGATGGGAAACTGAGGCACAGAGACAATAAGAACAAACTTCACATTGGCTGCTTCCAAAATCAGGTTTCAACAGGCTTAAACATTACCTGGCCACAGGACAGTGATTCAAAGACACTGGGTTAGGTACCAAGGAAGCCTTCCTAAATGGGCACTGAGGAGTGTCAGGTGCTTCCAAAGAGCAGTCCACAGAAACATGCACGCTGGACAGGGAGCTGCCTAAAGCCAGCTAGCAGAAAGTGTTGAGCACAGGAGCTCCTGCCCTTCTTTGGCTAATCCAGGGCTTCACATTAAGTTCCTCTATCCATTTGGGATCCAGCACCTGGAGTCCTCTTCATCCTGGAAATGAAACCTACTCATGCACCCACACTACTACCCAGAAAAGTGCCTTAAATCTCTATAGATCAGTCTGGGCAGGGCACTTTTCAGCCCTCCTGTGGAAGCTAGCTAGGCCAAGGAATAGCCAAGACAGTAAAAGTCATGAGGCAAAACGAACCATAATTTGTAGCCTGATACTTTTCCCTTGGAAGGAAAGAAGCCTGAGTTTTGGCCCCGTGTCCTAAGACTATTTATTTAAGGACTCCCCCTGTGACATGCACAAAGGCAGAATACTTGCTCAGGGTCACATAGTAAGTCTGGGACAGAAGCAAACAGAGATCAGAGTCCAAAGTCTCTGTCTAACCACAGGCCAACTATTTCTGTCTTGTACTAGCTGCCACTGTAAGTACCACTGTAATGAAGCTGCAGCCAAGGAGGCAACTAGCAGGCACAAAATACAATACAATGGCTGCATCTACACATGAGCTTAACTGCAGAGCTGACTAATGAGCTACAGAGTGTAGCATCACCATCCAACACTATTAGGCTGCAGTAAACTAATGCCACCATAAACAGCATAGTCCAAGACAGTACTCTCTTGCACCAGGGTAATTAACTGCAATTAAACGCACATGTAGACGCTGACTGCAGGCATAAATTGTGCCCAGACAGCCCAGCCAGCAGGAGGCCAGACTCCTGCCTGCTACCCAGCTACATGGCTCCACACTTTCAGCACCCTCATGCTGAAATTGCTGCTGTCCCAGGTGTAGATGCAGACATTGCACCCAGGAGTATCTTACTCCAGCTCAAACTGTGCCCAGCAGTAGCTTACTCCGGCTCAAACTGTGTTAGAGTAGTTCATTGCTTTAAATTAAATGCAAGTGTAGATGCACCCAATGAGTATAAAGGGAAGTTTTAAGCAAAGGACAAAGCTGTACTTATAAGGGCCCCAGAGGATCTTTAATGTCCTTGCAAAATAGTTAAGACCTTGGTTTTTGAAACACTGTGCCTGGCTTCAAAATAAACCCAAAAAGGAATGGTGTTTCTTAATTGCTTTTCTTAATTGCTCTATTACTATAGGATTTCTCTGTATTTAAAAAGCAAGAGCCCTGACAGTATGAGTCATCATAGGCTTTTTAAAAACTGTGATAACATGCCTAGTCTTGAATTTCCTTGCTAATGGATAACTATTGTGCTCATTTTGCAAGAAGTCAATGCCAAGTTGCTTACTGGGAAAATAAATGACACCAGGAGTACAAATTAAATTATACCACAAGGTTGTCCAATTAGGAGAAAAACTCTCCCCCTGGATTCATTACACAGTTCAGAATTTATAATTTAGTCCTGCTATTAAAAACTTTATTTTATTCATATATCATCCATAACATGCTCAAGCAGTAGCATTTACCATATATGATCCCTATTTTGTGTCAGTGGGAAGGGATATCAGATTAGTAGGAACTTTGCTTGCACAGATTAACCTGTAGGTATCACACCAGCTTCCTGGAAGTGGCAGACAAAGGAAAGAAGGACACTTCAGAACTAACACAGGAAGGCTGCCAGGCAGATGTTCGAACTTGATGTATAGCTGGCTGTTTGGGAGAGGAAGATTAAAATATTGAAGCTATGGTACTTTGAACATCAGTCAAGAAGATTTCAAGGAAAACAGAGACCAGCTGGAGAGGAGGACCTCGCCATTGCAAGATGTCAATAAGAGGCAAATTAACCCTCCGCCACACATGCCTCCCAGAGTTCAGACCACTGTCACAGGAAAGTGACATTGTACGTGCATGTAACAATGTATTGGACAACTTGTGACTCCAGGTTCTCAACTATACAGGAGAGACTTAGTAGGCAGAAACTGAAAGTAAATAAGGTACACCCAGCTCTAACTGAACTTTCTCAGTTTCATCACTTTTTATTCAGATAGTAACACCTTTAGTCCCCTAGCTAGGCCTCAAGAGGCTTCATATAAACATGAGAGAGAGACAGCCTGTATTCCAAAAAGCAATATTAAATCCTGGATCTTGAGGAAGAAAGAGCTGTTGATCTGTCCTAGGTACTGACAGCCATTTTTACTGGCCCCAAGCAGATGAACTATGGGAGCAAGTAAATAGCATCTTCCCAAGAGAAATGACAGAGAAGGAAGTAGAAGTGGGGATAGCCTTTCTAAAAGCTTTTGCACTTTTTTGAGGTTATCTACAGGTTCACCTCCATTCCAGAGGCAGAGCTGCGTGGGTATAAGCGGGAGCTGGGTATGGATCCTTAATGGGCAGGACAGCATGGACAATGGAGAGGTTCTGCACCCCGGCAACACCTACATGACAGCAAACGTGTTCTACTAATCTATAATGCTGCAAAACTTTTTTTTAAACTTAATCCCATAAGTAAATCTTCTAAAGGCCCCAGATAAGTGATACACACCACATAAAACCCAAGATAAATTTTTAATATATCCATTGGTACAAAAGTGTCTCATCAGAACTCACCAGGTATATCCACAGTACCAAACCACTTCGTCTTGTCAAGGCAGGGATAGTTCTGGGCATGTCCAGAGGCACAACTTTGGTGGTAGGGAAATTTTGGAGTTTAGTTGCTTCCAAGGTTAGACAACAGCAGAGCAGGAGTTTTCAGGATCACAATTTTAGACTTAATATCTAAATCCCACTTCAGGCATACAAGCCCTTCACTATATCTAGGTCCCATTCCTGTGCATATTTATACATGTCTTTCACTTTATGCATGATGAGCAGAGCAGTGAGGTCAAGTGACGTAGGGAAAGCCAAGTGTGTGCTTCAAACTGTTACAGGATTGGAGCCTTACTCTGTGTCATTCATACATTTCCTTTTAGATTCCAAATGGTGGGATTCTCATCACTAGAAAGAATGAAATCTCAGTAGAAGGATCCCACTCCCAGTTAAACTCTTTGCACAATTAAACCGAAAACCATTTGTTCCATCAATTCTCCAATGTCTCGTTCTTTTCATAGCAAAATTTGCTAAAGGAAAGTTAGCAGCCTGGGCCCTTTGATTTCTTCTTCAGTAGCAATTCAACATATAGATAATTAATGAAAACAAGAGGTCATTTTAATTATGCATGGTTTTCACTGGGAGGCAGTTGAACTTACAAGAGATGCAGGGAAATGTACAAGGTACCCTTTCCCCTGATCAGCTCAGACTGCAGCCTTGTGGACCTCCAGCTCAGAAACTGCTTCTGGGTTTTCAGTGCAAACTCAGGATTTAGACTCAGAAAGTGATGACCTCTCACATTGAGAATTCAGAGCATGTCACTTTTTTGGCTTTTGGGAGAGTTACTGTGCAATATTAAAAAGAGAAAGAGAGCCAGAGAGAGCGCCTCTGGTACAAGAGTTAGGCTTTATCTACTGAGACCAATTGGCAACATGTAGGGGGTGCACGCGGGTGCATGTGCACCCTCTGGGACTGGCAGTGCACCCCCTGAGAGAAACACCAGCAACGTGGCCAGCAGCACCTGCAGGCGGTTGTCACTTGCCACCCTTTCCCCTCTGCTGCCACCGCCGCCACTGCTGCCTGCGGGCAGTCGCCATACCCCACACCCCACCCCAGCCTGCATGGGCATGTGGCATTCATGCTGAGAGCTGTACAGAGGCTTTGGAGAATCCACCCAAGTCCTCTCATATTAAATGTTAACACCACAAGAGTCCTGATATAGCAGCATTAAAGCCCAGAGAATCCTGTTTTGAAATATCTAAGTTGTCCAGTGCATTGGATTGCATTATTTCAAATCACAACATGAGGGCAGGATGTCAGATTCTAATATGTGAGTTTAAGGTATGGGGGAATTAAAAAGAACTGGTCCTTTAGTACCAATTTTTAAAATAAATTACTTAGCGACTGAAAATTCGTAATGAATTCCTTGTGTGTTCATAAAGCTTTCTACAACCTTCCAAGGTATTCAAGTAATTGTTGTTTTATCAATTACAATAAAATCATCATCATTATCAAAGATCTCAAGCATTTTAAAATATGAATGAATTTAACTCCACAACCACCTAGAAAGGTAAGTCCAATTATTCCTATTTTACTCATGGGGACACTGAAGACAGCATGGTACAGGGCTCTAAGTTATGGGAAGCCAAGAACAGTTTGTAAGGTCAGATACTACGTCATCCACAAAGTCATTCTGGATCTCTCAAGGCAAAGCTGAGAACAGAGCCTACACAACTAGGCAAAAGAAACGTGTTCTGCAACCCCACATAACTCATCAAAACAGCACAAGTTTTAAATATTCAAATTGCTCCCAAACTAGCAGCAGACCAATAATTATGAGTCAGTTGTTTGGTGGGCAATGTGGAATGATGAATACCTCTAGTAAAATGGCTATGTGTTTGTAGACAATTCACGAGCAGAAAACTCAGTGAAATTTTCCATCAGCTATCTGTTATGAATGATTTGCCCAGCCCTTGGTAAATATATACCTATTTAAAAGCCCCCATTCAAGGGAAAATAAATAAATAAATGAAAAGATCCTTCCTGAGAGAAGTCATTCCTGATTATAGCATTATTTTTTAGAGATGTATATTTGAGGTAACCACAAAAGCATGTTACTGTCAAAATAGCTATCAGTGAGTCAGTCATTCCAATTGCAGCCCTTCAAAGTATGCCATGGAGACCTACAAATCTCATGGTGACAAATGTCAGACCAGCTGTTAGGCCTTTGGAACATAAATTTTAACAGCTTCCTAACAACGACATCTCTCTGTAAATAAACTTAATGACAGTGAGCACAAAGGAAAAAAAGATGTCCTTTGTTCCAAAAGATTAATGTAATCTTGATCAGAGTTTCTCCGCCTGTGGGTCGTGACCCAAAAGTGAGTCACAAGAATATATGAAAGGGTCACAAAGAAGCTTAAAAAAAAAAAAAAAGAGTCAACTAACTTTTAAAATGGATTCTCCCTTAAGGGAGAAAAATGTGGGACCCCGTGGCTTTTCCCTTGCAGACTGTCTGAGTTTCAGCCTGCAAGGAGCTGCTTGGGGTCCCCCATTCCCCACACACCCACCCCCTGCCCCACACACTGGGGGACTGGGGGCAGCAGGTCGGGAGTGAGGAGCACTGGGTTGAGGATGACCATCAATCTTTACAAATGGGTCTTGGTACAAAAAGGGTTGAGGACCACTGATCTAGATTAATTATTTTTATACCAGGGGTATATGTTGCTATCGATGGCATGGATTATGTTCTCATTTTGATGCATGCATGTAAAAATCTCAATTCATGAAGACACAAACATGCAAAACAGACTGTGTTGGCAGCTTCAACTCCATTTCCCAGCAGGCTTCTGGGAAAGGCAAAGGATGCCCAGGGGGAGGCTGGGGTTTGGGGTGCAAACCAACAGTCAGGGAAAAAGAGAGCATGAGTGAGGAAAGTTGTGATGAGTAAACTGAGCATCCACAGAGAGACTCTGGGGCTGTGACAGGACTGATCTTGACAGGATACAGCTGGCAAGAGGCATAGGGGAAAGCCCAAGCATGCAACAGAGCCAATCTGGCAGGTCATGGCACAGGGGGCCCAATTGTACACAGTCTTGAACCGAATTTTGGGAAACTGAAGGTTTGTTTGAGAGCTCTCAGAGTAGAGAGAGAGCTCCAGGATCCCTTGGTGTGACTATTCCATTGTTAGTGTTTCTTCTTGTCATTTGGTTATTTACTGCCGAAGGGTTTTTACCACTGGGTGGCTGTTATTCCCAGCATATGAACCTTAATGCTTATTCACCCGCTACATCTATTCCAAGTGTATGAACCTTAATGCCTATCTGCCTGTTACATTACTTCCAGTGCATGTATTCTGATGTATTCAGTTATACTTACAATCTCCTAAGCCGGGTGGCCTGTGATCCTAGCCCCTCGGTACCCCCCTTATATAAATTCTAAGAATTTATCTTTGGCTCCTATGTCATTCTGGGGTATGCTACACATGTATATGAGGCTGCCTCTATTCAGGGACATGCTTAACTTTAAACATTGGAGTAGGTTCTTCCAATTTCTAGGGGAGGTAAGCAGAGGTTAAAATCTAAACACATTTAGAAACCTAGCAGCTGTGGGAACATTTTCCTGAATTGGACCCATGAAATGGCATTATTTGTATGTTGAAGATAGGGTATACTGTACAGGACACCTCTGCTTCAACTCTGGGGCGGCAGCATGGTCTGAACAACAGGCTGAACACTGGACTGAGTCAGGAGATGCAAGTTCTTTTTCTGGCCCTTCCACTCACCAAGTCAACCTCAAGCAAATTATGCCACATCTCTGGGCTTGTTTACTCTCCCATCTTATTTCTGTCTTGTCTAATTAGACAATAAGTTGCTTGGAGCCAGGTGCCTCTATTTCTTAATAGTTCTCAAAGGGGGCTTGTACTTATGGATACAGTCTTCTTGATATCAATAGGACTACATGAATGAACCCTCTCTCCTGAATGGGAGAAGGGTTTGCACAATTGAGACCATTGTGGCTAGGGACAGAAGTTGCACATAAACCAGTTGAAGTGATCAGGAAGTAGTTTAAACCTGTAAAAGAACAGAAGTTCAGTGCGCACAAACCAGTTTCAAAATGGCTTAAACTGGTTTAAGATAAACCTGGTTGTATGTAGTATCAGACTTGACTGATTTGGACCAAACTGGTTTATGAAGCGTCTGTCCCAAGGCCCTGCCTGGTTCAAGTTAAATCACAGTCCCCCCAGCATCCCAGAATACTTTCTGGCCCTGGGCTGGGCTGGGCTAGGCTGTCTGCTCCAGCAGAGAAGGACTGGGGGGGAGGGAGCGGAGAGGCAGGAACTGCACCCCCCCCGCCCCCGGCAAACCCCAGCTGGTGTCCGGGGCTTGGGAGAGGGTTTAAATTTCTCTTCCCGCCAAGTACAGAGCTGTCCTACCCTGCTAAAAACTTACTGCTGGCTGTGACTATGGACTACAAATCCCAGAGGCACTTAGAAGCAAGAACAAGTGATGAGCAACCCTGCAGAGTCTTTTTGCTGTGATTGTGGGCTGTAAATCCCATAGTCCTCCAGGGCAGCAGAAAGAGGAAGCAAACCCACAGCCCAGGCTGGCTACATTCCAGAGAGCCATACACTAGCACCCCCTGGGTTCTCACCTTAGCCACTACAGGAATGTGGCTGCATTTCCTGAATCAAAAGTGAATGTCTGTCCAGCTGTTTCTCTGTTTAATCTCTGCATCTTAAACTAACCTGCAAAAACTGAATTGATTCAGCCTCGGGCTTTTTGACTGTGTGTACTTAGCCTGTAGGATCACACCTAGTAAGAGTGAAGAAAGTTGTGATAAGCAATGTCCTGCATAAGCCACTTTCTATAGGATGGAAAACAGAAGCTTATATTAGGGTGAGGCCCTTCTCTGTCAAATAGGAAAAGGTCCTGTTAATATAGCCTTGATCTGAGAGTTGGACATAGAAATACAACTGTAATGAGATTACCACAGAAGCATGAATTTTCAGACCAGACCAGAACATTGGCCTACCTGGATCAGGATATACTCTGCATGTAATTAGCTGCTTGGCTCAACGGCAGAAGTCCAACTGCAAGGGGTTAAAAAGATAATAGTGTATGCAATAAGGTACATGGCTCTGGGGCTGAAGTCTAGCTTCAGGGAGCTAGAGAAAGGAGTCTGCCTGTTTATGAGCCTGGGGTCAGCTGATAAGGCTGACTGACTGGCCAAGGAGTTAAAATCTTCTTGGGAGAGCATGAAAGGGAGAGGGAAGCCTGGTGTGCTGAGGAACCAGCCCCAAGCTGGGGTTGCCTCTCTCCCACAGCCTGAAGAAAGACTGGAGGGTTTGCTTTTGTTTAATATTTGCCTAGTACTTACGTGATTGCTTGTCTTGTTTGTTGTGGGCACAAACATTCCCCAGTGGAATAAAAGGAATAAGACTGAAAGCTGGATGGACTTACGTGGAAACCAGCTGAGGGGAGCAACAGCAGGACAACCCGCTACACTGCAATAGAGAATGTTTGCAGGAAGCCACTGTCGGTTATCCTAAAACACCATCACAGTGATCACCATATTACTGGTATTTCACTGGGGGTCTACTGACTTGCACCAGACTTTAGTTTCCTAACCACGGCCAGGGTCAGCAGATTCAATTCAATACATTAGCAGCACTTTATTTTATCTTGACTAGAAAAAAAAAAAGCAGGCAGTCTTCAAGAAGAGCAGGATTCACACTGGCATAATGAGCCTATAGAAGGTGCGGAGTGATATTCCTAAAGGGGCTGCTGCAGAGTAACTCATTCCTACTTATACATTCAATACCACTGTGCCTCATCTTTAGTGTCACTAGACAGTGGCTCATCTCTAACTGGAAGGGGTTTATCTGTGCTGTGGTAACAAATGAAAGTGTGTAAACACTTCTATGGAGTACTACAAGGCTGCACTACCCCTAAGATCAATCAGATCCTTTTGCATAGGTTTTTGCCCCTTTGCCATGCAAATAGTTGGAGAATAAACACCTGAAAGAATAAACAGGTTCCAGAAATTGCTTTAAAATGCATCTGTTGACAAGGTATAAAAAGGACCTCTTTCTTTCTTTTGATGTGCAGATTTCAGAGGAAAATGTATTCAACTTCAAGTCACAAGAGATAAAATTTCTGTGATTTCCCCAAAGAGAGGAAGAGCAGGTGTTAATCTAACAATGAATATCACACTGAGACTTGAGAATTCATACACTATGCAAATTCATGAATGGATAACTGTGAGCATTGGTGAATAACAATGAGAAAATTAGATTTTAAGAAGCACTGGTAGGAGTGCTGGATGCTGTCTCAATGGGCATGAGCCTCATGCGTTCAGGTAGTAAGGCTAATTTTGGTGCAGTGTGATTAGCACTGAACTATGCTTGGCAATTATGGACAAACAGGATTCATAATTACTTTTAGTTGCAGGCAATATGTCCAAATCTTGATGAGTTAATACAGACCTAAATAACGCAACATTGGTGTTGATTTCACTTGTCTGTGATGTCACTGTTCATCTCTCTAGAACTTTTAACAGGATGAACAAAGAGCATATTTCCTTGAAATGCAAGATCCTCTCTCAGTCACGTAGAACAGAATGGAAATGAACACTGTGCACATGTAGAAATTCAGAAACATCAATACAAAAATATCCACTTACCACTGGAGAGGTTTAGGCTAACACACCTGACCTTCAAAAAAAAAAATCAGAAGGTATCTACCTTTACTCACCTAAGAACAGGCCCCCACCTAATTCTGAACTCCACTCAAAAGCTAAAATCTACAAGAACGTAATTCATATTATGCAAGGAGTCGCAGATAAAGTTATAAGTTGCACTTCCCACAAAAAAAGAAAAGAAAACTACTGTTAAACTCCTAAACACAAATCTTTCAAACTACAGATGGATAAAACATTAGGCCTGTGCGAATAGGGAAGTATTCGATTTGGATTCACATTCAGCTGATTCAGGGGACAGCAATTCCGTTTGGTGATTTGAATCGCTGTCCCCATTCAATTTGGCCAAATCAGAATCGGAGATTCAGCACTGATTTGGATTGGCTGGGGAGAGGTAGGCACAGTCAGGCAGCTGCAGGTTCTCCCATGGCTCCTCCAGCTGTGCCTGCCTCTCCCTAGATGGGGGAACCATGGGAAAAGCTCCCATGGCTGCCCTATCTGGCCTGACACATTTTTAAAAAAAAAGCCCTGCACTCACTGGCTGCAGCAGTGGGGATCAGGGCCTTTGAGTGCTCCTGGCAGAGCCCCACCACACACAGCGCAAGGCAGTGGAAATTGCCCCCCCTGCCTGGCACCCACATGGCAGCTGGCCCATGGCGCGGGTGCAGCATGGCTCAGCAGGCTGCTGTGCACTATCTGAAAGCTGGGGTCACTCCAGCAGTCAGCTGAAGCCCAGCAGCACTCAGCCTGAGTAGCTCCAGCTCCCAGAGAGTGCACAGTGCCCTGCTAAGCCATGCTGTACCTGTGCCACGGAACAGTTGCTACGCAGGTCCCAGGTGGGGGGGGGGCAATCCCCACTGCCCCCCACTGCCCTATGCTTTACAGGGGGACTATGCCATGAGCTCCCACCCTGCTACCAGGACGACCCCCTGCAAGCCTATGGGGCCCTGCAGACACCAGGTCATGCCACGGAACAGTTGCTACGCAGGTCCCAGGTGGGGGGGGCAATCCCCACTGCTCCCCACTGCCCCGTGATATGCAGGGGGACTATGCCATGAGCTCCCAGAGGCCCTGATCCCCACTGTGGTAGCTGGTGAGTATGGGGCTTGATTCTTTTTTTAATTTTTATTTTTAAGTGCCAGGAGGCCAGGGCCAGATGGCACGTGGAGCCAGGTGGGACAACAATGGGGGCTTTCCCCATGGCTACTGCCACCCAAGGAGAGGCAAGCACAGCTGGAGGAGCCATGGGAGAACCTCCAGCCACCCAGCTGTGCCTGCCTCTCCCCAGCTGAGCTGACTCTGTGGATCTCGCCGAATCTTTTCCAAATTGATTCAGAGGCTTCGGATTCAATTCAGACCTTTTGATGGGTCTCCCAATTTAATTCAGGTGCAGAGATTTGGCTGCCAAATCAGGCTGAATATCCTCTGAATCCAATTGGTGACCAACGCTTCACACAGCCCTATAAAGCATCCCTTGCAACTAACTTAAAGGAACCTCAAAAAGTTTCATATGCATAGTGGCTCACTCTATACTTGGAACAAATTAGGAGTATCATATGGATTGGAAGTTGCAAGTTTAAATCTGATAACTGAGATGGCCAAATGAAGGCAAATTCGCATTTATTCATTTTAAATTGTAAACTTTACATTTGTCAGTTGTATGAATCAAACATATCCACATATGAATCAAATGCAGATAATCTGTTCTGTTCTTTCAGCATATCTTTTATCTCCAATTAGGAGTTGTACATTTGTCTCCCTCAGAAATCTGACATATAGATACAAAAATATATAATATGTAATAGGATGAGAGTTGTTAAATTGGAGAAACTAGACAAATATTTATAGAAAAATGGTTTCTCTGATTTAACATCTCACATCCTATTACAAGCTCTGGAAGATGTGAAATAAAAGGTATGAGATGTGACCAAAGAACGGACATAAATTATTAGCAGGGATCCGGGTTTTCTGTTCACCATGGAAAAACACAGTAAAGAGCATATTTTTTCATTTTAAGGAGAAAAACATGTATTTTTTCCTTTAAAAGAGGAAAAAAACACAGGAAACAACAGGGGCTGGAGGTAGGGGGAGGAAGGCAATCCTGGATCCCTGCTAATAATTCGCATAAATTGAAAAGACCCAGTCTGACCCAGTCAGCCACTCTGCATATGAAACTTTTTGAGGTTCCTTTAAGATAGCTGCATGGGAAGCTTGCTGCATGGGATGCTTTATCCATCTGTAGTCTGAAAGATTCTTCCTTAAGTGTTTAACAGCAGTTTTAGTGAGAAACCTTAGTTGATTTTCTTGTGAGAAGTGCAACTTATACATTTATCAGGCAGGGCACACCAAGTGTATGTGCTTGCACACACATGCACATGGCAGCCAGGCACCATGGAAAGCAGCTCCCACAGCTCCATGCAGGTAAGTCGGGGGGGAGGGAGCGGGGAAATGAGGCCCCCATAGTGAGGGAGGGAGTTGGGCCAAGCTGGGGCTGCTGGCCAGATGCAGTGGTATGTGTGGCTTGGGGCCCAGGGTGGGAATGTGTGGCCACAGGGCCTGGGTGAGCAGTGGAACGGAGCCATGGTCAGCTTGTTCGATGGGTAGCTGGGGGCTGACTCCCCTGTGGGGGGGAGAGCAGGGGAGACACATGCCCCACAAATTTGTGCACAGGGTGGGGGTAGATGCAGGCTGGCCACTGCAGGCTCAGGGCTTCCCACCCTGCTGCCTTCCCCCCATGGCTTCCATGGCCCAGTGGGTGGGACTTGGCATGGCAGAGCAGATTGGGGTGGCTCAGCGTCAATACACAGAGCCTCATGCTACCATAACGAGGTGCCCCCTGCCCATCCAGCAGCAGCAGGGGAGATCATGTGGAGTTGTGCCCCCCGCCGGTATCAGGCAAGAGAGGAGCACTCACAGTGGCAGTATGGGGCTCCTGGCTGTGGCACCAAGCTTCTCCACCCCACCCTGCCATGCCGGGTCCTACCCACTGGGCTGCGGAGGCCCTGGGAGGAGGGTGTGGAGCCCCAATCCCACAGCCTCCAGCCTACATGCACCCCACTATGGGCTGTGCTCCAACTGTGCCACCCGTTGGGGAAGAGGAGCCAGGCTCCACACTCTGCTCCAGCCACAGCAGCTACTGCCTCACACAGGCATCAGCCACAGCTCAGACATGAAACAAAACCCCTTGGACTAACGAAAGCGGGGTAAGAGTTTTGTTTTATACCACCATCACCTCCTGGATATTCATGGACAGAGAGAAACTTAATGAAACAGCTGTTGGCATATAGCCAACAGAAATCTATGGTGGCCCTTTGACACTCTGGGTATATAAAACTGAAGTCATTTTGTGAGGCCCCTCTAGTAGCTGAACCCACTAAAGAAATTATGGAACAAGAAGTGCGACTTGACACTTGGTCCAACAACATGGACAGTTATTCCCCTCCCTCGGGGTGTAAGACTGAGAAGCAGTGGGTTTCATTTCAGAGGCCACATTTCTGGATTTCTTTTTTAAATAAAAATTATCTTCTTGGGTCTACACTTTTCAGTGCATGTACAAATAAACATTATTGTTCATCTCCCCCACCTCCCCCCCCGACATTCCCCAGAGTGCTATGTGCATGTTTCTCCTTTGTAAAGCTAGACATATTGGCCTAGGACAACCAAAATAAGACCATAAGCACTTGTTTGTGATATTTTAAAACTAGTTCTTTTCTGTATTTGAACTGTGCAGTACAGAGGCCATATTCCTAAAATATACCTTAGAACAAATGCCTCCTGGGTTGTTTAAAAGTTACTGGAAGGATGATGAATATGTTAGAAGTACTACAGAATGGATAACTGCTTGAAAATAGTTAAAACAAAACAAAAAAGCAAAAATACTTAGTAGTTTGTATTGTTCCAACAGCCTAACCCGAATATTGTTTATAACAGTCATTTATGAGTATATTTTATGTTCACTGCCACTCTAGAATACTTATTGTGCCGAAACTTAATTAGCAAGCTCTTGATTTTAAATGTGGTTCCTGGTAAAATTAATAAACGTTTGATTTGTTAATAATACCAAGTTTTGAGAAATACAATCCATGGATAAATTTGACCTGAAAAGAACCTAGCAGTCAAACTAGCAAGCTAACACTCCCAGGAGCAAAAACAACCCAGATGTTATCTTTATTAAATTATATCACAGTACTCTCTATAATACTTATGAAATCTAGTTAATTAGATTTCAACACATTCATAAACCTGATCCTCATTCATTCTTACACAACCAACAGTATTAAAGATAGGAAATCAGACTTTTACATTCATGCTCCCTTTAAGATTCAAGGAGATAAAGGAAGACGGGAAGCAATGAAAACCCCAATTCTAAACCGAGGTGATGGTAAATTGTCAGAGAAGACAAGGGCTCAGGGGTCTACGAAATCAGAGAATAATTATGGAATTTCTAAACCTTCCTCTCTAGCTGTAGTAGCAGGCTTATATAAAACCAAAATGGGTTGATTTTTCGTTTAAGGTACTAGCAGCATTTTACACTATCAAATGATATCTATCATCAGAAATAGTGAATCCAATGGATAGGAACCCAAGATTGAAGACTCAAATGCAAACCCAAGTTGTTTGAGGGATTCAGACATTTGGCCTAAACACTGACACAGGCAAATCAAAACCCAGATCAAATACTTCTCACTTCGACACATCTCTGATGAGAGTGTGTGATATCAATAGCAATTCCTTTCTCTGAGCCACACAATGGGAATGACACCTTGTGCTCTACCACGTCTTGTATTTGGCATGCAAAAATAGCTAGGAACATTTGACTTAAAACCAAGGGCTCGTCAGACTACTCAAGAAATAAATGCATGATTGCCTCACAAGACCATAATGGAAGAATAGTAGAAACCATCAGATCTGGTCGGTTACTCAAGACAAATAATATTAATTAAGAATTTAGACCCTTGTAAAATGAACTAGCTGTTCACAAATCAATCTTCAATTCTACAGATGTATTTGTTATTCATGGGTGCTCACTGCTCTTGCTGTTTTACGGCCTCTATAGCAACCGTTCTAAAAGCATGGCAGAAGTTGCATCCTTTAACGTGGGGATGCAGTAGCTCTGGCTTTGCCCAGTCCATGATTCATATGCTGAATACCATTGCTCTTGTCTGGATGGAATTGCTAGTACAACATACCTAAGAAACTTGTAGGGAGGGGAAGGAGGAAGGAAAGGATGGGGGGGAATATAGAAAACTCAATGTTTACAGGTTCTTTTGTTTCATTTTCTTTCTTCTCATGCACCTCATGACTGCGTTATATTATAAACCCCACATCAAGCCTGTTCTGCACACCTTCACAACTGGTTAGCAAGTGTGCAAAACACAGCTTACACAACTGCACATATTAATGATATGTTTGGGGGAACTTCTTGGTGGTACATGTTAGAGCCCTGTTTAACAAAATTATTAAAAATAATTTGGGCAAATAGTGTTCCCATATCTTAATTAAACTATTATGCAGGCTATAGAAGTGACTGAAGCAAAGGGAAATAATAACATCCCTTTCTATCCAGGGATCTGGAGAATTATTTTTCTTCTGTTCATATTCGAAGCTCTTTCCATGTTACTTGTTCTCCTGTGTTCGGTTCTTGGATGTTAAAGCTACTAATAGGAGTAAAGGCATACTGAAGCTGTTTAAAATGCACTGGTCGAGATGTGCCACCTTCACTCCCTTTTACCTGAAGGTATTTGACTTGGTTTATGAATTACATGTGCACGTGCATATGTACTACACCATGTGCATTTTGCACATTATAGCATGAATATTAATATAATAACCTTCAGGAACATTTATTTTAAAGGTCTGAATCACTCTATGCTAGACAATGCATTCTGAAAATTAAATTCAGACATGAACACCAAGCAAAGACCTGTAATCTCTCAATTTCAAACTTCTGAGAGTCTCCTCATATCCAGAGTGGGAAATGTAGAATCATAGAAGTCGGGTCAGGAGGGACCTTGTAGATCTTCAAGCCTGACCCCCCACCTGGGCTGGAGAAAAAACTGGACTCAAATGACTCCAGCCAGGTAGGCATCAAGCCTCCTCTTAAAGACCCCCAGGGTAGGAGCCAGCACCACTTCCCTCGGAAGTTGGTTCCAGATCCTAGCCGCCCTGACCGTGAAGTAGTTCTTGCGGACATCTAATCTAAACCTCCTCTCCAACAACTTGTGGCCGTTATTCCTTGTCATGCCAGGAGGCGCTAGGGGAAACAAGGTCTCTCCCAAACCCTTCTGGTCCCCCCTAGTGAGTTTATAGATGG
>NW_017728917.1:3572369-3573585 GCF_001723895.1 Crocodylus porosus
CTCAGCCTTCTCTTGTGAAGGCTGAACAGGTTCAGGTCCTGCAGTCTCTCATTGTAGGGTCTGCCCTGTTGTCCCCAGATCATACGGGTAATAACAGGATTACAGTTATTACTTATGCCAGTCAGTTGACAAATCATTTTATTTTGTTAAACCTTTAGTAAAGACATGGGTTGAGCATTAATAACTCAAGCTATTTAAAAATATCAAATAAGTTCCTCTACCCACACACACCACAGAAACATTGAAAAAATCTGTGGAACAGTTTTAATTAAACTGTTTTGGAAGTTGTCTGCAAAGTTCAAGGAGCATAACTGCAACATTGACACAATTAAAAAACCTTCAGAATCAGATTTTAAGGGCTCAGTGATCAGATTAATGATGAATGCTTTATCAGTGTTTTGTTGACAGAAATTTGGAGATTTGATTAAAAAGAACACTGTCATAGAGAACATCTACTTGTAAAGCTCAAACTGTAAAAACGCAGGTATTCTTGTATCATTTTGGTTAATTTTTCTTTTTTAAACAAATCATTTTTTCCCTTTTGCATAATAATTTTCTACAGAGAACAAAAAAATTCTTAATCTCAACCAGCTCTACTTAGTCATCCAGAAGTGACCACATTTGAAATGACTGAGGAGCATTTTGAAAATATAACTGGTTCTTTTAAGAGCCTGCACAGCAACAAATCTCCTTTGAACAACCGGAAGCAAAAATGGGTTTGGAGCAATCTGGCCTTCAGCTGACCTCAAGTTAACAACAAAATTCTTCCAACCTCCAGTCCTCATCCCTTGTATGCTTTCCCCCTGCAAACCAAACTCTTTGCACTCAAATCTGCCCCTCAGAAAAAGTCAATCACTTTTGCTTTGCCACCAAGAGGATGGTGAATCCTCTTTGCTAGGGCTTTGTTCGGTGGTCTCTTCGCTAGGAACATTTCTCCCAAAGAGGATGCAAGCGAGTCTCATCAGTTTGATCTCCAAATGGCAAGGAAGGAAGGAAAAAGGATAAGTTAGAAGACAGTCTGATAGAGCAGCCATCAAGATACAAAACCTGAAGACACCAAATAAAAGAAAATCTGCCACAGCAGATTTCATAGATTTCATAGACATTAGGGCTGGAAGGGACCTCGGGAGATCATCGAGTCCAGCCCCCCGCCCAAAGGGCAGGAAGTCAGCTGGGGTCATAGGATCCCAGCAAGATAAGCATCCAATTTACTCTT
>NW_017728917.1:3573685-3575054 GCF_001723895.1 Crocodylus porosus
AATAGGTTGGCTTTTTCCTGGGCGTCAGTTGTCAGTTGCCCCATCTGGTTTAGCAGGGGTCCTTGCTTTTCCTCCGGCTCCCCGGAGATGAGATGTTGTAATGTGGAAAACAAAGGTATAAATATATGAGCAAATAATAATAATAAAAGACTCGCCCTTAGGATATATAACAGCAGTAATTGCATTTTTGCTTATCCATTTCATGCCATTCCTATAATATTGGTGGAGCCGGAGAGTAACTCATTTGGGAAACTGCTTTTAGAAACTGCCTTTTTTTATGCTTTTACAGTTTCTGTCAGCTTCCTCCCAACACTGACTGTCTCTTAGCTCTATGGTGTTAAAGTGTAAGTAGTCAAAATAACCTCAAAATATTCAAACACACCAATGACACTCCTGAAATACAAGTATTACCTCTGAACAGTGAGCAAAGATAGTTGTAAATTAAAAATAATTTTATATGCTGTTATGTGGAAAAAGAAAACTGAGAAGTAATCTGTTTTTACATATTAGGAAATACATTTCATTTCTGGCTGATTCCGCATGCTTCTAGATATATGGTCAGTATTGTATCTCGTCTACTGCTATTTTAGTAATTCAATGCAAGAAAGAGATACTTTACAGACAGGAAGATGCGTATTGTGGTTCAAGGATATTACTTTTTTGATACCCTGTATTTAGAAAGTGTAGCGCCTGGTTTTGCATTCTTATTACTCAACAAAATAATTGACCCTATATCATAATTTTAAAATCAGGGAGAACCTGTGGAGGCAGATTAGAGTGGGGTGGAAGACATACAAAGCCAGCCCCTCTATAATATCCCAGTGCAAATGGAAGGGTATGGAGGCACTGTTCAACCTAACACTTTTGCCCGGGCATAGTCTCTTCAAGGCCAAACAGAAAAAAGTGTGAAGTGAGGAGCAGACCATGCCCTTTACCCCAAAGAGCTGACCTGGCATGCATAAAATGCATGCAGAACCTTTTCAAAGAGTAATAGATCAGCTTTTTCAGCAAGGAAACATGATGAAATGCCAGGATGAACTCTTACTGCTATTGGCGACCAGGGTGGACGACTGGAGACCCTCTGGGTTAAAATCCATGGGGAACACAGTACAGGGGACACAACGGTGGGAGTCTACTACAGACCTCCCACCCAAAGCCCTGAGCTTGACCAGGAGTTCGCCCAGAAACTGGCTGAGGCCACATGCTCTAGGACCATGGTTGTCCAGGGTGACTTCAAATACCCGGACATCTCGTGGGAAGATCACTCAGCAAAATCCAAGTGGTCCAAAGCTTCCTGTCGTGCGTGGATGACCTCTACCTGACTCAAGAAGTCTATGGGCCAACGAGAGGCAAAGCGCTGCTCAACCTG
>NW_017728917.1:3575065-3615902 GCF_001723895.1 Crocodylus porosus
AAACGTTAAACAAAACAAAATCAATGGTGTTGTGTCCACCAGTGAGCACACACTCACCACATCTCACGCGCCCTAGCGACACGTGAGACTGCTGTTGCATGCTGGCGAGGTGTTTCCGGGGTTGGTCGCCGGGATCAGGTGGGTCTGGCGTCCTCCCCTCCGGCTGGCCGGGCCGAAGGTCGCTCCGAGTTCGAACCGATCCGTGACTACATTCCGTCGGGCACACAAAAGACCCCAAAGTTCGTAGTACAATGTCTTTTATACCCTCAGTGATGCAGGGCGGTCTAATTGCATGTGGCACTTCTTCGTTGGCTCAGATCGGTGACTGTCACATTACTGACAGACGCTGGACTTTCCTTTGGGAAACCCCGTGTGGAAAATCCCAACTGCACGTTTCTTCTATACTTGCAACCCTAGAGTCTCTTATTCACTTAGCACCTGTTACATAAACACTATGCAAGCCTCTAGTTGGCGTATGCGAACGTGGCCACCTATTACAAAAGGTTATAACACATAACAAGTGCAAAATGATTACAACACATAGATGCTTCTCAAGCAAATCCCAGGATATCCTTCTCCCCCTGTACTCGGCCTTGGTAAAGCCGCAGCTGGAGTACTGCATCCAGTTTTAGGCTCCACAATTCAAAAAGGATGTGGAGAAGCTCGAGAGAGTCCAGAGAAGAGCCACACGCATGGTCAAAGGTCAGGAAAACAGACCTTACGATGACAGGCCGAGAGCCATGGGGCTCTTTAGCCTGGAAAAGCGCAGGCTCAGGGGCGATCTGGTGGCCACCTATGTTTATCAGGGGTGACCGCCAGTACCTGGGGGAATGTTTGTTCACCAGAGCGCCCCAAGGGATGATGAGGTCGAACAGTCATAAACTACTGTGAGACCATTTCAGGCTGGACAAAAGGAAAACTATTTTTACTGTCCAAGCCCGCAAGGTCTGGAACAGCCTGCCATTGGAGGTGGTTCAAGCACCCACATTGAACACCTTCAAGAGCAAATTTGATGCTTATCTTGCTGGGATCCTATGACCCCAGCTGACTTCCTGCCCTTTGGGCTGGGGGCTGGACTCGATCTTCCAAGGTCCCTTCTAGCCCTAATGTCTATGAAATCTATGAAATCTTATGTGGCTGAGGAAAGTATCTTGCCACATACCCTGTTACAGGATAGCCCCTCTAAACACACAATGCAAACAGAGGAAATAGCCCACAGTAGCCTTGCTCACATGATTCGAGATGTGCATAGCTTTCCACACATCATTAATAATTCAATCATGCTAGTACCCAACAAGTAAAAGCTACCAAGGAATGCAGCAGCAAAATATCTTAAATAAACAATACACATCTTGTGTAAATACTGTACAGAAATTTAAACAATTAAATGTGTTTCTAATAGGTTACAAGGGAAATGAGACTGCTCTATAAACATTATCTGGCAGTAGCCCTCTAAAAAGCACAGCCAGAACATTCTTAGTATTATATATATATCCATATAAAGCTAAGGCATGGATAAACCCTGGCTGCCTGTATTTATAAGCGTCGTTGTTTGCACAACATGATTAGTTTCCTGCTGAAGTGTGGGTGAAATATTTACAGGTCAGCCACAACTTTGTCTTCTGGTGCAGTACTACTGGTGTCGAGCAGAGAACGTATAGGGCTCGGACACAACGTTTTCAAGCAGATGGTCTGGGGAGTTGTCAGGGACAAAGCTACATGCACTACATCATTTCCTAAGTCAACTATAAAATTTCAGTCCTAAATCATTTCCTAAGCACAGAATAACAAAGTCACTAACTTGTAATGATTATTTGTTCCACAAACCAAAATTGAGCCTGTTATGATCATGCATACGTTCTTTCAAGTGATCTGGCAGAAGGTTGTTGCCTTCGTGCAGAGATCTGACCTGGTGAAAAGATTCAAAGCCTTAATTTGACAAGATAGTGGGAAATGAGGTTTTCCTGGGGTTGGAATGGGTTTTGCGGGCTTGGGAGTGGCAAGAGATGAGGCAGATGGCTTTATGGAGGCCCAGTAGCAGGGGTGGCCTCAGTGGAGTTGTATACGGCTCCCTTACAGAACGGAGGAGGATGGAAGGGACCATGTGGAAGTGGACGGCCCAGCCTCCAACATGCAACTTCAGTGGAAAGCCAATGTCCCACCAGCCCTTCTGTGCTGCTGTATACAGAGCTGACGGAGCCATGAACGTGGGACAAGGCCTCCATAGCACTCTGGAGAGCTATTGGTTCCTCCGGCTGGGAAGCCACTATACCTACAGGGCTAGGAGTTTCCCCATCCATCTATATAGACATTTTGTTCCGGGGTTTTGTTTTCATTTTTTTAAATTTGTCTTAATTCCCAGCCACATTGGATTCCTATATCCTCTTTTCAGCTTAGTTTCTGTCGAGAAATGATTAGCAGCTTGTATAAAAATGGGAAGTATTTATCAATGAGGAAACAAATATCAGCTGAAGCCAAATCAGAGAAATATAGGTATCGCTAGTGGTGCTAGTAGGAAAAAAGAAGGGGGAAAAAAAGGATTCAGAACAACCTATGCTCAAGCAGGATATCAGATGATCTGTCCCTTGAGCAGCCTGATAGAGCTTGCTACAGGCAGAGCGTAAATTTCTGTTTTAAGATCACCGATAAGAAAGAGAGACAGATTAACCCCAGCAAGGAGTCAAACCCCTTCAGAAAATTCCTCTAGAAAGAGGCTGGTTAAACACACAGAAGCGGTTTAATGGATCGCTGTGGACATGATTTGAACTAAGGTAGCACGGCCTAGAATGGGAGGCGCTGAGTTAGCAGTTTGCAGATGTAAACAACCCTACAGTCTTGACCAATCAGCTTTTCTAAGTTTAATTCGCCAGTCCACCCCTACTGAAGAAATCCCTTAGAATAGTCTGCGCTAATTGTTCTTTGTATTCTTCAGGGTCGTTTTCAAACCGGACCAAGTCACGCAAGGTGCCTTCCCTTCCTAAATCTTATCCTACAGCCCACAGCTAGCCCACCCACCTTGACTTTCTTGTTTCTTGAGCACAGTCTTTCTAGGAAGTCATCTGCTGACTACTAGTTTCTCCTTCTGTACTTAAATAAATGCAGTGGAAACAGGAAGTGGGATGCTAACGTGCCAGAAACCAGGAAGAGGATGGTCGTAGGAGCGCTGCTGATGAACCTCAGGGTAGGATCCCAACACACCAGACACGGGCAGGTTAGGAGGCAAGCGGTGGTCGCTAGCCTCACAACCTGAACTTCAGCAATCCTTCTGGGGCTGGGCTGGACTGCAGCTAATGATCAAGTCAAGTTTTTTTTTCCAGTGAAGATGGTCGGTGGGTACAGGGTTGACGCCCTCTGGTTGACTCTAATTAGTGTAGATATAGCAGTTTTACTTATATGCCATTGACTTGAAATGGGAGTTGAGAACAGGTTTAGTGTTCACGCTACATGATAGCGTGAACTTAATCAATGCTTTAATCATTCTGCTAAAGTAGTAACCTAGTATATACCAAAATGCATAGGGTCACATCCAGTATGCAGAGGTTGTGAGGTAGTACAAGCACTATAAAATGGCTCCTGTACTTAACTGAACAGTCCAGCACACACAGCTCAGGACCGCCACAAAAATCAGAAGTGCCTTCAGTTCTGGAGTGGCTTGTTAGTGTGTGTGTGATGCTACACCTCTACTTTATCCCTGAGCCAGAATTTGGCAATGGCTACCTGACCATCTTTATGGGAGTGCTTCTGGAAATTACAGTAGGCTGGGGCCTGTCCCCAAGGTAATACACCACATGCAGAAGCCATACTGAGGGGACAGCAGTTGTGGGATTCAGTGACAGGCAACTGTGCAGCTTCAAGCAGCTTGCTCTGACTCTTTAGGCAGGTACTGTCATGTCTGGATAGCTACCAAAACAGGACCAAGCTTTTTTTTTTCCCATTTCTTCTTCTTTAGAGTATGGTATGAAATTACAAGCCCCACAGTCAAATGTGCATGCTTTTCTAAACTGAATGAATCTTGTGGATACTTATTCCTTTGCATTTCTTCTGGCAAAGGCTACAACCCAGAAGAGCAGAAGTGCTTGGAAAGGAGAAGTTCTTAACTCAGGAAGTTAACTTTTTCAGTCTTCCTTAGTTTCAGTTTGATGGATGAGCCAAAGTTTGGTAGGTTCTTAATTCATCCAAGCCTTTACCTCACAGACAACTCAGCTGCATTAGCCACCAAAGCAATACAGAAAATGGCTCTAATCGCATTGAATTTGTAAACTCCACATTATTTGCCAGGTAAAGTGAAAAACTTATAGTGATCCAGGAAGACTGAGCTCAAAACGTAGGTCAGGGAGTTTCAACAAATTGAGTCAGCTTTTCACATGCAGTCTTGGGTAAAACAGTTAATCTCATCTGAACAGTGAATATGACACCCAATAAAGCATTTTAATACACAGATCAGGAAAAAGAGAACACTGGATACTAAAAATTGTTTAATCCGACAAAGACAGGCATGTGACTCACCAATGGCTAGAAGTTAATGGTAGCCAAATTTAAATTAAAAACAAGGCAAGTATTTAGAATGGGACAAGTGATAAATGAAGTTATTCATTTTTGATCCCCATAAATTCAAGTAAGGATGGGACATTTTGCAAAGATAGACTTGAGGCAAATACTCCTATGATGATCCCAGTAATTTGTAATGGGATGAAATGTTGTGGCTCAGGCTATGCAAGCAGTCAGGCTACATGATCTAACAGTCCCAAAGGCCTTAAAATGCATGTATCTATTCATCATTACCATAGATTATAAGGGGATTTTAAGAAATTAGCATATGCATCCATAGCACTTTGCACATTCAGAGGAATGTATGAGCACTATACATAGCACTGTTAAATATTTTAAAGTAAATCCAAGACTCATTATATTCACTCTCCTTGAAAAATCTCGTGCTGATTATTAAAAAAATGGGAATAAAACCTGGGCAGAGGGACAGACGACAAAATAAATCTCTAGAACTGCCATTTAAAAAAGAATCATACAATTAGGCAGTACAGAAGACTTGAGTGTGATATCAACTGGCAATTCAGGCACCAGCAATAATGCAGAGTACTCTGGTATTCAGGAAGAGTTGCAAAGGGAAGAAAAGCAGCTGAATGGAAGACACTGAGCTGAGCAGCAGTTTCGCCAGCTAGACGGGTAGACAGCAGAGTCTTCTTCAAAGCGAGACGGATCAATATCAGCAGGGAGCACTTCCAAGAAGAGACACACTGGGATTTCTCAGGCTTAACAATAAGTGAAGCAGCCGTCAGTCATTAGATTATCATATTAATCCAATCATGAACATTTCAGCATGCAATGCAAAGTGAAGGGAAAAAAAAGTTTGAAAGGAATCAGTTGAAACAATTATGCCTGAATTGACAGTTAAGCTTTAACGGTGAGCTTGAAAACCTTGCGTGTCCTTTGTGGGAAGCATACCATGCAAAAGCTTGTGATCTAAAAGAAAGAAAGAGTCTATTGAGAGGCACACAAAACTCCTTGGAGAACAAGTGACTGAATGGAAAACTAAAATACCATATAGATAGGAGTTACTGTGGGCCATGCAAAGCTTTGTCATACCTTTCAAGTTCTTTTAAAAAAACAAACCAAAGAAAACAAAACAAAACAAAAAACACACTGCAAATTAGTAGTTCCTTCAGTTCAGGGTCAATCTATTGGAAAAGATCCCGTCACCAAGAACCTTTTTTTTAGCTCCAGAATTTTCCACTAATGGCAGGTAAAGATCCAGATGTCCTGCACACGTCCATAACAACATGCAGGCACAGGAACTTTACAGAAATGGTTATGCTAGCTGGTATCTCCCTATCTAGTGGGAAGACTAACTGCTCCCTTGATCAACAAGAGCTTCAAAAGAAAGTCCAGTTTCCAAAATAACTCCCCAAGGCTCAGACAGCAGTCCTGTATACACAATGCCTTGTAAGGTACGCAGGTTTAGGACTCAAGCAGCACCTGGCTGTATGCAGAGCCAGCATGTTCAGCTTGTGATAGCAGAAGAGAAAGGATCTTGCATTGCTTGGTGGGCAAACTAACTACGTTAGCATTGATGTCAAGTGAAAAGGCATTTAGGGCAGTGGTTTTCAACCTATGGTCCATAGACCTGTGAGGGTCTGCAGACTATGTTTAAGGGGTCTGCAAAAGATGACTATGATCAATGAAAAGTGTGTGAATTCCCACAAGTACAATTAAAAGGGGTCTGCACCTCCATTCGAAATATTTTGGGGGTCCTCAAATGAAAACAAGTTAAAAACCATTGTCAAAGGGGGAAGCATGGTCAAACAGAAAAGAGGAAAGAAGCTGAAGGCAGTCCTCAGGACTACAAGAGTCAGAGAAAACAGTAGTCTAAGCTTGTGCATTTTATTTTAAGGCCTAATAAAAATGAGAAACCGTTACAGACAACAGCTTTTCTTTGTGGCAAACCTACTCTAAGGACCAGGTGGTAGGCAGTCTGGCCTAGTGCGCAGGCCACCGGGATGGAGGTGGTAAGAACTGGAGGACCCGGAGACACATACCAGGGTGAGGTGGAGAGGAGCTAGAATCCAAGTTACCAAAACCAAGAGGGAGGGAATTCCAGAGGCAGAGTCCAAACCACAGACCAAGTCAGATTTCTGACATTAGAGCTACGTACAAACTGTTAAAAAGCCTGAAACTGAACTGATTCAATCTTCGCAGGTTAGTCTAAGCTGTGCAGATTGAACCAATAAGCAAGTGAAGAGATATTCACTTTTGATTCTGGAAATGCAGCCATCTGGCTGCAATGGCTCAAGCCAGAAGCCAGGGGTGGCACTAGAGCACGCCTCCCTGCTGGGCTGGAGCAGACAGCTTGGGCCAAGGCTAGCCTGCCCACTCTGTGATGGGGGGCCTACAGGGGAGGTGCAAAGCATCCTGGGATGCTGGGGAACTGAGTGTTAACTTGAATCTTCAGGGGACCTGGGGCAGAAGTTTAATAAACCGGTTTAACCTAAATCAGTTAAGTTTGATAATGCATGCATCGGGGTTTATCTTAAACTGGTTTGGCCATTTTGAAAGAGGGTTACGTGCACCAAACTTCTGCTGTGTTACAAATTTAAACCAGTTTCTGATCACTTAAACTGGTTTGCGTGTAATTTCTGTCCCTAGCCTTGATAAAGCTGAGAGTTCCCAAAAACCAGAATACAAAAGCGGAGCTACATGGAGTCAGAATCCAGAAACCGAAAGAGCACAAGGATCAAGAGAGGCTTACCACAGCAGACCTTCAGGGCAGCTACTGCCACAGATGGACTTCAGCAGGGAGAGCTGCTCTCCCCATCAGCCAGCTCAGGAAGCTCTAAAGGTGGTCAGCTGGGCTGGGCTGCCAGTTAGACCCTCTGGCAAGTCTGGCCAGCTGGGTAATTAATCCAGGCTGGAATGGCTGTTAGGCCCCTCCCCCCCGGCACCTACACTGCAAAGAAGCAGTAATCAATTCTAGTTCAGCCCAACATGAACTGAGTGCTAACAAAATGTAATTTCATTTAATAAACTAATAAAGAACATTTTGTGGAATGCTCAGATACACAGAAACCAAGTATTGCCGTGCTGTATTATCAACTGACCCAATATGCCATAGAAGTAAATGGGGAAATTCTCCAGCAACCTGGCCTGTACCAAATGAATGTTCCCAGGCACGTCCAGTAGACTAGTAAGCAAGCATGTAGTATGCAGCAATGGACCTTTTGTTAGTTTTCACTACGTTGTTTAACAGTTGCTCTAGGCATCTCAATAGGTCACCTAGTTCTTAACTATTTGGATCACGAGAGAATTTTTCAGTGCAGCGCAACATCTACAGAACTATTAAAGCACAAACTGTTGACACTAGCTGTGTACTTCTCAACAAGCAAAAGAGCAGTTTTGTGCAACCTCTATGTCACAGTGTTTTATGTAACGGAGCTTCAGAGAAAAATGTTTCTGAGGAACAATAAGAAGCAACTCCAAAAACAATTTGTATGCATTGGTCTTCCTTCTTTATTTAGTTTTTACATTTTGTATTGAATTCAGGGCACACACGCTCATATGCATGAAACTTTGCTGGCTAGTTTTTACATCAGTGACTGCTGCCACTTCCTAAACTGTATGCAGGTGGATCAGGATTTAAGAATGGTCATGTTTTGGTCAAGTTCTGGTGGTTTTTCAGTTTTTGTGCATTTTCAGTATGCCTATATTCCCCTATAAATCATTATGTGCAATTTCTCACAGCAGCACTCAGCAAGTCATAAGAGACATAATTAGAGTATTATACTCTATGCATTAGATTTTTTTTTCTTTTTAGGGCGATAAGCATGCTGGCGTAACAAAAGGTTTGAACTTAAACTGAAGTCCCAAAAGGAACAATCAATAAATAAATAAAGCATTGCTTGAGGAGAGGAGAGGGGAGCTGAAATATGAAATTAATAATTTCTCTTGCATGACACTTTTCTTCAAAAGATCTGAAACTACTTTTCAAAGGTACATAAATATGATTATACCAGACTCCTACTATACTCATCATGCCCATGAGCCCTGGCAAATGCTAGTTCCGCTAGACAATGGTTTCGTAAGTAACTAGTTTGCACTCAGGCAAAGATTCATCTGAGGTTTTTCAAAATTCAGGAGCATTTTTTACGGCTGATTTCTTCTGAATCCCATTTCAAATACCCCAGTTTCATCACACATGCAGGGCACCAATACCTCTTTTGTATAATTCTGCTGAAAATGACCAAGTTTAAATCATGCTATTGTCTCACTACTACCATAGCTATTCTCATGAAAATAAGGAGATGGAGTTGTATAGGAATTATATAGTGGGAAGAGGATTTTCCATATCTGATCAGCCCATAAGCACACTGGGGGCCCCTCTACATGTGCAGGCAAAGGCACCATGGCATCTAATGCATGAACCACACATGCACGGTGGGAGATATGATTGTGGGATCATGAATCAGATCCTATTATGCCTTACTGCTGGTGTAGGGGGAGCCCAATCCCAGACTCCCCCCACACTGGCAAGGAGAAAGCAATGGCAGCTGGGAGACTCGTCAGCTGATGGGGCTCCCAGACTCAGGGGCACACATTGCCTCTCCAAGCTGGGAGCTCCAATCAGCTGGTGGGGCTTTCCCCCCACCCCACAGGGGCCCTTGGTCACACATTCAATTAACAGCATGATAGGGAGCAGCTACAGTGTTATTGCACATATTCTGTGGAATAACTTTGTAGCTTATTCCTTCTCTTATCGTGCCATTACCTGAATGAACATGTGGCCAGGTGACCACTTAAGGCATGATCAACTAGCTCATCACGCCTTAAGCGCAACATACAGAGGGGGCCCAAGACCGATATTCTGCTTCCAGTATTGGCCATTATCTGGCACTTCAGAAGACAGTCAAAGGCACAGATTCATTTTTTCATGAGGTAGGATAAAATCCTGAGTTGGCCTCCTCGCCGTGCCCTCACCTCTGCATGTGGGGTTCACTGTGCAGGTCATATCCCTATCCTAGGGACATACTGCTGCAGAGGCCTGCTTTTGGTGGCAGGGGCAATCCCTCAATTTGGGCATAATCTGTACCACAGCTCACTGATGGGTCTGGAGGTGAATTAAAAGTCCAATCCTTGAGCCAGTAACTTGTCTACAGAAAAAGCGTGTCATTTCTCATGGTAGAAGCCTGTGCATGACTTTATTTAATGCGAGGAAGCTGGTGCACAGAAACAGCAACCACATGACCTTGCAAGGTAGAGATCTGAGCTCAGTTGCAAGGAAGAGCCCTAGACTAGAGAAGACCTCCATCTTGCTGCAGCCTTCTTCTGTCTTTATAGCTGCTGAGATCTCAACATGTTCCTCTGCCTGATCTGCCATTGAGGACTTGGGGTTAGACCATGGTTTGTCTAGAAACTCCCCTCAGGCTTGTTCAGCATGGGTGGCCCTGCCAGGAGTTTGAGACTCCAGCTCTAGCAACATAGCTCTGAGGGTCATTGGGACACGCGAACCTCCTTACCATTACAAGGTCTAAAATGTCCTACAGAGGACATTTAACAGCCTCTGAGAGAAAAAGTGATCCAGGACAATTGCCCCTAAATTGTCCCTCTCTTTGTGCCCACACACTACCATCACCCCAGTAGCTGTGCCATTTTGGGAAGCAGTAGGTGGTATTATTAGGCCCCTGGCACACATTACACTTAAGGCATAATTAACCAGTTAATCGCAACTTAAGTAGTTACCTGGCCACACACTGATGCAATTAATGGCGTGATAAGACAGGAAATAAGCCACAACGTTATTACACAAAACAATTATCCAACTGTGAGCTATGCTACTAAAGCTAGCCTGCTTCCAATAACTGAACTAGCTAATTTAAAACTATCCCAGATCTCTCTAAATAGCATTGCAATCTTGTCCATGTCTGCAACATAAACATACCTGGATCTCGTATTTTGTATCCATTATACAGCCAACCCTGTGCTTTGAATTTAGAAGGGTATGCAGCAATGAGAGAATCTGGATTGAAACACATACATCGATAGCTGGGGATCAGAGAGTTCAATCTTGCATCCATCAAAGTTAATGGGAGTTTGACCCCACCAGGTGCAAGAGCAGGCCTATAGATTTCAATTCCTGTGGGGTCTGTCACTGGGTAATCTAAATCTCACCTATCTGTCTGAAGTGTTCCTAAAGAGCCAGTCACCTCATTGCTTAGGCATCAACTCAGCACTTTATCCTTGCAAGACAAGTAAATCAGCTGCCATGCAACCCTGAGCTGGAATGTGGAGAGGTGGATTTCAAGAGACATTCAAGAAACCCTTAAGCATGGAGATTTATATAAAAGGATATGTGTACTCCGACATCCTTAGCCAAAACAGCAAAAGTTAGCAGGGGAGGAGGCTACCTGCTACCATCCCCCTTAAAGACAGCTGCATATTAGTAGCTGGGAGACATCTTTGTGTATAGGGTATGATTCTCTAGTGCCTTGCACATTGAGCAGTCATCACCTTCTGTGCAAAGCAGGTGTGAAAGAACACCAAATCTGAATAGCCTGCTTTTATACACGTAAATGGCTGGACATAGTCAATTCAAAATGTACTTCATTACATGTCTTTGTATGATAAGCTTATCCAGGCCAGATACTTTCCTTATTTGTTTGTGAATAGCTTGGCCTTCTTTGGGTGCGATATACATTTTGACAATCTGATATTCTTGACTAAAACCCATCTTCACAAAAAAGTCACAGAACATAGCTGACAGCATTTCATAGCAGAATATCTAAAAAGGGCAGGGAAGGGCGTAGGGGGAGGATGAAGATTTCAAGACCTCACTTTGAGATCTCTCTTACACTGTTGTCAAAAGCACACCAACATTTTTTTTACCGTTTCTGTGTTTCTCCCATGGGAGTCAACACACGATGTCAATGCAAATGGCAAATACAGCTTCACTGACTTATCATATCAGCTGCTAAAGATTGCTAAAAATGCCAGGGTATGTTATAGTACAATGTCAACAGTGTTTTCCTTTGCCTCCTTTTCACTGAAATGGCTTTCCATATAAAATTTTACACGAAAAATAAACTGATTTTAGAGTTTTGCTGAATTTGGACTTTTACCTGATACAACTCTGGTTGTATCAGGTAAACTAGACATTTCCCACAACACACACACACCATCCAAGCACTGAGACATCATTAGTCAATTCACACAAAGCGTCTGGGGAAAGAGGTAAAAATATCACAATAAATCAGTGGTTGAGATCCCGATCCACGTGAAGCCACGTTATAATCAGAGTAGCATGGAGCAATGGGGAACAAGTTGCAGCTTTGGGGCATATACCCACGTTCATGTTTCTCCCTCCCCAAACTCCTGATTCAGGTTTACAGTGTAGGTTTTTGTATAACGTGCATATTGATTCTTTTTCTCAAAGCTAACCACAAATAAGCACACAACCACTTCATTTTCTTCTACATATTTTTATTGTTCCTGACAAGATCTCCATCTCTAGCAAGCATATCACCAGTCCTCATCTCTCGCCCCTCTCTCCTGCAAGGACCCTAATCTACAACCCAAACTTCCAAATTATTAATATACCAACAGTGAAAGGGTCTTTGTCGGTATGAGTGAGCCTCCCAAAGTCTGACATAGTCAAAACTTTCCAGCTGGCTTTCTACCTAACCTCATGGTTCTGAGCCTGCTCACAGTTGGTGTATTATTAATATTACTTGTGGCAACTGTAACACTTAGGGGCCTCATTTGCAAACATGGGATCTCTTGTGCCAAGCAATATGCATGCATATAACAAAATAAGGCCCATCTCCAAAAGGTTTAAAATCCAGCTAGACAGCATAGACAACAGAACCTTTCCTTCGAAGAATTGGGCACAGGGAATTGATTCACCAAAACACTTAAGCATCCAAGTTGCTTCGTCAGGGCTTGTGTGATCTGCCCAAGTCACCTGGCAAATCCGAGGCGCAGCTGCTAACTGAACGCAGCTCTCCTGAGGCCAGGGCTTTAAAGACGAGACTGAGCTCTCTTCAGAGTGGAAAGCAAGGGAGGTCCTGAAACAGCAGCCTCTGCAGAAGGTTTGAAGTCTATTCCCAACTTTGAATCTACAACATTAAGCTGGGGCTTGGAATTAAGCAAAACATGTTCACCCATCCCTCTTTCAAAGTAATTTTCCACTCCAGCTATGAAAAGCAATTTATTCAGCTCTCCAGGGAGCCAGACAAAATGTGCCCTCTCCACTGGCCCTGCACTTCTCCAGAGCACATAACCACTTTATTTCCCTCTACATTTTTATTATTCCTGACAGGATCTCTTAAAACCTCTAGCAAGACAATAAGTAAAACCAAGCAGTGCAAAGAAACAGGGGTTAACCTGTCCTGGACCCCCACATAAGCCCTTACTTCAACACAATTAGACATGATGTTCCCTAGGAGAGGCCTCTGTAATAGAGGACGCAGTTGCTGGGATCCTGATGAAGAAGGACGTGGCTATTGCATCCCAAGCCATTCAGTCAGAACCAGGCACAGGAGAATCACTCTTCTGCCTTCAAACACAATGCTAGGTCTAACTTAATAATAATTTGCCTTCAGCCAGTTTTCCATCCAAGGATCTCAAAGTCTTTTTTACATGTCAGTTAACTAACTGCCAACTCCCTCGATATTCCCGTAAGATGGATCAGTATTACCATCCCCATTTTACAGATAAGCAAATATGCTCATGATCATACAATGAAGCCATGGCACAGTCAGGAACAGAACCCATCACGTCCAGAACTCCCCAGACCTTTAAACACAACCTGCTAATTGCTCTGAAAATTAGAGAGAGCCCTGCCTTCGCAAAGATACTGCCTCGTGTTAGTCAACTTGATGCAAGAGCATCTTTATTTGAAGTGAAGGCACGGCCTAGAAGCAGAGAAGCAGAAAAGGAAAATGTTTCTGTGCCAGTGGGAAGAAGTGCGGAAACAGGGGATGCAGCTTATGATGAAAAAGTGCTTAAGCCAGACAAAATCTGCCTTTATTTCATTTTTGTCTGCTGGAACTGGTCACAGACCAGCAAACTCTGAAAGATGATTTATTTCCATAACCTGATTGCATTATTGAGCAGGGCTCCATGATGGTCTGAAAAGTTAAGTGCATGGCTCCCCTCCTTTTTAAAGTGATTTGTGAACTAGTTTGTCAGACTCACTTTTTTAGATAGAAATTCACAACAGGATAGATGCCAAAGACTCTTAGACTTCCAGCTGTGCAAACATATTGAAAAAAATTGCTCCCCTTACAGTGACCATGGGAAACACTAATCACTTTATTAAAATTACACACATGAAAGAGTGCCTAATGAGGTGAAAGTTCAGTCATTCCTAGTGACCACATTTATAATGAATAGAAATATGTCCACTAGCCAAGTTGATGTTTTCTATTCACAAGCATAATACAAATGTGAGGAGCAGAAAAATTGACAAGCCATGTGTAAAGTCTATAGAGAAAAAACAACATTGTAGCTCGACATCGAAAGCATCATGGGAAACATTTGGCATCTCACAGGATAGACCCCAACTAATTGATTTGTTGAATTATTCCGTAGCGATTTTCTCATGGCTGGTGGCTTAAATGAAAGAAAAAATGGTAAATTGTGTCATGAGTTTGCTAAAAATAAGGTTTATTCTGTTTTATTTTCACATGAAAGAAAAAAAAAAAAGAGCGAGTAAAACCAGGAAACCCATAATAGCTTATTATTTCATTAAAAGCATTATAAATAGCCATTGTCACGTGCAGACACAAGCCATGCACCCACACAGCTTCATACTGGCTCAGCTCAGGTGCTTTTGAACAGGTATAGGTTTCAAGCACCTGATAGATTCAGACAGGCCTCCTGTTTAAACACCAATTATCATCTCCAAAAACAGAAGTGTCCCTTTCCTGTGACAGCAATGTCCTATGGGTACCACACAAGAGGGGTTATTTATTTATTTAGGATGTCTCACTTTTCAGGTTCGTTGATGCAAAATATGGAAGGATAGCACAGAGCTCACAGGAGCTTCTGCTGTCAAAAAAAAAAAAAAAAAAATACTCCTCAGGTACCTAAAAACCCAGAGATGCCATACAGGACATGAAAATATATGTGGCAGAAAGATAAAATCAGGATGTGGACATCAAAAAGGAAAGATCAGGCCAGAAAACAGATAAAAGGAATTCACTTAGAGGGGAATCATGCAGGGATGAAATGTCTCGCGTCTGTCTGCGCAGAGGGGCAGCAGGGCAACGCTGCATCCTGGGCAGCCATGGAGTATGGAGCAGTGCCAGCTGCAGCAGTACCAACAGCGGTGGTGCATGCAGCCACTGCCGCGGTAGTAGCTATTTTTGCGCTCCCTCCCCTCCTCCCAAAGGTGGTGCCAGGGCTGCTATCCTGGCCAGCCCCTTCAATGATGCATCAGCAAAGGTGTGGATGCCTTGAAGGCGCAAAATTCCACCCAGGATGAAGTGGGTGAAAACTTCCCCCGGGTTTGTTTCTGAATAACTGAAAACACCTTTGTTTCAAATCTTTTCCCAAAACACAGTACATTTGTTTAGAAAAGGTAAACCAGCAATTCAAATTTGGTAGCACGTTAACATGAGGGGCAGGGAATACAGCTATTCAGAGAGCCAGGAAATGTCTATACAGAGTAAAGATATTTGCTTTCCCTTTAAAAAACCATTCGCTTGTTCTTCTACTTCTGAAATCAGTCCAAACAGCACTGCCCACTTTAGCCACTAGAAGAAGAAACAGGAGAATGTTGCTCTCTCTCATCTACAGCAATAATAAGGAAATGAATGGTTAAATAAATGAGTCACGCTAGTGATGTCGTCACACACAGATGATTTCATTGTGTGGGTGTCAACCCATAGCCAAACTTTATGCTGCTATAAATGGGCACAGCTCTACTGACAGCCAAGAGAAGCATGTCTGCTTTCACCAGAACTGAATTCAATCTTTGTCTAGCGTTATAGTCAATTAATGAAAAGATAAAGAGGTAAAGAAAAATAGGTACGTTCCTTCTATATAAATTAACGCTACTGCAGGGATAAGAAGGGGAAAAAAATTCTATAGACACACCTTAAATAAAAACCATATTCAGACAACTTTGATGTTGATGCATATTGATTCACCTCTGCTTTTGTGTCTGTGCAAAAACTATTCATTGTGGTTATTGTTGTCACGCAGTGAAAAAGTATTGAATGCATCATCATTTCAGATGTCATATGCATACATGAGCAAAGACAGTTCCTCTCTGCTGCCATTCATAAGATGGCAACAGAGCCTATAAATCTTTCACAGAAATTTTCAATCCAACCTTGCATGGTTTACAGATTATCCCATTCTATTTCTTGCCATGCTATAATTTTCAGGAAAAAGGACTGTACACTATTTAGACATGTATTATTCAACAATAGCTTGAGATGTTAGAAACAATCTTTTGTTTCATCCTTTATTCATGATTACACTTATTACTTATTACTTTATACCTCATTTATAAATCTGGTTCGACTGCGTACCTGAAGGAATTTCAAAGCCATTTTATCTCCCAGTGCAGACTCTGAAGAAACATAATTGGTTTTCATTCTTAGAGAATTACAAATCATTTTTGTGAAGATATGAAATGAACTGTAATTAATCTCAATTATTTTGATATTCTAACGAAGGGCCAGTGTGTGTCTGAATGCCACAGTCCTCCTTTGGATGCCCTGCTCTACTGTATGCCATTAACATTATACTGCAAACATCAAGACATTTTTCTTTTGTGCTAATGAAATTGCCTGCACTTTTGGAACAGGAGGAACTGAGCTCAGTCATGGACATTTGGACTTACCATGATACGCAGCCTATTAAGAGCCCACCTGTTAAGTTCATGGATTTGCTACATTGGTTTTTTTCAACCCCATAGGAAATTTACCTAGCCAGGGAAGACTATAAATAACTGCTAGCAAAAACTGCACAAGCCATCACTAATACTGTTATGAGATAATCTCCCATGTTACAAAACACAGCCTATAGTAATCTTGTTGTATGATGCTTTCATATGAAATGACTGGTCTCTGACAGATCTGTGCCAATTCTGCAGGTATCTGAAGCACAGGTGCAAGGCTAGGATGGGAAGGATTTGGGTGTAGGAAGAATAAAGTGTAGTACTCTATTGAGGCTATTCTGAACCTCTCCAAAAAAGTCCATTTGGCCTGAAATCAGTGGCCGAATCGCTGAATCCGAATTGAACCAGGAGACCCTTTAATCTCTCCGAATCAAATCGGAACCCGCCGAATCGATTCGGAAATTCAGATATAGACACAGCTTTAAAGGTTTTTCCTACGTACCTCAAGGCAGCAAGCTGCTCATGAATGCTACAACGGTGGGGTGGCTGAAGCGTCCCATACCAGCGTGGGGTGCTCCCCAGCACGATGGCAGCAGACTCGGAAGTGGACCAGAAGCACCTCCGGTCCACTTCTGGGTCCACCAGGGAAACTGCTGGGGGCCCCCCATGCTGCCACCTCAGCTCGGTGACTGGTGCCTCCTGGGTCTGGGGGGGCACCTGGGGTCCACCCGAAGCCAATTGCTCAGCAGGGCAAGGCGTGGGGGGACAAGGGGGCCAGCACACTCCTCAGCAGACCTGGAAGTATACCAGAAGTACTTCTGGTCCACTTCTGGGTTCACCACCAAGCACATGCTCCCCCCCTGCCCAAGCTCCTGTGGGATGCTCCATGCACCCCAGCATCACAGTGTTCACAAGCCATGCCTGGTACCTCGAGGTATGTACAAAAATCATTTAAAGCTGTGTCTATGTCTTAATCACTGATTCTGCAAATCAGCATCAAATCTTCAGATTCAGCCAAACTGAAATCAGGGACAGCAAACCAAATCAATGAATTGAGTCACTGTCCCTGATTCAGGCCGAAACCGAATCAAATACAGCACATTTTGCACACCCTACTTACTAGAAAGTAAGATACAGTATCCCTGCTTTCTGGTGGCTATGATAGTGCCCAATTCTAGCTCAAATCTTATCCCAACAGTTAGACCAAGATACTCTTAACAAAGAACATGCCTAAAAGCATCTGGGAAAGAAGTGGATCATAAATGTCATGAAAGATTTGACTGTGTACCAAAAAAAACCACTGTGAATTCTATAGCAGCAATAGGAGTGTAGCTGTTGAACCTAGAAGTTAAAATATAGATGTTAGTGTATATCGATGTTAATATAACCACTTTGTCTAAGATGACTAGCCTTGTTTCCCTGTGCTCTCTCTTCTTAAGGCTAGCATTACTCAGAGGGGGGTCTGCCCACCTAAAAAAATTACTGGTAGGATGAGCAGCATGATCCACCGCAATGGCTATAGAAGAGTGGACTGAGCACACTTCCTGCAGTGCACATAAATCAAGCATTATTTTGTAGCTACATCCACAGAAAGCTACCAAGCACAGCCCCAGCTCTGCCATGAACACGAATTGGAAGTATACCCAGTAAACACAATTCTTTTACACTAGTAGTCATCTCTAATATGCAACTATATTTTGTTGGCCTCTTGAGTGGTTGCTTAACACTGGATTCAACATACTGATATTTAGCTTTGGACTATAACTGCAAATGGGGAAGTTCTAATCCAATTCACTGGTTTATTTTTTAAGAAACTACCCATTAACAAGCTCCCTGCTCTTGTAAGAGGTGTCGTCGGTTCAGATTAACGCATTTAGATGAGTGAGCGTGTGGTTCCACAAACCCTCTGTGTAGGAAACATTACCACAAACAGACACAACAGCGAGTCCCAGTTTTCTTTGTTGGTAAATATTCAGGATCTTTTTGTGGACAAAGGGAATCAGCCATGCCTGGACTGCATACCCTTAAAGAAACTTCATTTCAACTTCCCTTTCAGCATGGACTAGTACAGCACCAGTACTGGAAGGCATATGCCTCCCTTGCATTCAAATATAACCTATGCTGTTATCTGCTTAGAGATACCCCAATGGCCAATAAAAGTAATAAATGAATGTATGTAGCAGCCAGTCATCCTGCCTCCTTCTGACTGCCAAAATCCTAGAAGACCCAGAGGACTGAAAATCATTTCCCTTCTTGTCACTGTCACCACACTGTATGCATGGCAAAACTAATTCATCTTGAAACATGTACCTTTTCAGGCATGTTAGAGACAACATTGTATTCTCTGGAAAAAAAAAATCTTTTACTGTACTTCTAACATTTTTTCCTTCTTCTAAAGGTTAAATCTGATAGAACCTATATTTTTTCATAAGAAATGTGGCTGTATTGTTCAAGGTTTCTTCAACCTAATGAGAAAACACATGAATTTTGTCAGTGACATCCTTTCCTAATGAAGATAGAGAAGGTAAATTATCTCGCAAAATGAAATGCGTTTGGAAGTCTGGCACCTTCCTATATATTATATATAAATATTTATAACAGCAAGGATCCTATAATAATCTTACGTAATATTTACAATGATTATACTTAATGTGATTGTAATAGTATAGTATACATAAATGGATGCACGTGTTTGTATGCACACATATGCATGCAAACAGATACAATGAAGTAGATCCTATGGGAAAAGAACATTAAAAGGTGGCAAAGTCAAGAACTCAAAAGTTAGGAAGTAAAGGGTGGTAAACCCTGCTGTGAATGCTCTTTTACCAGAGTAAAGTTGCCTTAGTTCACTTCAGCTTAATCCTCCCTGGGCTTTCTTAATGTGATTTTTGCCATCTTAATCATGTCCTTTCCATATGATTTTCTTTCTTTGCAATGCTCTTGAGGGGGTGGGAGGGAGGTTAACCCAAAGTCCCAGAATATACCATCATAGTTAACCATAGGTGGGTCTTCAGAAGGGCTGACCCTTGCAAATAGAGGTCACCAATCTCTGCCATTTGAGTGAACAAAGTTGTTCTGACTTGTTGTGTTTTCATCCTCTATGGGGACCAACACCATCCAAGTACAAGAAACAAACACTGAAGCCTCTGAAACAGCATTTTTTCAAAGGATAACTCAATGAAATCTGGTAGATTTTAATAGGGGCAGCACAAGGCACGTCCCTGGCACAAAGTTCACCCACTAGCAAATTTAGCTCTAATTTCCAAAGCACAGAGACACTGATGCTTTCTCATGAAAGCTCTTCAACAATTTTTAAGTGGGTAGAAACTGAAATACTTTAACTGAAGTCCACACACCACATCCAAGTTCATCCTGATACAACAACCACCCATAGAAAATTTCAGCTGGAGCTGCTAGTAAAATTTCTTTACTGGACCAACTATAGAAGTGAGAGGGACACAGGCATTTTTTGGATAGTACTGTACCCTCTGGTTTCAATCAGGCTTTTTTGTCCTAATCAGAAAAGAGTGTTCTCCACTCAGTAGACACAGATATTGTTCCATAAATGGGAAAAATGGCTGGTGACATTAGTTTGGTCTAAACTGATGAATCTTGAAACCACATCTTCACCTGGGAAGAAACACTTATGATAAAAGCCTGAAAGAACTAGGCAATCAGGGCTCACTGTAGAGGTGATATCTTTTATTAGACCAACAAGATTTTTGCAAAAAAAAATCTTTAATTGCAAGCATTCAGGTACAAACACCCTTCATCAGGAATCAGAGAAAAGGTTGTAAAAGTTCATTTTAAAAATCAGCTAAAATTTGATATCTTCCATGAAAGAACTAGGTGTATTTAATCTGTAGAAGAGAAGACTACTGGGAGATTTGATAACAGCCTTCAAAGGGATGATGAGGTCGAACAGTTATAAACTCCTGCAAGACCGTTTCAGGCTGGACATAGGGAGGAATTTCTTTGCTGTCCGAGCCCCCAGGATCTGGAATAGCCTGCCACCGGAGGTGGTTCAAGCACCCACATTGAATGCCTACAAGAGAAATTTGGGTGCTTATCTTGCTGGGATCCTATGACCCCAGCTGACTTCCTGCCCTTCGGGCTGGGGGCTGGACTCGATGATCTTCCAAGGTCCCTTCCAGCCCGAATGTCTACGAAATCTAAATCCAAAGTACGGGAGAATTATAAGCGACTAACAACAGGGTCCTCTAATGGAAGGCAGTGCTGCCACCCCACCTCTCAGAAGGCTTTCTAAATCACTACTCCATGTTCTGCATTATTAATACATCCATAAATCCCAGTAATCTGTTCCACCAAGTGACACTGGGAAGTAACACTGCAGTCTGTGTTTAAAGAGATTATAATCTATCTGGACAACATACAGATGAAAGCATAAGCAAGTAGTCTACCAAAGTCTTGTCAGCTTGCTGAAAAACTCCACAATTTGTGTTTGTCTATTTTTAAAACAAAAATAATAAATCATTATTCAGTTCCTAAAGAAAATATGGCGATGAATAAGTTAAGAGATGCTTACTGGAGGAGGGAGAAATGTCGCATTTGATGCCTTTCTGTGCTCAGTTCTCTGAGAAGAGTAAAGAGAAGAGACCATCAGAAAGCCTGCTAGGGCAGGCCATAACCCATGTCTCTGCCCATGCCCTGGCTCCAACATAGATTAGCTGGAATTGTACCAGTTTGAAATTCTTTCTAAGGATTTGTCCATCAGCTGAGCAAAGCTGGCCTATTATGCACTTTTGCCACTCTTCTTCCTTTCCCCTTTCCTGTACTGACATGGGACAGTGAATAGGACAGTTATAGGAAAAACATGAGACGTTCGATAGGTGTAAAAGCTCTGCTTTTCCAGTCCCACCACTCTGCCCCTGCCTCCCTATCAATAACCAAGACTAATAATGGAAAAGCAAGCTACATATGCCTGACATCATGCTCACTGCTTTGGCCCAAGCTGTAATAAGAATAAGGTGGTCACTGATGTATTCCCAGAATACAGGACAGCCTCTTGATGTGGGGCAGCACCCCACCCCCACCCTTGGCCTATCAGCAGTGAGTAGTGGGGCCACCACCTCCTCAGCCAATCAGCAGCAAGGGGAAGGGTCATCACTTCCCTCCCTCTCTGACTGGCTCAGAACCCCTCTCCCTCCTGGCTGTGCACCACCCTACCTCTAGGCACAGCCAATAGAATCACAGGGACAAATGATTGACATGTATTTCCACCAATGAACTGAAAAAACAGACTTTTTGCAGTCCGTTCCTCATTCAGAAATGGACAGGGAACAAAGGGTTTCAGAATAGGACCAATGGCCACCCTAAATAAGGATCAAGTACTCTGAAACCCATGCACTAATTTGGAGCCCCAGTGAAATCACTGTAAGTGCAGGGACCACTATAAGCACACACAACCACACCATTAGGACCTCTGCTGCAGAGTGTTTCTTTTTTCCTTCCAATCTTTGCATTATTTTCTTACATTTCGGCCACAGCTACGGAAAGCAGAGAATATACTTATACATTTTATAGAACACAGGGCCTAAATCCTGACAGATACCTTAGGTGCATCATTTGCAGTAGCACAAATAGCAGCAGCATATATTTGTTCCATAGGGCATGCCTTTGCATGCACACTCCAGCACATGCCAAAATGTCCAGGGTGGAGCCGAGGAGGCTGAAGCCAGTACCTGTGCTGGCCCCAGTAGCCTCACCTGGGTTCCTGGTGACCTGCCAGGGCAACAGCAGCACATATCTGGCTGCACAAATCCCAACCAGCAGCCAGAGTATGACTATGAACTGCCAGGCTCCATTTCTGGTGGCACGCACTGCTGCTATATGCACCACACTGCTTTTTTCTTTTTTTGCTATGGGTTTTTTTCGACACCAGATCTCCCAGTGTCAGATTAGCAATGCAGCAAACAGTTGCATGTGTGCCGCATGTAATTTGTGGTGCCTCAAACATACATGTGCTCTTCTGGATGTGCCCCTTGTGCTTTTTCAGTTAAAAGTAGTCTTCAGTGCAAAAATGCACTTGTTTATATACATCCTTGTTGTGAGAAGTTAAGCCAGGTATGCTACTGTTCTGGTCAATGGTAAAGATGTGTGTGCATTCCTAATTAGTTAACGAGAGAGAGTATAAGAGAAAGAATTCTACTTGGTGCTGTAACCTTTATGAGGAACCTCAACAAGGAAAAATTGCTGAAGACAGTTGCCTGGGTACCTACCTGGGTGTGAAATTTTGAAAACACTCTCAGGCTACCACTGCATTTCATCAGCAAAAATTTCAAAATGGACTCACCCTTGGAAAACATGCAGAACATAGTGGCTTGCAGATGCAAACCGCCAGAAACAAATTGGTTAAAAAAGGTGATGCCAATTTCTGTGAAATAGTTCACCCATTTCACACAGCCCTAAAAATAATCCTGGAGTTCTTTCTCTTTTCATTTGTGAACTGCAAGTAAAAAGGTAATATGGATTGCAAATAATCAGTCCAAATTAAATCCCTTGATGCATGTCAAGGGGAGCAAGGGAGAATAGGAGCAAGGGAGAATAAGTGTTCAAAGATTTTAATAACTAAAAGCAATACAAATATATTTATTTACTTCAAGTATTCATGCCAGGAAGGTATGAATAAGGGCAATATCATATAGGGTTGTAATTAATCATCATGGACATTTCATTGTCAGCAAACATAAATAAAGCAGCAAATGTTTCTCCTACCAAAATGATATGTAACCACCATTAACATGGTGCCAAAAGTCTGATGCATGTCAGTAGCTGATATATATTTTACTCATCTTTGACACCTAAGATGTAGGGCTGTTTCACATGAGTGAATTCATCCATAGGATTTATTGTCTGGATCTACAGCACACACTTTCAGAATATTACTAGGATATAATAACCAGGCTCATGAGAGAACTGTCTGGAGACCAAGACATGAAGCTTTTGAAAGGAAAAGACAAATCTTGCAGATCAACATGATTAAGGCAAGACAAATGTATGTTTAAAATAACAGCTGTGCCCCCAGCTATTTTCAAGAGAATTTAAAAAGACACCTGATATTTTCAAAACACAGAGTAGTTCATTCAGTTTTACATTTTGGCTACATTAATATTCACTGAGAAAGAGAGAGAAAAACTCACTGACTCAACATCCAAATAGACGGAGAAGAGAGTCTGAATCACCTGGAGCAGGCTTGAGCCAGAAGTCTGCCATCTTCCAAATAAGGACACCACCTGTTTTAGTTCATTTGCTCTTCCAGAGGGCTCTATTACTTCCATATTGACTCATAATTCCAACCTAAAGCTGAAAAACTGTTGATATGGAAAACTATATCACCTCCACTTACCCTGACCCCCATCTCTTCTAACAAGCACCTTCACACACACCCTTGATCTTTATTGTCTGCAAGGGAGGGACAGGTGTACAGAGGACTTGAAACTTGCTACTAGTCAGTACAAAGGACAAGTCCTCAACATCACCTTAACCTGGTGCTTAAACCTTGAATAAACCTAACAGGGCCAGCACCAGGCAGAGGCTATGCAGACTACCAAAGTGTACAAAGTTACACTGAGTGTAATTTTCAGAAGAAATGCCGCCTACCCAGCCAATCCTTGTCTATCACAATCACACATACACATGTGCTAGTAGCAGCCAGTATGATGTAGCTGCACCAGCATGGCAGTAGATTGCAGTAGTCAATCTATCCTACCCTGCTGTGAGCAGAATGTAGAAGGGGGCGGGCGGGGGGAGTGCCTGTCCTTTTAAGAGCACACAAAATGGATTGGCATACCCAAGAGCTGGTTCTGAGGATGAGTGACCATGTTAGATAGATTGATGTGGCTGCTTCCACAAATACAGAGGAACATTTGGGGTGGGAAGGAACTTCTGTCCCCCACTCCACGAATGCCGCGTGCCCCCCAGAGGCCGGGGGGGGGGTACGGTGAGCTCCTGAAGGCAGCGACAGTGCTGTTGGTGGGGGGAGGGGGGAGGTGAGCACTGACTGGCGGTCAGCAACCACCCACAGCCACCATCAGCAGCATCAGCGGCAGCCAACAGCAATCGCGGACCACCTGCAGATACCGCTGGCAGTGACAGCAGCGAGGAGGCGTAGCGAGTGGCAACTGCCCGCAGGCACCGCCGACAGTATTGGTGGCACCTTTTCACAGGGGGTGCACATGCACCTGCATTCAACCCCCACGCGTCACCAATGCCCCACTGCACCAGTAAACAGAGGGGCCGTATTCTAAGCTCTCCTAACATTCACAGCCTGACTAAACAAGTGTCTTTAGGTTCCCGCTCCCACGCCCCTTCTACATTGCACAGCATAGTTTGTAGTTTTATTTTACCTTGCACTCTAACAAGTGTGCTCAAAATTGAATCCACTTCAGCACCTCCATCCATCTTCCCTAGCCTAGCCTACTCCTACAAAATGTATTCCTTTGACAAGCTGATGAGTCAACACTCAAGATTTAAAAGCTGGCTCTAGCTATTTAGGAGGAAAAAAACAAAAAACAATGAGCCGCTATCTGTTGTCCAAATGGGTTGTATACTTGCTTATCCTGTAATGTTTGTGCAGCAAAAGTATATGTGCAGGTGTTACCTTAACACTGGGCACATCTACATGAGACATTTACTGTGCAACTGACTAATTAACTGCGCAGTAAACATCTTGGTGTCTACACATGCACCCCCCCTTAGGGTGCACAAAACTAATAAACTCTGCAGCAGGGTAGTCTTGTAAAAGGCAAGTATTACCCTGCTGCAGACTTTTTTTGTGCACAATAGTGCATGTGCAGATGTTGTTCCAGCTGCCTGGGGTACAGGGTTTTTCAGTGTGGGAATTGTCAGCAGGCAGCCCCCATACTGAAAAACCCTGTGCCCCAGGCTGCTCCCCCTACAGCAAATGAATATGGGGAAAACAGCTGCTCCCCTGTCTCCACGTGCTGCTGAGTGCAGGGTTTCTAGCATGGGGGCTGCCTGCCAGGTAGGCCCGCACTGAAAAACCCCACCTCCCCAATCCCCCTGCAGCACATGGAGACAGGGGAAGAGCTGCTCCCCCCATTTCCATGTGCTGCTGAGTGGCTGCCTGGCATGCAGGATGCCTCAGCATGGGGGCTGCCTGCCAGAGCAATAATCACACATATGGATGTGCCCAGTGGGTGGGAATTAAAAGGTCCCTCTCAGTGCTTAGCCCACAGAGAATATGGATCTGTTATAACTCTTTTAAAGAAGTTTCACTCTTTCACCCTACCTCTGGTAACCAACAGTTCGACTTCCAAGATGGCAGCTGCCATACCTTCACAGATAGATCTAAGATTTTGAAAAAGGGGGTGTAGATGGTGTGGTGCATCCTCACAAAACAAAACACACTTTTCTCTAGACAGAAAGAAACTAGAAGTTTTACTAATATGCTGAAGACCAAGGGATATGCTATAGGGGTGGGTGAAGTGAGCCGTATTTGATTCTGATTTGGCCCGATTCAGGGGACAGCGATTCAATTTGTGGATTCGGATCACTGTCCCAATTCAATTCAGCTGAACCTGAAAATTTGATTCTGATTTGAAGAATCAGTGATTTGGCCATAGATACAGCTTTATATGGCTTTTCTACATACCTCGAGGTACCAGGCATGTTTTGTGAATGCTGAGATGGTGGGGCAGATGGAGCATCCCACAGGAGCATTGGGGGGGGGGGGGGGGGAGGGTCCCCTGCATGCTCGGTGGCAGACCCAGAAGTGGACCAGAAGTAATTGAAATGAGAGCTACATTACCAGGAGCCACTAACAGACAGCAGAATTGCACAAGAAAGGATAGCCTGGTTGTGAAACATCAAGTACTTAAGAAGGAGAGAGGGTCATTAATACTTGTGGAATGGAGACTTTAAAAGGAATCAGGTAGATTATAATTAGGGACCTACTCAATTCATGATTTTGCGTAAATCACAACATCAGGCACTGTCTGTGAAATCGGGGGTGGGGGAGAAACTTACTAAAAATAAAATGCTGACTCCCCAGTGGGAGCCAGCAGTCCTCAAGGCTGCTGTGGCCCAACTATACAGCCCACCATGGGGGAAGGGGGAGAGGGGCTGCTGGCACAAAGGAGAGCAGCCAAGATGGCTTCCGCCCCCACCCCTCACCATTGATTGGCCAAGAGGGCTGCCTGCCACATGGCCCCACCCCTCTCCACCAGTCAGCATGGGGTGGGTCCACATGACAGAGCCCTCTTGGCTGATCAGCAGTGAGGGGTAGGGCCACTGGGGCCTCTTGGCCAATCAGGGGCATGGGGGGGGCACCACAATAAGCCTACAAATAGGGTGGCCAGCCCCATGATCTGCCTGCAAAATAAGCTACCTGCCTCCTCAATTTGGGTAGGTCCCTAATTATTATCAGTCATGAAGTCAAGTGACTCCCTCGCTACTGTCTAAATAGAAATGCTGTTGCTAGTACCAGGCAATCGGTTGTAAACTTGGGGTGGACCAAGAATCAAACAGCCATGCAATTGCATGACTGCTCCCTCCTGGAGCCACCCCGTACATGTTCCTTTTCATAGCACAGGTGAGAGCTAGGTTAACACACCACAGAGAACAAAACTATACTTGCCTGCAAAACTATACTTGCCTGCAAAACTATACTTGCCTCCTACAATTATCTGAAGATTCCCTAGACATTTTGTTCATCAGGAAGTGTCTAGTTCCCATAATTGGCTACATAAAACTGCGAAGTTAGAAGGTTTGGGGGGGGGGATTTAAAGAAAAAATGTAATCACATTGATTCAATACATAAATGAAGCAGCTTGCACACCAGGCACTTGCAATGATAGTACAGAAGTATTCAACCAATAGTCCTAGTAGATATAGTTAACCTAGCCCAACTCAGGAAAACCAAATCAAGGCTAAAACAATATTGCCCATTTGCCTTTTGAATTATTGCCATTGGCATAAGGTCAAGTTCTCCATAGAAGTTTTGCCTGCAGGGATGGCTGCAAGATGGCCCCTCACTCTTTCCTAAAAGCACCAGAAAATGAGTAATCTTATCATATACCAAAGCCCTCCTAGGTAAGTCTTTTAATACAGGTAATTTTCATGCATTTCACAAGCTGCAGAGACTCGGTGTTAAAATGTACAGCAGGGGGAGGGAAAAGAGGAGGGAAAGGAGGTCCATGTGTTTCATTTCTTTGTTAAAGAAGAGAAAGCAATATAATTCCCATAAAATGCATTTTTAAAAAAGCTCTCCAGAGTACTTTTTAAGAATTGACTGCTACTACTGTGTTCAATAGATCACAACAGCTTCTTATGGCCTATTTGAGGCACATGTATTTAGGGACCTTTAAAAATGCATACTGTTCACCCAAAAGACCCAAACCTATTGCATCTTATCACATAAATATGCATTCAGACAATTTTTAAGATTGATATTACAATATTTTCCTGCCAGACCATTATGATTGTAAAGAATCCATTATAGTTTATTGTATACATCCATATCTGTTCCTTCAGAGGTAGCGTGTCGATCCAAGGTGCAGAGTTATCATAATGTTAATAGAGGGCAAACACAAAGAATATTAGCACCATTCTCAAAACAAAATGAAGTTAATCCAAATGCCTCTATTTGAGAAGGGGAAGGATTCCTCCTTTTTTACCATCTGAATTCAGATCCAGCCCAAACTTTCCTAGTTGGTCCTTTACACTAAAGAGAACAAACCAGTTTCCCAAATCCTAAAACAATCTGGCTTCCAAGACCATCAAAATACAGGGTATTTATAAAATCCTTGTGCAGCTTTAACTTTAATAACTTTGGATGTACACATGATAGAAGCAAACTGTAAATGGTAATTGAAAGCATAATTTTTAACATAAGTTTTAACACAATATAGCTCAAATTTCTAGACTTCAGCATAACTGCCATCTTTCATGATGCATCGTTCAACCCAGTTTTCTACGAGTTGGAAAATATTTTCCAGTTGCTGCTGAGTGATTTCATAAATTGCATTTGTGTTTCTTACCCTATGCATAACTTACACTATGCTAAAAATCTTAATGAATTATGCTTTCAATCGCCGTTTACAGTTTGCTTCTATCATGTGTATATCCAAAGTTATTAAAGTTTAAAGTTGTGCAAGGACTTTGCAAACACCCTGTATAGACATAGTTCTGAACTGTAGACACAGTAATCAACTTCAGTTCCTTAAATAATTTAAGGGCAGCTCACGGTCATGGTAACTTTGAATCAGAGGTTGCAAAGCCAAAACTTCATATCCACGGCCTTTTAATTTGGTTTAAAATTAAATTCAATGGATCCACACTGGATTTTATGGCCTTAGTTCTACGTTCGGTCTCTTCTGGATTTGGATCTATCTTCTGGTTCCTGTGCTTGGTGAAACAAACAGCTCTTATTGCACATCAGCTTAACAGGTCTGCATCTCACCAGCGGATCTTCTTGTCCAGTAAGAGAGACTTTGTTTCTTTTCCTAAGTTGATCTTGCCAGACATCTGGTCTCTCTCATCAGAATTTTCAAGCCAGAAAACCAAGTTAAGGTTTGATTTGAGGAATGACCCAAATAACTGTCCATTTCCTAGGTCATTTGAGCCAGTTTTCCCATCACGTGTTAGCTATCAGCTTGCACATGAAGCGTTTCCTACCAGCAATATTGACCTCTATTACAGAAAGAATTACAGGTTTAATAGGTAAATTAATTGTTTATTATTCTAAATTCAGATGAGAGGCTGAATCAGCATTAGGACTGTTATTTTATCATTAAAGCTCCAACAGAGATATACAGCTACAGAAGCAAGTGCCTCTGAAAAACCTTGTACTGCTTACTCAGTTCCCACAATGCAAACACTGTGGAGTTATATTTTAGACAAACAAGTTGTTGTACCAATTACTATTGATATTTTGAAAAGATGAAGTGCTGCAAATTACCAGAGTGCAAATACATTCGAAGGCACTTACACTACACCTACACCAAAAAAAAAACAAAAGAAGAAAAGAAAAATCAATCACTAAACCACTAACGACCAAAGCAAACAAAACAAATTTTGTAGTATTAATTTTTTGGGAGGTTAAGTCTTTAATATTCACTGCAAAGGATTTTCAGTTGCTGCATTTCCCAGACACAGAGACAGGAAAGCCACAACTTCAAGTTTTTGTAATATTTTAATGGGGAAGAGCAGGGTTGTTTTATCACTTTGGTTTCCAAAATAAGACCTGTCTGTTTTCAGTTTGTAGCTTAGATACAGCCAATTTCCACCTTTTGGCCCCAAATGGTGAAAATCTTACAAGAGTGCAGTTCACTTCTTGAGTTTTCCTTTATTCAAAACCATGCAAGGCTGGATATTTTATCTTTTTTGATGTGAAGTTTCACAAGAAGATCTAATGAGATTTCAGCTCTGTCCAATCTAAGCTTAAACCCCAACCCTGAAAATCAGCCTCAAATCCTAATACCAAATCCAAGCCTAAATATAACTGAAGCGAAACCTGCTTGTCATCCCATTTAAAAAATTGTGCCAAATGCTTTTTTTCTGCAAGAATTCCAGAGCTGGTATACCAAGAGGAAATTAAATCCACGAGACTCTTCTTAAGCCACATGCTAATTGAGAGATCTTGCCTTTTCCTCATCAAGAGTTACCCTAATTCCAGGTGGTAGGTATCCTATTTGCAAAATGTTGTGCACAAAATATGTATTTGTAAGTCTTGAATAGAAGCATCTCTGTCCAGAGCAGGATTTACATTTGAATTTGTATTTTGTTGGAAATCACATACCTGAAAGTATTTGCCTTGTTTTTCCCTCTACATTAACTTTTTTTTTTTAATTAAATTCCAGTCCCTTGATCTAACCATTTTCACGTTCTTAGTGTTCTCTGAAAATTACAATTCTCTTTTAATTATTCGTGGAATCTAACTATTGGGAAATAGTTCAGATTACCATTGTTTAGGAAATAGGGGCAGGCTGTTTTTATTCAGCTGCCAAGACAAAGATTAAAAAGGGATGGAAAAAATAGCTTTCTACATAGGCGTTAGTATGTGGTTCTGATGAAAGCAAGGAAAGCTCATGCACACAGAGATCCAACGGGGTGGGGGGTATATTCTTTCTATGAATCTGCTTTACACAGAAACTAGAGCCTGCACTCCGCTTCTGTGTTCAGCTCTGTGCACAGGTAGAAGGTAGCCTTTTTACCCCTTGAGTACCACCCGAATAACTATGGCAGCTATTCCACATGGTTGTCTTATCACACATGGGGCAATAGTAAAGCAGAGTAACCTTTCTGTGTCACAGGGCTTAAATCCTCAATGTTCTTTGGACCATAACATCATCATTGTTGGAAAAAAACAAAAACCCCGAGTTCACATTTTCATCCTCAAAGATTGCTGAGCACCTTGGCAAGAAATGCTTCCAAAGAAAAGAAGAGTGCTTTCCAAATAAGTCACATCACTGAGCAATTAGAAGAAATTTCAATATTCCTCAAATAAAAATACAGAAGCTCAAAGCAAAGATACAGACAACCTCAGTCCGTTCAGGAAGGAAAAGTGGAAACGTTACTCAAAGGAGGCCTGGTGATGATGTTATGAACCCAGAGGGGTCACAGCCATTGGCACATGGAAAAAGCCATTTTCTCTCAGCCTAATGAGGATACTGTGAGCCACTACTTGCAAAGCGGGTGGAAGAAAGCATCTCTGTACCTTTTTTCCTTCTTTCAATACACTCTGAAACGGGGCTGGGCACTTATTTCAGATGGAGGGCTGCTTAATGAATTTTGGAGAGCTGTCATGGGCCACAAGGATATCCTTGCCCTTTAACCGGTGCCCTGCCCCCGGTCACCATCTTAGGACCAAAAGTCCTGCCTGTAATCCCTGAACTTTGCCACCAGAAGTTCTCTGGGGCATGGCGGGGGGGGGGAGGGTTGCCATCATGGAATTGGAAAAAAAAAAATCATTTGCTAAAAATCAAACATCTACTATAACATTTTTTAATTATTTCAGAAAATATTTTTGTCCTGATTTTACATGGGTTCGTGTAGTGTGTATAGAAGTGATTGCATAATAGCTCAAAATAAAGTCTTACTCTTGTATACTGTGAGTGGTGTGTGGCTGGAGGTGTGGCAGGTGGGGGGGTGTATAGGTATGGCGGGTGGCAGGATGTGGGGAGTGGTGTGCCCCCGCCTACACACATCATCCATGGCATGCAGCCCCTGCTGCCAGCAGTGGCAGCAGAAACAGCAGCCAGTGGCAAGTCCTTGAGGTGCTCATGGCCCATGCACATGGACTGCACCAGAGGCATGCGACTCCAGCCACTTCCAGGAGCTGCACATGGCAGCAAGGAATGGGCTAGTCTGGCCCACCTCCATCGCATGGGGCTCCCCACATCTTATATGCAGCTCCTGGGACCTGGACAGAGCTGCATGACATACTAGGGGACTCCAACATGAGGAAGCCAACAGCCTGGCCCTACTCCCTATCTCCACATGCAGCTCCCTGGACTCCGCCAAAAAGCAGGGAGTGGAACCAAAACTGCCCGTCTCCATCATGCAAAGCTCCCCACCACTTCCAGTGGAGTCCTGGGAGATGCACATGCCAAGAGGGAGCAGAGAAAGCTGCCAGCTCAATCACATGGGGCTTCGCCCCCAGGGGTGCATGAGTCCTGGGAGCTACATATGAGATGCGGGGAGCCCAGTACAATGGAATTGGGCTGACTCGGGCTCCACAGTCTGGTCAACTCGCTGGGTGCGGGCCCCAGACTCCACACTCTTGCCCAGCTGCAGTTTCTCCTTGCCCCCTAGCGCTTCCCTACCTGCTGCTCAGAGCACTGCAGCAAGGCCAGGAGCAGAGCAGTTCCCCCAGCAGTGGTCCCACCCAGAAGCTGTGCTGGCTGGGGCCGGGGCCGTCCCCCACGCAAGGGAGCTCAGCACACTGCCCCGGAGGGAGAGGGCAGGGCTCAGTCCTCAGGAACGTGATGTGCAGGGGCAGCTGCAGGCCAAGCAGGGTACAATTAATCAGTCAGCACTCACCTGTGGGCTGGATGAAATCACCTAGCAGGCCAAATCCGACCTGTGGGCTGTATTTCGCCCACCTTTGCTCTAGAAAAAGCAATGAGGGATCTTTCCTATTACATTAATTATTTTTCAACTTGCCAGTGTTTCAAGTTGCTACAAAAGTAGTGAGTTTATCATAGCTCTCAACATTACAAGCTGACCTGGAATACTGACAGGCAGACAACAAGGAGCATCACAGTCTCCAAGATATGACATAGTTTACAGTCCCAGGTTCAGATATAGAATCAAGCTGCTTTGAAGGTTATGGGTCTTCAGAGCTGATGTTCTGGTATATTTTCAAATCCTGAAGATCTCTTTGCATGCTGTTTTTACAACCTACCATTTTCTTGATACAAATTCTAGCTGCCTAAGTTCAAACACATAGAGACAAGTTCCTCTTGATGTAATTCCACTTTAATTAACGATGTTGCACCAGGAATAAATTTGATCATCATGTCTTGTTAGAGCTAAATGTGTTGTTAATTTGTGAAATATTTTGTCTGACCTATCAAATTAACAAAATACTTTAATGTTCCTTTGCTTTTTAGCACAATAACTAATTCAAAAGTAATTTATTCCACTTCATTAAGTCAACAGTTCCAGTTAAAAGTTGATCTGAAAAACAATAGCTGTTATGGCTGTAATATTAGATCAAGCATTTGCCTTCCAAACGAAGCAGTCAAATAACAGTGTAAGTCAAAATGTCATTTCATTCTAAATGATCATCTCTTTATACTGATTTATTTCTCAGACGTTTTTATAAGCTTTTGTTGTTGTTGTTCTTGCTTTTTTCCCCCTCCTCTTTACTTTTCATCCACAAAGCCCCACAAAGGAGGTTAATACAATGACAGAGCTATGGACAACTAAAGAACAATTCTTCTGTAACTGATCCTACATACAGCTCTGCACTTCAGACTTCTAGCAGATTTTCCTAAGACTATTGGTAGGACTTGCACATTAAACATTTAGGGTGCTGACAGACATGCAGCTCCCCAGTCGAACTCATGGTGATTCACAGAAAGTGCCATGAGTTAGACTGACCCTCCCAACCCTGATGGGTCGAGGGGTGGAGCGGGAAATCAAGCTCCACTTTGGAGCTGATCCAGCTGGGGAGCTGCACATCTACAGCTTCTCTCCCCTGACCCCACACCTCCCCTCCCTGCTCCAGTGCTATCCGCATGATGGGAGATGGGGGAGAAGGGAGGGGAGGGAGCTTAGGCTGGGGTTTGCCCCGGCTGTGGTGGGGGTGGGTGGATTGGAGCATCTCCCCCCACCCGAGACTCCAATCCAGCTGCCCCACCCCCTCCAGTGCAGGCTGGGTGAACCCCAGCCTGAGCTCCTTCCCCTCCCTTCTCCCCCACATCCCCTCATGCAGACAGCACCAAGGACAGCACTGAGCTGCATCAGCCCAGCTGCCCGAGCAGACAGAAGTTAATGAAGGTGCTCTGCTTTGCCGTGCCTTCATCTGAACCCTCAAATAATGAGGGTTAATTTGTCATGCTATCAGGGACTTGTAAAGCACTCTGCAGCCATGTGATTCTGTCAGGGCATGGCTGTAGAGTGCTTTCAAGGAGCCAATCGCATGACAAATGTAACTTCTGTCTGTACTTTTAATTACACAAAGTCAAACCTCATAGCAAGAAGGCTACAGGGTACACTTGGTAGTCCTCCAGTGTAAGTCTTTAAGAAGTCATGTAAACCACTGCACAGAAGTAGTTCAGCTTATAATACGCATTTTCTTTACTGGTCAACTTCCCTGCAAGACAAGTGTTATTCTTTCAAGAGAGTCAGGGGAGGCCTCATACTCAGTTTCTCCCCCTCATTTCATTCAACAAACAGGCTCTACTTTGCTCCCCAAGTAGACAATTAGTGCCAACTCTCCTTAAGGCAAAGGACCACTGGGAAATTCCAGCGACTAGTTCTTACTTTCTGTGATAGACTGCTACAGAGGAATTGCCTCTGCTTTCTGCAACTGGCAGGGCCAGATAGTAACCACCTGGTAAATGAGAGAAGTAGCTAAGAATATGTGCGTCTTTCAGAGCAGCTATGTGTCATCCTGGAAAGTCTAAGCCGGAGAGCCTTACTTTGGCACCAGGAAGAATCTTTGAGAAATCTGACTAAGGGTTTATATTTCTAAAGCCACAAGATACCCTAAGTCTATTTTACAGTGTCTTTTATAAATCATGTTTTGCTGACCTGTTAAAATCCTTTCAAAGAGTTAACAAAACAGTGGCTTAAGGGGAAGTAGTGGATAGAGTTTATTTAAGCTTTCAAAATGACTTTTGATAAAGCCCTTCACAATAGGCTATCAAAGGTTTCCCGCTTCATCTCTACCAAGCTGGCTTCCTCTGTGCATGTGTTGTTCAGTTGCTTATCCTCAAACAAACAAATAAAAAAAGTCCCCTCTCAGTCAACATGATGCAGTTTCAAGCATGTACACAGCTGCCCTCCACGTCCTTTGCCTCACCTTCATTTATTCTGCAACATACACTTCCTCCGATCCACACCAGTGTAAACCTGGCCACAGCTGCCCTCAACACTTCTTAGGTGCATTACCAACTCTATCCCATAGTTCCTCTTATTCATGCCTCATCTACAAGAAGGCCTAACTATACCTGACTTATGGAAACATATTGTCCTCGATTACATCAGCTCCCAACGTCACCAGCATGTTATTATGTGTATTTTATTTTGATATACAGCACAACGTCCATTTCCAAGTTTTCCCTACATGCTACCTAACGTGGCCTTTAATAACAGCTCCCAGCAATGCAGCATGTTTCATTTATAATCTGCTACCTTAATAGTTTTAGAAGATGAGACGACCACCTTTGAGTGCTTGTATAAGTAGCTATTAGAGCTGTGCAGGAAAGCTGAGCATTTGTGCAGGCAATCAAAAGTTAGAAGCCATTCATGCACCTAAATACTCCAACTGCACAAACAGGCATAAGGAATTAGTGTACAAAGGTAGGTACTCAGATGTCTGAGGCAGATGCAGCAGAATCTAGGATGGGCAATGCAGTAGCAAGGCAGGGGCGGGTGAGCAAGTAGAGTGACTGCTTCAGGTGCTGAAGCAACAGGGCACCAACAGGCGCTTCCCAGCCAGGGCAGGACGTGGAACGGAGCCATGAGCAGCTCATTTGTGGGATGCAGGGACAGGGGGGAGGATGGCTCCTGCTACTGTGTGCACTCCCGGCTAAGCATGAGTGGGGGGTGGGGTATGCCCCTCATTTCTGTGCGTGGGGCAAGGGCAGACTGCCACTGCAGGCTTTGCCCCAGGCCCCAAACTTCTTTGCCATGGTACTAAGAACAGGAGCTCTCAGCCTTAGGATCACAACCAAACAGGTGTTGCAAGAGGAAGGGAGACGGAAGCATAATAGTGAGAAGGGCACTAGCTGGAGAAAAGTGCATCCAAGATGGGGGTTCCAGTGAGGAAAAGGTGGAGAAAGGCTGATCCAACCAATGAGGTAGCTTTGGAGCATATCAGTAATGGAATGTGAACCTTTTCAAATCTGTATCACAAATTCAAATTTGGCCCAGGCCAGAAGTGACCAAAAGCTGCCGTTGCAGAGATCTGCTTCAATGAGTCCTAGAACTCAACACACCCTTCGGGACAGGGAGATGCCCCCGAGGAGGTAGAAGCAGCCATGCACTGGGGATGCCGGTCACTGCTGACCTCACCTATGATTTTTGTAAGTGGTGTAACAGCTGCCTAGCTGCACCCCCATTCCTGTAGGAGCCCATATCCGGCTCCACACCCTGCATGATAACTGAGGGTGCACTGACCAGCCCCAAGACCCACAGGGAAACAAGTGCCCTACAGCCAGCCCTATCACACCTCATTTTCCAACCACAAGCCTGCACCCTGGCCTCTGGCAGCTTCTACCTCCATCACAAAACCTGTAGCTTAGCACAATTTTTACTGTTAGGAAAATAAGCTGTGAAACTACTGTCAGCATTAAATGCAATCCTGATAACTGAGCTTTGCCCTGTGGGATGCCTGCCAGTTTTCAATATTTCTGCCTCATAGTACTACATCAGTAACATTAATTTATGTTGTAATAAATGCTTAGTATAGCAGCTAAAGAAAAAAAAATCATATCTTCCTTTTCTGGTTCACTTCAGCTATTTTCTCACGGTTACCAGAACCAAATGAAAAGGTAGTTTATAAAGACCAAAGCATATGGTTAAAAATCCTGCCCAACCAAACACATTGCTATAATGATCAATTGTGCTTTTAATGGCCTCAGTGTAACATTTGTTTGTAAAAAAAAGTAGGCTGTGCTGCTCTTTGGCTAGAATAGGGTATTTAAGAGAAGTGGCATGCCCTAAGCTCCACTAATAAATTATGAAACTTTTAAAGGCAAACAAATATGAAGCATTTCCATCCATTTAACTCCTAAACCCTTCTCCTCATCTCCACAAGGTGTTTTTTTTTTAATTAATTATGCGGCTCAAATTGAATTTAGTCATGTGAGATAAGGATATTAGCTAAATACAATGGATACACTTTATGGAAAAAGGAAATTCTTTGCATTTTTCGCAGACATATTTGCCAAATAATTTCTGTCCCTCTTAAGCACCACATCATGAGACTAAAAAATTATAATTACTTAATCTTTAATTAAAGCTTGGTTAAGAAGTTTTGACTTGCCTTCAAATTAAAAATATCTCATTGTGCAGGTTTCCTACAACCAGTGGACCGTAAAGCCCCAGCACATGTGAATGGACAAACTGACACTTCCCATCTGAATGGAGCATCATATTAATCTTTTGGCCAAATATGAGAGAAAACCTTTCATATAGTAAGATCTGCTGGCCTGTAGATAAAACAGGTCCATACCTTATATTAACTGTGGCTCTTAATGTTTTTTTCTATGAATATGCTAGAAGGCATATATCCTACATACACAAGATCAGATACTTTTTGGCCAGCATTACTTATTCCACATACAACTCCTCTCTCAAGAAAAGTGCTTTTCCCCAGTGGAGAACACCATAACTCCTACATTAAAGAGGAAAGTGGACAAAGTAGCTCCAAAAACCAGATGCTACAAGGATGCTATCGTTCTTGTCCACGTGGACACCATCATTGGTGACCAGTTAGCAGTGAATATGAGGGCGTGAAAGCATGCATTCAAACATGCATGCCATGTGCAGCGCAGATCCCAGAAAACAGATCCTAGAGCCAGGTGCCACATACAGTGGGACCAGGCATGGGGGAAAGAGGACAAGGGTGGCTGTGGGCCCAATCTGGCCTGCGAAACAGCCTCACACCACTCATCTGGCCCATGGGGGCTGGTGAGTTTGATACCCCTGCTTTAAAATAAGAACCGAAGGACCACCCTGTCATACCAAGCCTGAAATCTGGGGTCTGGCAATACAATGGTGCTCTGTGAAATTATGCACATAGCTCCAAGGGGTGGCTCTACAGATTTCAAGTAAAGCAATGCCTCTTAAATGGAGTAAGCAGGCTGCCTGTGCTGGTACCAGGGTATAAAATGGTTCACAGAAAAATTCTAATGCTCCATAATGCTTATACAATCTCTATAATGAAACAGCCTGTCCCCGGGATTGTTACCAGAAGGTGGAGTCTCAACAATCTTCATGATGATTTTGTCCAAGTGAGGTAATACAAGATGGCATTGAAAATGTCTGACCTGCAGAGTTTTGCCTCTATGGGGATAAGAATTAAAAATATAACCCACATAAATGAATAATTGGTTTAAGTGAGTATACGAGGTCAAGTTAGACAGAAATGTAAGGGGACGATGAAGTGGTGGAAAGTAGGCAAGGGCAAAGGGAAATGTCTGGTTTTGCTCACAATGCAAGGAAAGGTGATGCCACCAAGGATGCCATCTTACTGGGTCCATGATACTGAAAACATGAGGTTACCTGTTCAACAGAGGTGCCATTGCAGAGAGAAGGGTGACATCTAAGGACCAGGGACTGGAAAACCTCTTCACTGACAGAAAAGCTTGTGCTAACCCCTTTAAAATCTGGGACCATAGCAGGAAAAAATAACGAGAATGGTAGGTAGATACCACTGCTAAGTGAATCTTTATCCAGTTTTTCATGAGACTGTATCTCAGCACATCATCCACCTTCCAGCTTCAGGTAGCCAACATCCAGGCTGTGAGCTGTAAAAATACAAGGTCCGGTTGTAGAATCATAGGGCGCCTGTACACGAGCACCAAGGCTGCTTCGACATGCTGTAAATTACTTTATTGCAGAGCAGACTCGATTTATCAATTTATTGCCACACGCCAGTATCTCATGCATCAGTGTCCCTGCACTGAAAAATGGCAGTGGGGGCATTTTAACTAAAGCTTGTCAAACGAGCTTTAGTTAAAGCACCCCCACCACCATTTTTCAGCAAGGGGACACTGATACACGAGATGCTCTGGGTGCTTTAATTAGGCCATTTATGAAACTGTCACATTAGGAGATGTCTTCCTTGCTACAGGACATATACAGAGGCTTTAGGTTCCAAAGAGGCCAGTTTGATCTGGATTATTTCCCAGCTGCTGGTGGAAGCGGAGCTATGGGGTGGAACCCAAAGTTTCCAAGACCATCCTGACTGGCATCATGACCTATAGGAAGTGGGAGGTTTTGAAACCTCCTTTCCAAGATCCTCTTTGTGAGCTTATCCATGGGAAAAAAAAACAGACAACTCTGGAGGATGGCCTTCTGCTACAGGCCGACAGTAACATCAAAGCCAAGGAAAACAGCCCTGTTCTAAAGGGCCGTCAGCATATACATGTGTGTAGGTACATATGTCTGAATGGACATAAGGAAAACGGCAATTTTCTCTATATGCACTATCAAGATGTTGGAATTGAGAAAGTAAAAGTTATTGACTATTGAGAAACACCACATAGAGAAGAATGACATCCCTAAAGTGTCTGTGGATGGTCTGACAGCTAATTATACAGAGCATAATGGTAATGCTGTAACCAAAACTTGTGGTATTGGTTGCATCAGCATCAGAAGAGCCAACGTGCAAGTAGATGTGAGCCTGTCACTAGCAACAATATTATGGTGTTAAAGACAGCAGAAGAAAAGATGATTGTACAGCAAAATGAAGAGTGATGGAATGGAACTGAACCAATCCTAGCCAGGTAGTCACATTTAGAAGAAAATTTTGCTCTCAGTATATGAGGGATGCCTTTTTTCTCTCTTTTCAGCCTGTGGCAAACAGTGTGATGAGCTCTCAGATAATTGCAGAAAGGCGCTCTTTCTTACCACAGGCAGCAGGAGTCGCTCAGAGCCCAAGGGAATCGATGCCAGAGCCTCCACAGCTTTTGATGTCTTGCAGGGTCTCTTTGAACCCAGTGAGATTTGAGAACTAAAAAGAGCCTCAGAAGTAGTTTAGGAACTGGCTGAACGCTGTTTTGAAGACGTGGCAGGAGCAACTTTCTGATAAAGGAATCTCAGAAACAGGTCCTCCCTTCATGGAGCACTCCGGCAAAAAATATATTTAAACTGAGCATTTCTAACATTTTGATCATACTTCAAAGTTTTACAAATAAAGCACTTTTCAAGTGTATGCCGTTCCTTGAGGCAGAAAAGGTAGTTTGTAACCATAATTTGATGCCAGCCCAGACAGGTTGGAGAAGTCTCAAAGCATGAAGATTTAGCTTCTGCTTTACTGAGCCATACCTTCAGCATCAAGGAAAACGTCTGGAAGAAACAATAACGACAACCCCAATGAGGGGTCATTCCCCGAGCGCCAGAGACATGCAGTTAAGTGGTTGTTGTCACAATGAGCTGGGTGGGATGGTACTTAAAAAGGTAATGTTCATAAACATTATAAATTGTTTAAAACCTACTGGAACTTCTGCTAAAAAGTTCTCCCTCCCTTTCCCCTCCAGCTGCCTTACCTGTTTCACATATGCCCAAAACATGCATACCATCCTTTCCTTTTTTGTGTCCTTGTGACAAGGTATTTAGCAATCTGACAGGCTGCACCATGAGTGCTTCTGCTACGGCCTCGACCTTGCGATCTCTGGGCTGTGCACACATGCCTTGATATCAGTAGAGTTTTGCTTTCCACTTGACAGCTACAGAGTATGATTCAGAGATATCATCAATGGCTTGAATTTTCATTGACATTTACTTGGACAAACTTGGTAGCTCTCCTGATTTGTGTCATAGAAACCTGTTCTTCTGAAGCTGGGAGTGCTGCATTTTTTCCCCTAGTGCACCACGCACCATGCAATAATGTGACTATATTGTCCTGGATTTTTCTAATATAAAACTAGAAAACACCCATGATTTACCTAAAGGTAAGTGTGTGTTCTCTTCTAGGTTGGCGGACCTCCTCCGGCAGGCTTTAAACTAGGCTCGTCGGGGGAAGGGGAAGATGAGGGCGGAGGAAATATCAGACTGCCAGACCAAACAGCACCCACAACTACAGCCCAGCCCAGACCG
>NW_017728917.1:3615913-3618346 GCF_001723895.1 Crocodylus porosus
CCCTTCCGACCCTACAAACTATGAAACTATGAAACTATATAATTCAGTAAAACAGCTTCCTGTCAGGCCGCCACCTCAAACTTGGGGCCTGGCCAATACAGCTACTCATCTCAGCCTCCCACCCAGCAAGGCCCAACCTTTCACCCAGGAGTGTCAGCTGATCCTTAACTTCCCCATATAAACTCAGGAACCAGGACAGGAAGTGTTCAGGCAACAGGGTTTTGCTCTGCTCTCTGTCGACTCTGGCTTGCTCCTGGACTCACTCTTTTGGTTCCCGCCCAGCCTGTGCCCAGATTCTGCACACCCATCCCAGTACCTCGATCCTCAAGTGACCCCAGACCCAGCCACCTACATCCCAGTATGATACTTGCATAATTTAGATCTGCATATTATATGCATAGTATATATGTACACAATAAATTGAAATAACATTTTAAAAGGTGCCTTTAACTCACTGTTTCATCTAGTCCTTGATTTTGCATTTTCTGGAAGATAGTCATGTCTGTAAGAGGCTTAGTGAACTGACATATTACTACTGTCAGCTTTATCTTAGAGAAGATTGTTAAAAAATCTGCTTTGTTTGAAATGAATGTTGTTCATTGACTTGCATAAAATAATTGGCAGTATAATTTTATACCTGTCAAAATCTGATGTACACCGTTGCCTAATTGCTATTTTGCGTGTGCACAAAAGTGTAAAATCAATTTAACTGCTTTTGTAATTCAACAAATTCTTCTGTAAGGCTACAGAATGGTAAATGCTATTATTGTTTACTATCTCTAGCCTACAGTTTGGGACTTATTTTGGATTTGCTTACCTCATTTATCATTTGAAGGTAATATTGGGCCCAGTCTTGCAACTGCTAAGCTCTCAAAACCTGTTGGGTTCAGCAAAGTATACGATTTTCAAGGCTTATCAACAGATGCTAAGCCACGAACCTGACTGGACTCAGTGATTTATACTTTTACTTCCCTGATATTGAAAATTTGTATTGCAAGTTAGTGTAATGCATTCTAGAAAGAGAGACCTTTGAAGTTGTGCCTCAAGCTGCAAAATGGGAAAGAATACGAACTATTCACCTCTTAACTAGAGTAAGGGACTGTGGACACATAACATCTGCATTTGTACCTCCCAGTAGGCATCCTATTCTTCCCCCAGTTCGGGATTAAATGTGTTGGTGCTTTTCATTTAATTAGAGCATTATGGGTTCAGTGTCTGAAAGATGGATAGGAGAATTGTGGGGCAAAAAATTAAACTGAACTGAGCTTCACAACTTCTGTTGAAGTCCCAAACTGTATCTGATAAACTCACTGTTTCATTTTTGGTACCTATTCTTGGCTTCTCCTGGGAGGAAATGCAACGGAGTCTCAAAAGGCTGCTCTCATAGCAGTTGTAGCCCACGCTGAAGACAATCCATGTTATTTTGCAGACTCTTCTCTCAAGAGTTCTTCCCAATTTCTAGGTCAATGACAAAAACAAAACACGAACACAGAAAATCATCTGACCTCAGATGATTACCTTAACCAAAGGTTAATCTTTCCAAGATCTGTCTATTATATGTTAAACAAGTTTGAATAGGTCTAAAAGATAATCAGGAACTAGTTACTACAGTATACATCTGGGGGCTTACACTGGCATGTGAAGACTCATTTGTATCATGTGCATTTTCAAACTCTGTGCCTCGGACTATGGTAATATTCTAAGCTTTCTCCAACTGAAAATCACTGGCAAAGCTTCAGCTCCAAAAACATTTTCTTTTAATGCCACTTTTACCTGAGCCATGAATGAAGAGAAGATCTTGTAAATGAGAAGAGCTTGTAAAAGTTCTATCCACGGATTTAACCAGCGCATAGATCTGAATACTCGTCGTTAAATACCTGAAGGGTTGTTATACAGAAGATAGTGATAGAGCATCTCCTGTGACCGCAGAAGACAGGACAAGAGGCAGTCATCTTAAATTGCAACAAGGGAAATTTAGTAAGATAGTTCTTACTCAGAGTAGGTAAATATTGGAAGTGACTATCTAGAGAGGTTGTGAAATCTCCATTCTTGGAGGTTCTTAAAAGGAGGTTTAAAAATTCTGGTTTAGGATGATACTGCCTTGAGCAGGGTGTTGGACTAGATTATGTCCTGAGGCTCCTTTCAGCTCTACTTTTCTATGACTCTATGACATTAATGAAACTTGGAATATTATCACTATGTTTCACATGCATGTAGCCTGGGTGTAGGTGGGTATGTACTACCTCTCCAAATAGAAGGGATAAGTGGCTAAGCCAGAGTGCTGTGAGAAGGAACTATAATTATCAGCCAGTTCCATCTGTCCCCTAAAGAGTCAGGCCAGGAAAAAGAATACATCTTCACTATTTACAGGTTTATTGATATACACACATATATATATACACACACACACACACACACACACACACACACACA
>NW_017728917.1:3619082-3620342 GCF_001723895.1 Crocodylus porosus
CCCATCCTATTCTCATCCGCCCACCCCTGTAACCTGTCTAGGTCCGATTGCAGCCTATTCCTCCCTTCTAGCATGCCCACATCCCCCCACATCTTCGTGTCATCTGCGAATTTGAACAGGGTGCTTTTTACACCCTCGTCCAAGTCACTGATGAAGATGTTGAACAGTGCGGGCCCAAGGACTGAGCCCTGGGGGACCCCACTGCCCACATCCCTCCAGGATGAAAATGACCCATCCACCACCACTCTCTGGGTGTGGCCCTCCAGCCAGTTGGCGACCCATTTCACTGCATAGGTGTCAACACCACAGTCCCCAGTTTTTTAATGAGAACGAGGTGAGAGACAGTGTCGAAGGCCTTCCAAAAGTCCAGGAAGACTACGTCCACTTCTACCCCTGCATCTAAGGATTTGGTGACCTGGTCATAGAAGGCTACCAGGTTGGTCTGACAGGACCTGCCACTAATGAATCTGTGTTGGTTGCCCCTAAGCATAGTCTCCCCGGCTAGTCCCTCGTGGACATGTCCCAGAATAATTCTCTCAAAAAGCTTACCCAGGATCGAGGTAAGACTGACTGACCTATAAGTCAGGAAGGTCCTCCTTCCTCCCTTTTTTCAAGATGGGAACCACATTGGCCCTCTTCCAGTCCTCTGGAAGACTGCTCGTAAAGCCATGCCAGAGGTCCCACAATGACCTCAGCTAATTCCCTCAGCACTCTGGGGTGTAAATTGTCCGGACCAGCTGATTTAAATACATTTAGTCCCTCAAGAAGTTCCCTAACTATATCCTCACTGACCCTTGGCCTAGGTGTGCCTCCCCTGGGGCCTGAGGGGGCCCTGATCCAGTCTGGTAATGGATCTGAATCAGGTAAGCACAAATGAGTCCAAATAACCAATAAGCAAACATAGGTAAACAACAGATAAATTCTGGCAAACCAAAGACAGGGTATCAACAAAGGATTCAACAGATAGATATATACATAATAGGCCTGTGCAAAGCAGCTAGTATTTGCTTCGGATTCAGCCAAATCTGGGGACGGTAATTCGATTCGGTGATTCAAATCACTGTCCTGAATCAATTCAGCCGAATCTGATTCGGCGATTCGGCTGCTGCTGAATCTTCAAATCATACAGGTCCATCCCCTACCCGCTCTCCCAGCCCTGGCAGTGGCTGCCCTGCCTGCCCCAGCTCCAGGGTCTTTGAAAAAAAAAAAAGCCCAGACTCACCAGGTGCTGCCCAGCAGGGGGTGATCCCCACTGCCCCA
>NW_017728917.1:3620535-3635566 GCF_001723895.1 Crocodylus porosus
ACCGGCTCCTGCCTGGTGCGGAGGGCAATCCCCACTGCCCCATGCTGCATTGGGGGCTGTGCACAAGTCCCCCCAAAGCCCCAAGGCCACTGCAGGAGCCAGTGAGTCTCAAGGGGGGGCGTTCCTTAACAGTTCCAGAGCTGGGGCGGGCGGGGCAACCACGGAGGGACTCAGGGAGCAGGTGGGGGTTGGAAGGGGGCTGGGTTCCCCGCCATGGTCCCCTTGTCCCTCCTCCAGCCCCAACTTAACAGCTCTGTTAAGTCCAGATCCAGTTCCCTGCAGCAGTGGGTGGGGACTGCATGAATCACCAAAGCTCTCCAAATCTTTTTCTGAATCTATTCGGACCTTTTAATTGGTCCCCTGATTCGATTCAGATTTAGAGATTCAGCCACCGAGTCAGGCTGAATCTCCTCTGAATCACCAACCAAAGGTTCGCACGGCCCTAATATGCCTCACCCCGGGTAGGGGTGGGGCAAGCTCCTCCCTGTTATTACCCACTTGGTGGAGGTGTTCCACCAATCAAAATCAAGATTCTCCGAGCCCAGCATGCTGGGCAATTACTGGTAAGTCTGCCATGTGTGAATTTCAAAACAATGTTTACGCCCTAATTTTACAGTGTGTTTGTGCCCATCATTTTCCAAATGTACCAAATCTCATAAAAACAAGATTTTTAAACTCAGTGCTTTTCCTGGCAAGTAAAGTGAGCTGTTCTGAATCCATGGCATGAAACTGATGAGTTTAAAAAAGACCCCACTCTTGGACATCTGGGTCAGAAATGTTAGCATCAATGGGTGAAAACAATGGCGGTAACATCTACTAGGACAGAGTACTAGACTGAACAGATTTGCCAAGTCATGCCTCACTAACTTACTAGGATTCTTCAGGAATAGAACAACCAAGTGTACACTAGACCTCTGTCCTTCTCATATAGTATGTGGGGGAAATAAACATTATGTAAACTCACAATTTAGTCTCCTGAACAAAAATATATCACAAAGTTGACCTCATGTCCAGCAGAAGTTTAGGTAAATGTCAGTCCCAAAAGGAGACTTCAGGGACAGGTTTAATGGAACTTGTGAGGCCAGGTGGCTAAAGCAGCTGTGCTTTTCAGTTCCAGGCTAGATGTGAATGAATTTAGCTGAAAATGTTGCTAAGGGCAAATCAAATGACATTCAAAAAATATTGCTTTTCTGTCCCAGATGTTTCAAATATTGTGCAGCTCAAAAATTAGGTTCAACCTATATTAATTCCCCCTCCACCTTGCATGAGATATGCCTGTTGCAATAATTCATTTTTTAAATGTATGCTATAACGTTTAGCATTGGAACTTCTGACTTCAGAGGGTTTGCTATGTAAAGCCCATTGCTACCAGGAGTTGTACTTTGAATCCTAATAGCTTTAGCTGTTTGAGAATTATAACTTTTGCAGCAAGAAATGCTATGTACTGTATGGCTTGCATCAAATGAAAGGAGATTATTATTAATAGTGAAAGGAAGGAACTTGGAAGATGGTTGAAGTGATTCAATAAAGCTGAGTTAGCAGACAACTCTAGAAAATAAAGGTCAGGAAAGACAGAGGTTTTAGATCTTAGTATAAACATTAAGCTAGCTAAAAAACAGCAAAATAGATGCATATTGATCAAAGATGACAATTCCCCAGTGATAACTAAATAAATCCTTGTATGTCTAGTATCCATCCCACAGGGGTATGTGGTTCATCTGCATGCCTGCTCTGGTAGGAAGGTCATGAAAAGGATCCCTTTTTCCTCAACCGCACTGGCTAGGGATAGAAGTTGCACATAAATTACCAGAAACCAGTTCAAATCTGTAATATAACAGGGCTAGGGACATAAGTTATACATAAACCAGACTGAATGTAGTATCAGACTTAACTGATTTGGGTCAAACCAATTTATGCAACTTCTGTCCCAGACCCCTCTCTGGTTTAAGTTAAACCAGAGTCCTCCAGCATCCCAGCCTTGGGCTGGGCTGTGCTCTCTGCTCCAAAGAACGGGGCTTGCTCCTCCCCTCTGCTTTCTAGCCAGAGCAGGGGCAGAGGCGGGGGCACGGCCAGACGCATGGCTCCCTAAGGCAAAGGGAGCAGGGAGCGGGTTTATTCCACCCAGGCAGTGGGGGACTGCAGCCCATCAGCCATTCACCCCACACACACACTCCAGCAGCAGGGAAGGGAGCATGGCCAGAGCCAGTGTCATCCTGCAAGTGCTGCTGAGGGCAGAGGCAAAGGGACTTCCCAGCAGGCTGCAGCTCAGGCTGGGGCCACAGGGCCTGCAGAGCCAAATTGCTCCTGGCTCCTCATGCCCAAGCCAGGCAGGGCTGTCATGGAGCCCCAGCTGGCTGGGAAGGGCCCCATGGGGCTGGCCTATAGGAGCAGGACCCTTCCCAGCCTGCTTAAGCTGTGTAACAGCCCAGCCTGGCAGCATGGGTGGGGGCTGGCTGGGGAGTGGCCTTCCTGGGCCAACTCAGAAGTGCCAGGGGGACCCAGAGCCTGGCAGCCACTGCCACACCCCCTGTCCTATGCAGTACCCAGGACTGTAGGCGCGCACACAACCACCTGCAGGCTGGCTGGGGCTGGGGTGGAAAACTGTTCTTCCCTGCCTCGCCTTCAGTTGCTGCAGCTGCCACAGCCACAGCGGGGGCATGGAAAGCTTCAGCCTCCCCCAGCCCACAGCTGGTTGCGCATCTGCAGCCTCAGGTGCTGCACAGGATAGGGAGCGTGACTGCAGCTGCTGGGCTCTGGGCCCACCGGCACCTCCAAGCTGGCCTAGGAAGCCTGCTTCCCAACCATCCCCACCTGTGCTGCTGAGGCAGGCTATCACACAGCTGCAGCAGGCTAGGAAGGACCCTGCCCCCATGGGCTGGTCCTGCAGGGCCCTTTCCAACTAGCAGGGGCTCCATGACAGCCCTATCCTGCTTGGGCCCGAGCTTCCAGGAGTAATCTGACCGTGCAGCCACCGTGGCCCCAGGCAGGGCTGCCCCTCTGCCCTCAGAGGCACCCACAGGCTGGCTAGGATCAGCCCTGCAGCACCAGCTGCAGCCACGGACCCAGCCCTGGGTGGACAGCAGGACCACGCCAACCAGCTCTGGCCAGGGCCCCCACCACTCAAGCAAGAGCAGGGGAAAAGCTGGGCAGACCCCAGCTAGGGTCTTGTGCTTGCCCAGAAACAGGAGAGTTTAATCCCCACCCATTCCCCACTTTGCCTGAGGCACTGCCCTGGCTGGTGTCTGGCCTCAGGGACAAGCCTGGCAAGGGCTGCTTTCCCCCTTCCCCTCTAGACACACCTCAGCTAGGGTCCCTACAGGCTATGGTGGGCATTTAAACCCCTTCACAATCATACTTACCCCCTGCAGGGACCTGGCCATGCCCTCCAGGTCAGCTTCCCTCCAACCTTGCAGCTCATGCAAAGGAAAGGCAGATCTCACTCTAGCATGCCCTGGCTTTTAGCCTGAGCCACTACAGGTGTGTGCCTGCATTTCCAGAATTAAACATGAACATCTGTTCACTTGCAAATCAGTTCAGTCTTTGCAGGTTAGACTAACCTGCAAAGATTAAATCAATTTAGGCTTAAGCTTTTTGGATGTCTATTCCTAGCCCAGAATTTCAGTGTGCATAAACTGCTTACAAAATGCCCCAAACCAGTTTAAGATAAACCCAGATAGACGTAGTATAGGTTAAATTGGTTTACTGAATTTGTGTCCCAGATCCACTCCAGATTCAAGTTAACTCATAATCCCCCCAGCATCCCAGGATGCTTTGCACCTCCTCCACACACATACCCTGCCCCCCAACAGAGTGATCAGGCTAGCCTTGGCCCAGGTTGTCTGCTCTAGGTGAGCAGGGAGCCATGCTCTAGCACCCCCCAATTTCTGGCCTGGGACACTGCAGGCATGTGGCTGCATTTCCAGAATCAAGTCTCTTCACTTGCTTACTAGAGCTGTGCAGAGCAGGTAATAGTCAATTCGACAGCCATGTCAAATATTAAACCGGGTCCCACTTTGATTTGCTGTCCACTTCAAGTCAAAGTCGAAGCTCAGTCGAATATTCGAGCTGCTTCAACTTCCCCATAGGCTATAATGGGGAAGGTCAAAGCAGGCTATAACTTTGGCATTTCTCGTCCACTCTTGATGAAACTTGCAGAAATGGTAGCTCGTGAGAAGCCCACAAAGCCTGACAACTTTCAACAAGATAGGGTCAGGGGGTTTGGAGAAACAGCACCCCAAATTCTTGAGAGAACCTCCTGTGACTTGTGTGGAAAGCCACAGGGAGCTCAAACCTGCAGGTGTGCTCGCCCCTGAGGAGCCCACAAAGCCTGCCAGCTTTCACGGTGATAAGTGCAGGGGTTTGGGGGAAACTGCACCGTAGGCTGCTGACAGACAAAACTCGTGACACAGATGGAGCGAGGAGGGTGGCATTCACTCCGTCTGCACCTGGAGCTTGGGGACCCTGGCAGAGGGAGGTTCACCTTGAGGAACACCAGCTGTTCCCCCAAACCAGGATCCAAGTAGGTGTGGTGGGTGTCACAACATCCGCAGCCACGCTGAACACCCTCTCGCTTGGCACACTGATCAGTGGACAGGACAGATATTCCTGGGCAACTGTGGCCACATCTGGCCACATCAGGCTGCGGGTCGCCCAGCAGGCCAAGGGGTCACAGTCCAGGGGCTCCACAGGCTTGGCAAGACAGGCAGACACCACGGTGTGAGGGCTGTCTGCCTGACCCTGGGGTCTGGACCCCCTAATGTTTGCCATGGCCTTAGCCCATATTGGCAGTGCTTGTGGTGGAGGAGAAGACTGGCTCGGGGCTGGGGGCTGGGGGCTGGGTTCAGGCAGTGGATCCCCCTGTCCCACTTCCCTCTGCCTCCACCGCTCCGCCTCCATCACTTTCTTAATAAGTACCTCCCTCCAGTGACTCAGCGTCTCGCTGCCACATATGGTGCCCTTCACCCTTTGGTCACAGACGGCAGACAGCATATGCACTGTGTTAGACCCCAAGGGTTCAAGCCTTTTCCTAAGGCCTCCTTCAGCCGCCTCACCGGTGCCTGCACATGTGGCGACAGCGGCCTGCCCCAGCCAGGGACATCGGCCCCCAGGAAGCTCTCCGTTTGGCTGCAGAGCTCCTTCGCTATGGGCACCACCTGGCTGAGGAAGGCATCAGCAGCACTGAGGGTCTCAGTGGCCTCGAGGAAGGGCTTGAGGACCAGCAAGATCTGGGAGATGGCATCCCACTCAGCTTTGGTCGGGAGGCCACTGAACCCAATCTCCCCAGGCAAGGCCAGCTCACAGATGGCTTCTGTTGCTGCACCGGCCTCTCAAGCATCAGGTATGTGGAGTCCCTCCAAGTCTCCGCATCCTGGGTAATTCTGCGCTGCGGAACATTTAGCTCTGCTCATTTGTCCCACAGCATCTTGCCCCCCTTGATGCTCCGGTGGAAGTAGCCTGCCACCTTCCCCATCTGGAAACGAGCCTGCTGGTGTTGCTGGCACCATCACCAGCACCCCTGTCCCCCTCCAAGGCATCCCTCACAATCAGATGTAAATTGTGTGCCACACAGCGAATACCAGCAAAGTTGGCATCACGGACTGCCTTGACCATATTGGCCCCATTGTCGGTGACCACAAGTCACGGGTGAGCTCAGCCTGCCCAACGCCCAGCCACCCCTGCACCATGCGGCTCATGGCCCCCCTTATCTCTGCTGCTGTGTGGGACTCATCCATCACCTTGGCATGAAGCAGAGCCCACCAACAGCCTGACTGGCCGCACCAGTGCCCTGTGAGGGAGAGGTACACATAATCTCCACCCCAGCTGCTCCAGATGTCTGAGGTGAAGTGTACGGTCACCTGCGGACCTGCCTTGTGCCGCTCCTCCCTCAAGTGCTCCCTGCATGCTTCGTATAGGGAGGGCACCACCGTCCTGCTGAAGGTGGTGTGTGCAGGCTCCTGGTAGGATGGAGCCAGCAGCGCCAGGAGCCGCCTGAACCCTGGCTGCTCAACAAAGGCGAAGGGCTAGCCATCCAGAGCAAGCATCTCCCCAGTGGTCTGGGTGACCTTGCTCACATTTGCAACTGGTCCCTTTTGCCCCCATGTTCCAGGGTGCCCTGCCTCTGCTGTGAAGGGCTGTGGAGTGAGCGGGGGCCCTTCCTGTGGCAAAGGGGTGGTACCTGCAGAGATGATTCAGCATCCCCGAGGTGGTCAAGCGCTTTGTTCCCTTGCCCCAGCTGATTTTGGCTCAGCAGCGCATGCAGATAGCAAACGCGGGATCATCTGCCAGCTCATAATGATCCCAGCCCATGCTAGTACTAGGCCTTTCCCTCTGGCATGTGGATGCATCTGTGGATGCTGCTGAACTCTCCCCCTCTTCAGCAGTCAGAGGCACAGCCAGAGAAAGAGTGGACTCAGCTGAGCTGCTTGCCTTCACCTGTACAGAGGCACCTTCTGAAGTGCCTTCTGGGAAAGACCTCGTGGCTTGAAAGGAAAAAAACCTGAGGGGTGTCGAGCACAAACTCGACTGATTCCCCCTCCTTCCCTTGCCAGGGCACTGAGATCCAAATCCAGCGCTAGCTCTTCTTCTGGCAGCTCAGAAACAGACCCCAAGGCAGAAAGCAGGGAGCAGAAAAACTGCTGCCTTTTATGCATTTTCTCTGGCCCTCCCCGAGAGCACTGGGATTGGAAGGGACCTCGGAGAATGCTGACACGTCACTGGCCAGCCACACGTCAGTCATGAAAGCACTCCTTCCCCCTCCCTCCCCTTACTTTCCTTTTTTCCCCACCCCCACAGGGAATCCAATATAGGCAAGTCGAATATTTGACCTGCACTGTTAATATTCAAATTGCGCTGTTCATATTTGACTTCCGGTATTTGATTCGACAGCTATTCGACCAGCTGCTGTTCGACTCAACTTTCACTTTTCAAGGTCGAATATGTCGAATATTTGTCGAATCGAATATTAAGTCGAAGCTTTGCACAGCCCTAGTGCTTACTGATTAAATGTGGTCCCTTCACTTGCTTACTGGTTAAATCTAGACTGCGACTAGTTAGATCTAGACTGGTTAAATCTAGACTGCAAAGACTGAATCAATTTAGTCTTCAGTTTTTTGACCGCCTGTACTTAGCCATTGTGAGCAGCAGCATGGGAAGAACAGACTTTACATCCCAACCAGCAAAGGCGACGGGGGAGTCTGGAGGAGTGTGCATGCACGGGACATGGGTAGGGTACCTTCACACCATCCCTAATAGGTCAGCCAATGCAGCTGCACTAGTGCAGAGGAAAGCCATCTGTGCAGCTACAGAAATCAGACAGATTAACTGTGTTTTCTGCTGCCAGGAAGAACTTGGTACCATGCTGTGATTTACACTACAGTTCAGTCTTTCCTATTTCTGGGATGACATAGCTCTGTATTGCCGCTTATGAGTCAAGCCATTCAGCGCTGGCTTTGGAGACTAAAAGAGTTTGCTGCTTAGAATGATGGAAGAGCAGAAAAAAATTGTTGGTGGCTGGATGGCCAGGTTCCTGCTTCAACAACATTCAAATACTCATGGGATTTTCTGTTGTAGCAATAACTTATTTCACGTTACTTACTGCATTTCAAGGGTGTAGCTTTTATTAGATGAATTCTAAGAGGTCTTTTTTCCTCCATGGTGCAGGAGTGGGGCTTGGCACTTTAGAAAGGCTCTGAGAGCTGCTCTAATAAAAGCACTCAGAGCATCCCCGTGCTGAAAAATGGTGGTGGGGTTGCTTTATCAAGAGCTTGTTGAATGAGTTTTCATTAAAGCACCCCCACTGCCATTTTGAAGTGCAGGAATGCTGACACACGAGATGCGGAGGCTGGCTGGAGCGGGGTAATTATAATGTTCCAGACAACTCAATCAATCAAGTCTGCTTCTACGCACTGTAATCATAATGTGTCAGAGCAGCCACCTGGCTCATGTATAAACACCCTTAATAATTAAAGACCTTTATTAGGGCAAGGTGAATTTATAAAGGTTTTAAAAAGCTAACTACTGCATGCTCTAGTTCAAATTCACCAGACCTACTGAACCAGGCTGTGGCAAAGGTGCTACCAGTTTCTTGCACAAGAGGTGATGATCTCAGAGCTGCTCTCTTATGGCAACATCCAGGCATCGTTCAGCAACCCAGGACCATACAGAAACATCTCTGCTTCTTAACAGAAACTCTCTTTTCCTCACTTCTGCTGAATCTGTGATGTCTCGCATATTTAGCCAGATTATACATCTGGCCACTCTGTATAGTATTCACATGCAGGCTTCAGCCAAACCCTGAGACCTGGATGCTCCTGAAATTTGTACATGGGGCCTTTCTACTTTTACATCTCTGCTTTGTCAATCATCTGCAAAACAAAATCCAAATGCACCAAACCCATGGGCAAACATCAGTAAATGTGGTCACCCAAGGGTTAAGCAACACATAAGCCCAGCAGTCAGTCGCTCCCATAAAACTTGACTAGCCAGATGCCCCTAGCACTCAGCTGGGCCCAGCAACTAGAGTCAGAAAAGCAGTTCAAGGTTGGACACGTTCTCAGATTTTGAGGGAAAACCCACTGGCAAAACAAATCCTGATTTACAGCAAATGATTCGAGTCAATTCAATTTTACCTGAAACTGTAAAGCTGTCAGAAGAAAAGTCTGAACACCATTAATAGATGAAACTTGGTCTACAGAGAGCACAAACCACTTTATGAGTAAACTGAAAATTGGAGTTAAGTTAGATTAGAGTCAACGTATAAGCAGGTTTAGAGATACTATGATAGAACAGTTGGTTCATACTATGGACCAGACTACTAAATTTTAGTTGTGGCTCTTACAAAAGAAATGCTAAGATGTATGAATAAGCATCTTGGGCATCCCTTTTTCTCAGCTTGATTGTTTTATTCTTTAACCTGGGAGAGAAAAAAAAATACAAAGATTTATTTTAGTGAAGATCCAGAATACTGCCATGAAAAAAACAAAACAAAACAAAACAAAAACAGCCGGAGACTTCCTGTCAGCAAAAACAAACTGAATTTATGCATGTAATTTAAGGGGCACATTTCAATGGACTGTGCGTGTGTGTATTTAACTGTGTCATTAACATGTGTTGCGGTTTTTTACCCGGCAGTTTTCACTGCTTTAATTATCCAAAGTCCATACATTTGTCATGGCCATTGACATTTTAGACCCAAATTAAATTTCATTCACTATCAAAGAACTGAACATCTACTTCAGTTCAGATATTCAATTTCATACAATATCTAAGAATAAAGTGGCTTTTGGGAAATGTAGACGAGATGCGGGAATGTTGATCAGTTGGCCACCAGACCGAATGCAGCATAGATTAACTTCTTTAAGCATCAGCAACTTTTTTTAGTGATCTGCAGAGTCATTGCATTTGAATAAGAAACAATTGCAGTGCCTTTGATATCACTGTGGGAAAAGGGTGACCTCTTAATGGCATCCATGCTAAATTATAGAAAGTGGCAGCTTCAAGTTTCTAAAGGGCAAATGGCAAACAGGGCAGCTGCCCCTAACTGGTTCTCTTGTTGACAGACTCAAAAGCTGCATCCACATGTGCATGGAAGTCTGGTTCCCCAGGAGAAGCTAGCAGTGGTGCATTTTGTCCCTCGGGAAGGCCTGTGCCACTTGCCCTCTGGTGCGTGGCAAGTTGCCCTGGGTGGGGAAGGGAAGACTGAGGCCAGCACTGGGCTGGCCCAACAGCCTTACCTGGGATCTTGGGGACCTCTCGGGGCTGCAGCAGTGGCGTGTGCAGAGCCTGGCCAGCAGCTGGAGCGTGGCTTCAAGAGATCAGGCACCACTCCACATTTTTGGGGCAGGTTTTTTTGACACCTGGGTATCCACCCCCCAACACACACACACACACACTGCTCCCTTGCAATGCAGAAAACATCTGAACGTGCAGTATGCCTGTGGCATCATATATCGTACGGTTATGCTTTTCCGGACATGACCAAAGAATGCAAGAGTTAAACCAAAGACGACTGAAAATCACTTTATTTCCAGGGACTTCTGCAAATTCACTACAAGAAAAGGTGTTCCTTGATATCAACGAACAAGTACTGCGGTTTCCAGGTTATAACAATGACATGAACTGTAACTCACCCTTGACAGTTGGTGATCTTCACAAAAAGAAAGGTGTCTAACATTTCTATCCTACTCAGTCCAAATCTCTGAGCTTGAAGAGAAACCAACACCACAATTCAAGGCTCGTATGAAAGCTACGTTGTCCTCTATGGAAGGTAAAAACATCTGTTGTTCTTCATTTTCTACTTTTTTCCATTTTGCTTTGGTTTTACAGTGGCTATAAGACAGCCATGTTAAAGAATTCTGTCCTACCCAAGATATGAAGCAACCTGTTCTCGTTTCTACTTCCATCACAAGTTTCAGACTCGAACCAGAAGTCAGTTCTAAAGCACCAGCGCTTGCTCAAATACAGCTATTCCTCAGCTGCACTGGTGCTTCAAAATTATTGGCATCTTGTGAAAACACTGCCACATAACGAAGGGTTACAGGTTATTGTAGAATTGTACAGCTCATCTTATCAAAAGCACTGAAGGATGAAACTTGGCAACCTATCAGCAAGCAATTTCCCTTTTTTAAAAAAAGAACTTTATTCTTTTTAAAAATGTGATTAAATTAATTCTGTAAAAATACTGCTCGGTTATGAAATTACAAATTTGGCATGCAGTTACCATAGGAACAACATGGGGCAGCTGTACTTTTTCATTAATCTTAAAGAATAAAGAAAATTAGCACTTAAAATATGGGATGAGCGCTCAACTATATCAATATTTTATCATGCTTATTTTGGACATGGATTTAAATAACCTTTCGGGTAAAGCACCCAGCTGGGACTTGAGAGATCTTGATTCTGCTCCAGCTCTACCAGTTTTTGTATAACCTTTCTTCAGTCACTTGAGATACTGGTGCATCAAATACCTCATCTGTAAAATGGGAATACTACTATTTCTCTACCCCACAGAGGTACAATAAGGAAAAAAACTCAGTAAGACGTGGACAGCATTCAAATGCCTAAAGCAACAGGACCATTCAACGGGTGACTGGAAACAATAGGATTTTTATCTTCACCTGGATTGCAAGATTATGCCCAGAAATGTCACATAAGAAAAGCCTCTTGTTACTTGGTTTACTATGGTCTGTATCTTATTTCAGTGAAACAAAGTCCCACTGCAAGGACATTAGCTAAACACCTTTTGGGTAAGTTGGGTTGCTGAAAGTAGCTAACTATTTTAACTATATCAGTGACTCTATATTCTAAAAAAGCATTAGATGTTGTAGAGGTATCCCCTTTTCAATAGAAGACTATTTTCTTTTATATTCTTTACTATAACACAAAGTCATTTTTCTCTGCACATTTGCTATCTTAATGCATTTAAGGAATTAATCCATAATATGACAAAGACAGCATGAAAACAGACTTGCAGTTTAGCTTTAATAAGCATTAATACATTTATGCTGTTTTTGGCAGACTAGCCTTCCACAAACATTTGGCTTCCCAGATTATATCCATGAAAATTAATGATCTGTCACCAGACTTGCCTATGTACTAATGAAGTAGTTAGTCAAGTATGAGGGAAGTCAGGTGTGAGAAGCTGCCTTTTTCCATTCATGATAAAGCCTCTCTCTCTCCCTCTTTCTCTAACAAATTAAATTAAGGGAGAGTAAAAATTTAATTACTGCCACGCTCCAATTTTCCATTTGTGATCAAATAAAGAGTCTTTGTAGGGTTTATAGTCCCCTGCTGTAAGGGGATGGGAGATAAGCAAGCCAACCCAAGCATTAGAATGTATTTATAATGACTGCTGTTGTCCTGAAGCAAAGACCTCCTGGAAAAAAAAAAGGGGGGAGGGGGGTCTTGCTTCTTAAAATAAAGGAAATAATTTTCCAAAAGCCTGGGAGCATCATCCCTATATGAAAACTCATATCAAAGAAGCCTCTGCTATCCTGGTGTCCTTGGATCAAAGAGAGTGCCTTGACACTACACTAGTAAAGAGATTTGTTGTTCTTTCAGAATGGGAGCTCCACTTCTAGAGGTGTCTACTACATGGCATAAATGATCAGAAACCAGCTTAAATCTGTAACATGACAGAAGTTTAGTGCACGTAAACTGCCTTCAAAGTGGCTAAAATGGGGTTAAGATAAGCCTGGATGGATACAGTATCAGACTGAACTGATTTAGATTAAATCAGCTTAATGAACTTCTCTCCCAGATCCCCTCCAAATTCAAGCTAACTCACACTCCCCCAGCATCCCAGGATGCTTTGCACTTCCCCCACAAACCCCACCCCTACAGGGTAGGTAGGCTAGCTTTGGAAGCTGTCTGCTCCAGCCAGGCAGGGAGGTATGCTCCAGTGACCGCCAGCGTCTGGCCTGGGCCAGATCAAAGTGAATGTCTGCTCACTTGCTTATCAGTTCAGACTATGCAGTTTAGACTAATCTGTGAAGATTGAAGCCTCAGGCTTTTTGACCATCTGTACTTAGCCCATCTGAGTATGGAAGGATCAAAGCAGTATTTAATTTTTTCTGAACATAGGCACTCAAAAAAAACCAAAAAACAAAATTGCTGTAGTTCTACCAAAACAGCTTGTAACATCTAATAGAGGGAAAGGCAACGTGTTCAGTAGAACTCGAAAGAGTATTTCCCCACTATTTTTACCCTAGTCCTCAGAAGTGTCTTAATTTAAGAATACACATTTTAGCTGAAGCCTAAATTTGGTTGTTCCTAGTTTGCTTGCTTTTTTGGTGAAAACAATGCTCCTTCATCTTTTATCTTCTGTGTTGGACATGATGCTGCCTGAACTGAGGGCCAGAATGAGTTAGCAATATACCTGTTTTTCTCCATGCAGAGTCCTGGAACTCCAAATTCTGTCACACTGATGTATGAACTCCAAAAGCCTGACGGTGCAAAATACATGCGTGCAAGGGAGCCTAAGGCAGTCAGGAAAAGGTGTCCATAAGAGTGATTTCAATGGGGCTTATCCAGCTGCTGCAAGGGGAGAACAAATTGTATGGGCATGTATGTGGGGAAAGGGGAAGGGAAGGAGAGGTGTTGTACAGACCAGAGCTTATGCTAAGCATAAAGTAATAGATACAACTCAACTGGCTTCCTTTGCTGTCAGTCCTGCTCTGAAGAGATTCCCGAGATAGCATTGTTAAAAGTCATGGCTCAGACCATGAGCACAATGCAAGATAAGGCTTCTGAAGGGTAATATCAGAAATGCAGTCAGATATAAAACGCAGCTAGTTTGAAACTGGGACATGAGATCCTTGAAACCAGGACAACAGTGGAGCCTTCATAATGGCTGCTTCCAGATGCTGACCTTTTAGTGAGCCTCAGGGCAGTGAAAGCTTGCAAGGACCTGACCTCTCCCCAAGGGCCATAGTAAGTTTGCAGTCAATGGTGAACGATCTCTTTGTTCATGCTATAGCGTCTATACTGCAAAATGTTGTGTAATGAAGAGATACCAGAAACAGTCTAAATCACAGTTGGAAAGAGCAATATAAATATACCCATAGTTCATTTCTCTTCTGGCGAGTGACAGAAGCAATAAAGAGGGTTACAGTATGGAAATTGCATCATGTTTATTTAAGTCTTCCAACTTTACCTACTGTAGAAATAAGGCAATTAAAAGGGCAGTTGAACTGAAACAAGACTAGAGCACTTAACATATTGCTGCTGCCTAAAAAGAGCATTCAACTGCATTGTGATATTAGTCTTTATTCCAGTAAATATTCCCTTTGAGGTTACAGAGTTGACCGAGTAAGAAAAGCAGGGTTAGACCTGAAAAAGCATGGTTGCTCAGAGCAAAGCATGATACAAACCCATGCTATTTAGACATCAGAAGTGAACAACTGCAGTTTCCATACCAATATTGACAGCATTGTGCTTAGAAGGTTCTGGTAGAAACAGTAGGTGATTATTATGACAATAAAAATACCCTGGGTTTTACCCCATCCACATATTCATTAGCACCTCTCTCAGACTTTCTGGGGCATTTGGTAGTGGGTTTTGGAAAGCAGAAGTTCAGCTTATCCCCTTCAACAAAGAGTTCACGCCAAAGTGTCTGACAGGCACTTCAAGACGTTCCTTTTTTCTTCCGTCTTCCCCATCTCCAAGATCGCCTCTTCACTGTTACTTAATACAGATGCTTTCTTTATACATTAACTTTTTTTTATAGAACTATCCAGGTATTGGAGACATGCCACAGGGCTGAGAATTCTGTGGACACAAGACACTATATTCAGTTCTGCAGTTCATGCAAATGTATCCGATAAGTGACTAGCCATTATCTACCCCTTGGAGATAGTAGTGACCTGCAATCTGATCTCTTCATGGAAGTAAAAATCTGCCCTGAACTATCTGATAAACATGCATTAGGTATACGGATGTAGGTTGATCCGTTTATGGTGCTTTAAACCGAACCTTGTTTGTAGTCCCTTGTAGAATGTACTGTCCATGAGTCTACCCACAAGTCTGCACCATTTGTTTCACTTCAGAGGGAGAAAGCCTAAAGAAATCTCAAATCCTTAATTTCTTGCTCTTAAATAAATAAATCACAGGAAAATACCTTCCTTAAACCTATTTACCTTACAGCAGCACTTGGAGGCCACCTCACTTTTGGGCAGCTTAGTTTTGGGCCTCTTGCTACGTGCCACAGATGCACCCAGTAAGGGAGCGTTCTTTAATGCAAGACTTTACCATTTAAACAGACAAAACTGAAAAATGACCAATTTGAAGCTAAAATTGAACAATATATTGAAAACAGCCTGCAACAAGTCTCATCTGAACCTCCAGTGTAATGAGGGCAACCAACAATATTAATTCATCTTAAAAGCTGATGGCGCGCACAAATCAAACATGTAATCTGGCCTCTCAATTAGTTGAGAGTAGCCATTATTTCTGGATGCTGGTGGGGAGGGTATTTCATAGGCAACTGGTACCTCCCGAGTCTGGAGGGGCACCCACAGGCACCACCAGTGGCAGC
>NW_017728917.1:3636291-3639415 GCF_001723895.1 Crocodylus porosus
GGTCATCTTTTTTCACACCCATGTCAAAGAAATTACACGGGGATTTCTGCCAGACTGCAGGGCCTGAGACAGACCAAAGCACAATAATTCAATGTGCTGGCTCCTGAAATAACTCCCCCCACATTCTGTTTTACTCATTGGCACTATACGTTGAGCAGAGTAGGTGAACAGGCAGGTTACTTTTTCCTGCCTATTTTTATTCCCATACCAGTACAGTACACTTAAGCGTGAACCCTTTGCCTTCCTGGATAGCAACGCACCTTCCGCCGAACAATTCCCATCACACTTCTAGAACAACCAAAAGTATTTGCACGGATCAAACAGCGAGAGCACGTGGATCCATCGGCAACAGCCTCCTTTCTGACACCATGTCATGGTGAATGCCAGGTAATGACCTTCAGGTTTTACCTCTTTCAAATACTGGAAGCAGCATTCTAGATCCCATGACTAGAATTTGATTCAGATTATTTTTATACTAAAACTTTCTGGTTTTACATTTCTGTTGGTTGTTAAAAGTACTTTGGCTGTTTAAACTGCTTGTGTCCCGGAAAATGTTTAACTGAAAAAAAAAATGGTCCTCAAAAGTGGCAGAGTACTCCATTATTAGGAATACATTTTAGTAGAACAGCACTAATGAGAGGAATAGAACATCTTAATCAACCACAATTTTTAAAACTTTCTAGCATTCTTTAAATCCTCTTTAAAAAGAAGTGGAAAAAAGAGAATTAATTCCCACAACCTTTGCTCTTCCCTAAACGTACATTTTTTCTCTCTCAGGTGGCTTCTTTCCACAACAGAACTCCTCATTGCCAGACATACGAGGAGCCAGTATAATTTTTGTTGCTCTCTCTCTCTGCGTTGGTATTCTGGTCAAACCAGGAAAGGCCTAACAGGCTGTCTTGGTGAGACATGTATCCATCTGCAAGGCCTATTGCTACCCATGAAGCGACTGACTGTCACCCCTCATTCATATGGAGTGAATGCATTACAATACCTTTCCCACAGCTACAATATTGAACCGAGCTTCTTTGAGTTCAGTTAGTGGGGTGATCAACAAACAGGAAAGCACAACTCATTTGCAAAAGTTGTTTGAGTCTTCCAGGTAAAATAAAAAGGACACTACAACAACTCTACTGAGTAATACCAACATTGTTGTTATTGTAGAAACCTTCAACATAACAATCAACAAAGAGTTATTGGATACAGCCCTTAAAATTTAGTCCTGGATTATTTCTTATAATGGCAAAGCAGTAAGTGAGAATGGACATGTATCTAGCCATGCTTTAATCAGAAGGTTAGGGCAAAGAAATGGAGATCAAAACTCCTAAGTTTTATTGTGCAGCTCCGGCTATCCATTCGCTATGAAATCTTGGTCTGCTCAAAGTTTCTTAAATGAAAGGGGTCACAAATGTGCCAAGTTGGAGCAGAGGCTGCTTCAGTGATTTTGCTGGTTAGTAACCCTATAAAAGTAATTTTTTTTCTAACAACAGAAGAAATAATAACATGCTAACTCAGATATGCTTCATGTCCAAAAGCAAAGGAAAACCAGATCCACAGTGATGTTAGCCACATCTGTCCTCTGTGACTTCCCACTGTCATTATGCTTAAGACTCTCTTGTGTCATTAGGTTATGGACCAGCATACCCAAAATCAAAAGCTTCTCTCTGGCCGACTACTTCCAGTCAGAGCATACATCAAATCCCCAGAGACAAACTAAACTGTCAACTTTCAAGAGGTTTTTCTATAGCAATAAAAATAGTTTTGAACGGGGGAAAAAAAAAGGCCCACAAACATTATTCTGTGGGCCTTTGCACTTCTCCTTTGCCTTTGCTGTGCTAATCAGAGTCACATAACTGATTCCTTGCTTTCTACCTTTTAATTTCTGAGATCTTGTGTGCAGGGGGAGCACTCATGTCAAGAGGCAGAATTGAGACCGTTTGCATGAGACAAGATATTCACAACTCCCTCTCATGGAAGCTTACTTTTTTCCTTCCTAATCGGTCATTTTGCTGAACAGCAAGAGGTCCTTTAAATGAAATCTTATGGTCCCCATGTAGCTATACTACAACCATCATCTTGAGACCGAGTCTTTTGCTACTGAAAAAAAAACAGAGAAAATCATTTCTGTGTCTTCCTCATTTACATTTTGAAACAAAGTAGTTATCCAGTCAGTTTGGAGATTCCCTTTCTTCTTCAATCTGCCTATATCTAATCCTGTAGCAAAAAGAAGGGGTATTTGTTCATCCTCAAGGTCCATTCTCCCCTTGATAATTCAAAGGCATTCCTACACATATCAGGTGGAGCTGCCTGCACATCAGTAAGAGAGCTGTGATTAAGCTAGGAAAGTTTCCCCATCCCGCTTCTAGATATTTCTGCCTAACATGGAGCCAAATTGAACATTAAACCCTTGGGTATTAATGTTTAAAATGTGCTATTTGCTCACTGGCTTCAGTCTAGATGATCCTTTCACCATTTATGCTTGCCATAAACAGCAGCGTGCCTAGAGCCAGAAAAGCAAAATATATTATAGGCGGAGCTGAATGAGCAGCTATTTAATGTTTTGTTTTATCATCGTTGTTCAGTGTGTGGCCGTGGGCTTTATTTATTGCACACATTATTCAAGCCATGCTCTGAATTATTAATTTCCTTACGGGATTTTCTATGGAGCTCATAGTTATATTATCTGAGTCCTTCACATACATTACTGCATTTATTTCTACAGCAAACCTGTGAAATGAGGTGGCATCGTCCTCCATACACAAGACAGGGAGGCAAAAAGGTCAAAAGTATCCACTAATTTTGGGTGCCCAATCTAACATCCTAAAATTTGAGTTTTCAGAGCATTTGGTATGTTATAGCACTTTTTCTGTAGTGCTGAAACTATAAGCTTTGGGCAGCTATACACATGCAGCAAGGCTGCTCTGATGCACTGTAATTGCCACACTCCAGCACCTCGTGTATTAGCGTCCCCGCACAGAAAAATGGTGGCAGGGATGCTTTAACTAAAGCTTGTTTGATGAGCTTTTGTTAAAGCACCCCTGCCACCATTTTTCAGCACATGGACACTCCAGGCCCTTTAGAGCAGTTCTTGGGGCATTTATACATGTGCTAAGGGAGTGTGTGT
>NW_017728917.1:3639560-3644042 GCF_001723895.1 Crocodylus porosus
GGGGGGGGGGTTAGAGTACCTCCAGAACATCTCAAGTATCAGTGTCCACACCCGAAACGTCTCAAGCATCAGCATCCCCGCGCTGAAAAACTGCGGTGGGGGCACTTGAACTGAAGCTCATCAAACAAGTTTTAGTTAAGGCACACCCACTTTCATTTTCAGTGCAGGGACACTAGTACATGAGATGCTAGAATCTGCTCCAACACACTGTAATTACGGTGCATCAGAGCAGCCTCACTGCACGTGTGTAGGTGCCCTCGGAGCCACTCTGATTAAAGTGCCTCTCCCCCCACACCCAGAACACGTGTATAAACTCCCTTTCAGATCAAGGTTTCTCAAGATAGGCACCAATGAAGTGAGAAACACATTAGTGAATACCTATGAGAAGTTTGGTTTCACCAACTTGTCCAATATCTCACGGAAATACGGGGGCAAAACTGGACAGGGCACACAGAGAGACACCCCCTTTAAGCTGGTTCTGCAAGTACACAGAATGAGGCAGAGGTCCCAAGGAAAAAATAGGGTGTATTCACATAATGAAATACTCTACCATACTACCTGCATATAGGATGGCTGAATTGCTTATACAGGCAAACTTACCTCAGGTATTTCCTAACTTGTTTGACTTTGCAAACTTAATAATGTCCCTTCAATTTTTTGTTGTTGTTGTTGTTCATAATAGTATATATGCTATGGAGATGCTTTACAAATGCTTTAATAAAAGCAAGCAAGCTGAATGTTAGATGAAGACAAATTCTTGTTCTCTGAACTAATATAGCTCCACAAAAGGCAATATATAATATGCCAAGCTCTAAACTCCCACCGTATGCTTTATTCATTGTTTCTTGCCCCTGGGAACAAAGAAGAAATTCTTAGTTTATTTAACTTTTTTACATTTTGGTTGAAGTATTTGCCTGAAAACACAGACACAGCCCCTTGCAAGGTAGGGAAGAGTTGGGTGCGTGCCTGCAAAAAAGATAACTCTCAGCTCCAAGCCAAACCTGCTTTGATTATAAATAGAGGGACATGTCAAAAATCCCTTTTCTTCTTTCTTGTTTTGTTTCCTTTCCTAACCACGGATTTCTTGTAAGTTGTTAGAGGTGGGATATTCTCATTTCATAAGACATAAATATGTCACCTCTCTATACCAACTCTTATATCAGCAGGTCTTGATCAAGATACTATTCTTAAAATTACTCAAGATACTCTTAGATATTCCTCTTCCTTGTAATGAAGGCTATATTTAAAATAAAATGTAGCCAATCCCTTTCAAGGTGCCAGCAAGGCATGTTCTGATGTCAAAAATGGACCCCTAAAGAGCTCAGACTACTAAATACCAAATTCTCTACTGGTGAAACTCCTTTAAAAATGGAGTTACACCAGCAGAGAATTCGGTCCAGAAGATCACTATAGTATACTTTTGAAGACATCTGGACCCTACATTTCAGAGGAGTTCACAGGAAGCTGTGATCTCATTTCTTTTCAAAATTTCCATTGGCAAGTAAAACAGTGACATGGCTCCAAGAAAGGACATATCACCTCCTGTAGGTTACAAAAATAAGAGGTGGCGGCAGATGTTGGCCAAGCTTCCACACCAAGTCCACATGCTATTTAACCATGCTCTTTTAATGGGGAAGGAGAATGCAAATCATGTTCAAAAATGGGATGCAGCAGATGCAGAGGTGCCCCACAGCAATCCTACCACCCCTATGTTCTGTTTGATAAGAGGGCTGGAATATATCCTAAGGACCAGGGGATGGTTGTGGTCTCTGGTTCCTCAAAACCATTTCCAACCTCTTCTCCTTGGTAACATGAAACCAATGACAGTAGAAGCTGGAGCCAGGCTCAGATCCCAGCATGGGTCCGCAATAGTTAGACAGAAAAATAATATGGTGTGGCGCTCTACAACCTCTATTGGTCCAGATGAAAAATAGTGTCCTCCTTCGCTGGCTCATTTATCCACCACCTTCAGCCCTGTGAGAGAGGACTCCGTTGGGCTTACAGAGAAGGAATCCCACCTACCACATGTAAGTGAGGAAGTCTGTATGGAAGGCACCCTCTGTGCTGATATACAGGATACAATCTAAGGTAACAGCTAGTATATAACACTTGGTACTTCGGGTTTTCCATTAGCGCCAACACTTAATCTATTCTGATTCCCACGCATAGGGAAAATTGGTTCCAAAAAGGAAAATTGGTTCAAAAAGTGGCAAATTTCTTATCCATTATCTTGAGCAATGATCAGCTGATCCCAAAAAACAACTAATGCTTGTGCTTACAAGAATAAAATGTAGCAGTAAGGGTAATGGGATGGTTAATATCCTACTGTATCTCCAGCAACTAGACCATAGCAGTACATTTTTTAAAACTGCTTTTTCGTGAATACGAAGGAAGCACTTGCTGCAGCATGAAATACCCTCTCCTTTCAATGGGTAGCTCATTTTTCACATGCACACATAAAAAAATCCTGCGCATTATTTTTCAAGCAGAAAGGATGGCTGTGGCAAAGAACACAAGTAACCTCACTGCTTTTCAAACTTCAAGTCACAGAACCTTTTCATATCACTATTTCTGCCATAGAAACCCTGCTCCTACCCCGTGACCTGATGCAGAACCAGGTGACACCACCTCCCAGCCTGAACTGCCATTACCCCCAATCTCTTTGTGGATCCCCTGCTGATCTATCACACAACTGAGCCCTAGCAGGCACTGCATGAGCCAGATTACGGGGCTCCATAGGCCAGATCCAGCCTGCGGGCTGTATGTTGGACACTGTGCCCTACACTGACCCTGACTCTGGATGCATCTGGATGAGTGGAGTTTACATGCCTGTCTATGCCCTTCTTCCTATTGTAAACAAGTGAAGCCTTGGCCCAGAATCCTCCGAGTGGGGAGGTTACTTGCCCTGTGCATGCCAGTGCATAGGCAACTTGAATGGCATCTCTTGCATTGCACTGCAAATCTTGATTTCACATTCAAAAATTTACAAGCTTTATGACATAGCTTACTTGTAAGTCGCCATATGTTCTCAACTCATTAAGCCTTTTAGTGTATGCAGATACAGGACTGTAGGTTTTCTACCAAAGCGTGCTAAATTATGCACTACCTAAGCTGCAATCAGATCACTAGTGGGTAATGACACATTGATCAGTCAGCACTTGTTACTTCAACCAATAGATTTTATTAGTTGGATGGTAGGATGACTGCTTTCCAGGGTTGTGTTAGGGTTATAAGCTTCATTCAGTTATTTATAACAGTAACTGTATCTAAAGTAAAAAGTTGCCTAGATAAATGTGGTGGGGAGAGCAGGGCGGGGAAAATAATCACTTATCCTTTGCAATTCAATTATCAGTTTTGCCTTAAAAGATGTTTACTTTCAAGGCACGTTATCCCTCTCCTCTTCCCCTCCAGTCAGAGGTGCCTCACCTAGGAATCCAAAACACAGACTACTCTTTAAGTCCATGTTCATTATCATTTTGCACCAGCACTGGCTACATGACTCCTTTTTGTGGTCCCTGCTGCTGAAAAAGAAGGTTCTCTTTATAAGAGCAATTCATATAGATGTAAATAATGCCCAAATAAAGAACTTCAAGTGACTGGAGTTAAGCCCCAAGGGCTGGGTTCTGCCTTTACTGTTGTGGCTCCAGAACAACCCCAATGGCAGAAGGAGAGGGATTTTTTTTTTTGTTCAGATACAACTGAAGCCTCACAGGATGAAGCCATGAGGTTTTATTGCTGTCAGCCCTCAACTGCACTCATCCCCATTTTATCCTCAAACCACAATCCTGGCTAAGCTTTCTCAGGGCCCTAATGTCTTCTCAGTCAAATGACATGAACATAGTTGCTTACATTTCATAATTTAGCTTCTTTATCAAGTGTCACTTTATTTTTGCTTTCTGATGCAAATACAGTAGCATTCCTTGAACCCCAGATGGTTTTTATGACCTGTGATGGTTTCCATCCTAGCACAGTAAGTCTGTTCAAAGATAGAAAAAATTCAAAGGAATACGGTCTTCTGGTTCCATTTGCTTCCTATATCCTTTGAAAACCCACTATCTGTCACAGCACAAAAGGCGCACTTACAGGTGAAATTCTGACCCCATGGAAGTACAGCACAGTCATGGATAAGCTACGCCTGAAGAGAAGTGGATTCAAATTCAAAAATTATGCCTGAGGAGGAGTCATATTTATGCTAAAGTATGGAGAAAAAGAGTTGTTTTATAACTAGGTGCATCAATTTACTCTATCGAAAGGAAGACTGGGCTTCAGAAATTATAAAAACAGTGATTTTAGACTTGACAAGTCTGTTTTTCTACTGACAGAGAAATGGAATACAAGTGAGCAAGTGTCATGGATACCAAATTGCAGATTACTTCAAAAGAACAGAAGAAATAACTGATTGACAGCCAAAATAATGCTCTTACATGTTACTGTAACCTCTCTTCTTTTGGTACAGGTCTTTTGGACAGCAGCTCTAGAGGT
>NW_017728917.1:3651427-3661645 GCF_001723895.1 Crocodylus porosus
TGAAATGGCTAACCTAAAAAATAACCATATAATTGTTGGATACTATCAAGTTATTTCCTATCAAAAGTTTTCAGGATGCTTCATGAAAGTTACCGTTATTTTATTTCCTGTACAGAAATGGGTTCAAAGGGAAAATTAATACACACAAACATGAACTAGCCTGGTGTTAGTGCTAAGCTCATAGTACATTATACCTTAATTTTGTTCAAACTTTTAAATGAAACATTTAGCTGATTATGGTAAAAAATATTATGCTTTCTTTAATTTACTGTCTCGTTCACAGAACTACTATTTATATTCAATCAATGTTGATAATTACCATCCTTCAGGTCTTTTCTGCAGAAGCTCTCCTGATGACCTCAGCTACTTCAACATGTGTGCAGTCTTTTGGCATGCATCTGGTACAGCCATCTTGCCATCAGCATTTCTAAAATATATAATCAAGTTCACTGCATATGTTCCTAGGCACCAGAGCTACAAACCTGTAGCACTAGAGAAAGAATGCAGGGTCTTCTGTTTCACAATTAATTGCAGAGTCTAGTACCACTTAAGCTAAGAGAGAAAGCCCAGTTGCTCATTGGTAGTGAAGCCGGTAAGTTTTCAATTAGAAATGAATTTAAACAAAATATTCTAAGTGACTCTACCTCTTCAGCCCATGAGACCTAAACCCATTTTACAGGTGAATTGGAAGCAATATTGTATCATAGGTATTTGTGGGCCATGGCAGATGGAAGTGCATTACAGAGAAGAATCCCTGAAGAAAATGCCCATACTGAACCAGGCGGGAAGTATCCTTTATGTCCAGCTCAAGTCACTCTCTCCCTCCTTCCACCCCTTGCTCACACATGGGCTAGGGACAGACATTCACAAAGCCTGAGCCTGAATCGATTCCTTTGTAGGTTAGTATAACCTGGCTAGGCTGAACTGCTTTGTAACTGGACAGACATTCTTTCTGGAGTGAGGAAATGCAGGCATGTGCCTGCAGCGGCTCAGGCTAGAAGTCGGCAGATGCTACAGCAGCCCTCCCTTCCCTTCCACAGACCCGAGTTGAGGAGGGGTATGGCCAGGCCCCAGCAGGATTCTCCGATCAGGGAGGTCTGCCTGTACCATCCCCAGCTTTTCCCCACTAGCTGCTCAAGAGGCAGGAGTGTTGCCAACCCCCAGTCCCCTGCTAGCACTCTGCAGCAAGTGGGGGTAGTGCAGTGCATGCATCTGTTGATGACACTCTCAATCTCCCTCTCTGCCTCTTTATATTGTCTACAGCAAACTGACAGGTGAGCAAGTCAGCAGGGGGCTGATAACAGTGTTCATCACCTAAACAACAAAAGAATAGCCTCTCTCCATTAGTTCAAACTCTTCTTAAACAGCTTACCAGCTGACCTGTTGATTAGCTCCAAACAGCCCTAAGCCGTCACTGTTCTGTCTGCCTGCCCCAGTGAAATTGGAGACACACACAAACACCTCTCAGCATTAGCTAGCACACCACATGCCTAGGGTCTGTGGGGCTGAGGTCCATGCTGTGGGAGATAGGAGGGAGGGGGATCTGTAGGGATCCTATGTCATGATACATTTTGAAACCAAATCCTTTGTTGGCTCAAACCCAAAAAACACAGAATGGTGCTATTTCCCGTCTCCAAGAATATGATATTGTAGCATCTGATGCTTTGATTAAAATTTGTTAAGAACAATCTAGAAAATAACATAATGAAGCCTACATGATACACAAACAAATGCTTAAAACAGTCTTTCACAAGCAGATATGTGCATCACCGTAGTGCCCTCCAGTGGTTCTAAAAAAAGGTCTGTTTTCAGGTAACGCCTTAAAAATTCAACCAAAACCCATTGTTGAATATTGTTTTTAACCAGCACAGCAGATAATAAAGCCGTGTCATTTCATTTAGAAGGCACCTTGTCAATTCTAGCAATTAAATTACATTTAGTGATGAAGATACCTAGCAATAATCATAATAGAGATTTCTATTCACAGAACTAACATTCTGTTATTGTTTTTTTTCCACTTTCAGTAGAAGAGTGAAATTTGGTCTCGATATACAAGGATAATCCTCACAGTCACTTCATCCTTTTGGCCGAGGCTCTGTAGGTGCATCTCTAAGTCGCTGAGCACAGATTGAGGAGTGTTAACTAACTAAATGCTACTACAGTTCAGAGGGTATAAAGCTTAAATCTCATTGACAGTAAGGTACTTCTACACCACTCTGAGGAAGAGCTCTTGCATCAGGGATGTCAGACAGAAACAGGCTCATAGCATGCAGCCACAGGATAATGAACCTAAGATTTTTCAAAGGCTGTCATTCAGCATGTTCATAGGACCTGTTGCTGCAAATGAAATGCTTTTATAGCGCGATGTGGATTGCCAAGGAAGGAATGTCACGCAGTTAAATTGGTCAGGCTCTGAGCCTTCTTGTAGTTCTTGAACTGGGCACAGGTTGGTTCTCAGTGCAGAAGCCTACTGGGCTCAGTATACGAGTTACAGGGTTGGGGAGCAGAGTAGTTACCACAACTGTCAGGCCCTTGACCTCTGGAACTGACAGCAGCCTATCTATCAACCCTACATCCACTCTGCCTAACTGGTGATCTGAGCCATCTCATCACCTTCAGTATGCCTACTGCAAATGATACCCCTGGGCCAGAAACCCAACAGTCCCTGTATCCAGGACCTCTGTACCAAAGAGGGAGAGGAATGCACGATCTGCAGTGGAGCAGCAAGAAGGGTTGTTCTGCACACTGATTTGCAGTTCTTAGTCTCTGTTCCACGTGATGCAGCTAGTCCACACCAGGGAAACTAATGATCCTCCTAGCAAACCGAACTCTGATAACTTTTCAAGAAATCCTGGTGTTACTGCCACTGATTACCCACCTGATGCAGCCATTCAAATGACCGCTGAAATCCAAAGTTTGGGTGCTCTTATTGCTAATTTAACTGGTTACTTAAGCCCAGTGTTCACAGCACATGTCTGATTGTTTCAGAGAATGCTATACTCGTGCCACTTGTAGCATTACTGCTCATTTACAGCAATGCGTGCGAGTTCAGCAGCAGGCCCACTAGGAAAAAGATTCACCCCAGACGATGGAGTTACACAGGGAGGACATGGCTCAATATATCCAGGAGCAGATTAAAAGAGCACACCACTGTGCGACTGCCTGTTGCACAGTTCCCTTGGATACTGACACCATGTCATGCATTTCTGTGCTGCAGTTTCTACTTCAACCTGCTCCCTTTGCTAAACATTGAGGAAGCTGTTGGCAATCTGCATGCTGCTGTAGAAACCTCTGTGGTATACGTATACATTCGTGCTCACTAGCACAGAAGACATTTAAAAATAAAAATCCCCTCCAGCCAATCAGCAATCTCAAAGGGGCTGGGGAAAGTGTTTACTGCCCTGTGCTTCCTGTTTCATTGCAAGCATTTCCAAAGCAGCACCTTCCACATCTCTCTCCTCCTTCCCCTCCTCCCGGTGCTACCCAGCAGAAAGCAAAACAATCAGTCTATCCTGATTAAAAGGACATGTTACAGGTTTAGACCAGATCCGCCACAGGTGTCTCAGCAAAATTCATGCAGTGCTTCGCTAGGCTTTTATCACTCACCATCTAGAAGGTGGCTGCTGCTTTCAGAAAATATAATCTGCCTGTTTTATGGGATGCGTCTGTATGCAGTTCTTAAGGGGAGCTGCTATCAACTGGCGACAGTATTGTCGCCATGCAAGGTGCTGGGGGAAGCAAGGAGATAGAAACCACTGATCCTCAACTAAGTTCTGTGGCAGTTCTTGTATCAATTAAGGACTCAATTGTTCTCCTTTGGCACAGCTCCATGTTGTAGGATGAGCAGAGATGTGCTATGCAGAACTAAATCGAGGGGCAGGCCCTCAATGCTCAGTGTTATTCAGGTTCCATGTGGCACTCGGGTAACCCAATCCTGCAAACTCCTATACACATTTCACTTTACTCTAGCAACTAGGTGAGTGCCTAGGAGACAAATCTTGTAATTAAGTAATGGGAAGCTCATATAGAAACATTCCTTAAAAAAAAAATAATAGACCTTAATTTGGGACTGTAATGAGCATTAAAACAAATACAGTAGAGCAACTTGATATTTGGATTTTTCCATCAATTTGGAAGCATGAGCGTTGCTCGAATCTCCTGGATAAGGACTAAAAAAATATCACTCAAGCAATAAAATGGATAACACATAATAGCTAACCATAAACACGCATCCAAATCCCCAGTCCCCACTGCCTGCCCACCCCCCAATAATTAATTAAAACAAGATTCAGGGGGGAAAAAAAAAAAAAAAGACATTTATGTTTGGGAAATAGGAGGCAAGGCAGTTCTCACAGGTTGAATGGAAGCTACATTTAAGATAGGAATGCTTTGCTGTGAAGCGGTACACCAACATACTTTCTTGACAAAGCTTTCCTGAGCGTGGATGCAGCTTATACCTGCTTATTTCAAGCCTCCCCAGTCCTGGCCCACAATTCCAAGGAAAATAAAATATACCAGCAAAACCTTTGGTGGTATAACAGAATTTACACTTGGAGCTTTTGTTGGTACAGCTGTCAGTCAGGGATCACAACTCTTCACAGTCTGAACTCACATAGGTATGGCCGCAGAAGTTTGCGGTGCAAACATAAACTAAGCCAATTAAATAGCTCAAGATGACAACCATTGCCTTTGTCAAACCAGAAATTAGCAGCTGCAGGTTTCACTTGAATCATAATCATTTTCCAAAGTTTCTTAATTTGAAACTCACACACATGTGATCAAACATTAGGATTTTTGTATAATTTTTACATGGGTTTCTATTTCTGATGTGCTTTTTCAGGTCTGCATTATCATTGGTTTGGCCTCTTATTTCTTCCATTACTTATCCTGAATACAAGTTGTTCTGAAAGATCACCAGTAATTCACATAAAATATAGTCCAGCTACTTTTCTTTTCTTTAAAAGGAGCGTGATAATTGCAAACTGCAACTAACGGAGCTGAAAATAACTCCCCAGACAGTTGCACATTAGGAATTAGATTAAAACGAGCCCAATTTCTTTTTAAATGACCTGATAATTTGTAAGAAAAAAGATTTAAGCATCTACATTTTCATCAGAAGAAAGTGTAATGGTCCTAAACCAATTCTTAACCCACACTGCTGGGAGAATCTGGATTAACACAGGGATGGATTAAGACTCCATAGGTCTGTGCCTACAACCCAAGATTTTGGAATGGAGAAACTACATGAGATTTCCAGCTTTTACTAAGAACAAACAAGAAAGAGGTCAGTTTTTAATCACTCATAGCTGGGAATAAAATCATGAAAGTATGACCAAAATGTAAATGAAACAGCAAGCAGTGCCTGCGTTTGCATACAGCCTGCGCTGCTCTACAGGACACTGACTCCAATTATCTAATAGCTGTGGGAGCCCTACCAACATTAACCCCGCTAAAAAAAGCTCTGTGCAGTTGAGGATGACTGAAGTGTACCCATAACTGTGACTCAGTTGCTGAGGATAATAGCAAGGGTCATCCTCATCCCTCCAGGCGAACAAGCCGTTTCCCTGCTGCCAATGACCTGCATCCCTAGAAGATGAAGTGGTAGCAGCAACAGGGACCGCCAAGCATGTGGGTCAGGTTTGCATCATGGCAAACAATGGCAGCCTGCCTGAATATGGCACTGGCCATTAAGCCAGAAGTTGGGCAAGTTTTAGCTTTGGAGCATTTAAAATAAGCAAGATGGCTATAAGAAGCTGGTTATAACCAGCATCTAAACCATAGCATCAAAGGTAAAATTTCATACAGCTGTTTTGCTCATTAAGCAGGGAAAGTTTTAAAACACCAAAATGTTAAACGAACAACCGAAAAAGTTCTTTGTAGCCCGGGAACCTACTTCTAAATTGGAGATGGCCTTTTTCCATGAAGATAGCAACTGTATACAGCCTTTACCCTAAACTTACTCTTCGCAAGTCCACCTGGGCGAGCTAGGCTCAAAGCAGAATGAGTCCCACAGTCCTAGAACTCCGAGAATGAGACGGCAGCCTACAACATCCAAGTTTCTTATCATGGCTCCACCTCGAGTTCAAATGAGCAGAGAGACTCCTTATAGAGACTTCCAGGTCTCCAGGGAGCACTGCAACTGCTAACACAAAAAAAGAAAAAAAATCAGACTTTCCAAACCAAGCCAACCTGTATTAGACATCATGAATACAAACAGCTATATAGTACATCTCAGTAAGCCAAGCTATGTGCCAGCAGCCATGACTTATCTCCCAGTCCCGGGGAAAATGACCTCTTTTGCAAATCAGCAGGTAGTAACACAAAGTGAGTGGGTAGACTGAGTCACTTCTGATATTAAAAAAAAAAAAAAAGTTACAAAAAAACTCCACATCCGAGCTAAAAACCAGGCTTATCAGTTTACAAAACTGAAACGGACTTTAAACACCTGATTTAAAAGTGCTCTAGAATCAGACTGGTGAGAGGCTGTCAAAAGAGATGTTTCCAAAGATGGCCATAATGAATGACACTTGAAGCTGCGCTCCAACTGCTAGCAATAATTAAATTCTGACTTGTTTTACTGTTAACTTGTATTATTGACAACATATCATAGCATCCCATGGGTGGGCTTTGCAGGTTTATAAATATACCCAATTATCATGTATTTGATGAGATTTAATTGAAAAACTAGCGAAAATATATCCCCAAATGAGTCGTCTATTATCCATAATTTAAGATGAATGCAGTCTATATATCACAACTGCACCTGCTCCTCCTCTTTCAGATCCATGGCTTCTACATAAATTAAATCATTCACTACATACGTCCGAGTCAAATACCCTATTTAGAAGGTCATATTTTAGAGAAGATAATTACATTTGGTCATTGATATATCACCTAAGCTTTTAGAGCCCCTGAAAATAGAACACAACTTCTGATGTTAAACTCAGCGTATTTAATACTGAGATAATGGCTTTGTTTAAAAAAAGAAAAACTACAACATTAAACTAGAAGGTGGAGCTTCACCAGATATAGACGTAACAATAGATGTGAACTGAATGAATACAGCATCCCTGATGATCGGACCCAAATCAGAAACAACAAACTAATCAACTCCTGGCTTGTTCAAAGATGTCACACAGAACAGGTTGAACTCTTTAAGCTACTTGTTGACGTTAGTATAAACTTTCTAGGTCCTAATCTAACCACCTTTCCTACATGCAGTTCAAGAAAGAAAAAAAAACTCAACATGTTCTCTTAGTTCTCCTTTTGGTACTTACTGCGACATTCAAGCTTCATTCACACAAAAAAAAATTAGAATTCAAACAAAAAAAATATCAGGAAAGCTGTAAAGTATATTGCAGTAAATGACACTGTTACACCAAAGGAAAAAAATGCAGCCTTGTTCCCATCAGAATTTCTATTTAATGAAGTTTGTAAGGAACAATTTATCAACCGACTCAAAAGGATGAAAATATCCAAATGAAGATGAAAACATGACACCATGAGGAAGCTTCGCAGAGCAGAAAATGCTGCTCATCTAAAATGTCAAAATCTGTTTCCAGTTGGAAGAAAACCATACTGTACAGCATCCGAAGTGAACAGGTGCATTATAGACAGGGGCCGCATCCAGATGACTGCGCCCATGCAGTATGTGGTGCCACAGACACATTTAAGGTGCTGCATGCCGCCTATTCAGGCGTTCTCCATGCGGCCAAAAACCCATGCAAAAAAAAGAAGCAAGGCAGTACACATGGGGACAGTGTACAATACCCAAAACCGGAGCTGAAGCCCGCCCGGCTGGACTCACGGTCCAGCTGCTGGCCAGGCTCCGTGCAACAGGCTCACCTCTGCTGCAGCCTAAGGAGGCCCCCAGGACCCCAGGTAAGGCTGCTGAGGCCAGTGCTGGCCCCAGTCTCCCCTAGGCTACCTGGGGTAACCTGCCACAGTCCAGAGGGTGCATGGCACAGGCATTCCCTGGGGACAAGTAGCATAAAGTGTGCCACTGCTTCTTGTCCCTGGGAAACGGATGTTCACACTCATGTGGATGTGGCCAAGGACTGTCATACAAGGGCCAAGTTACCTAAGCAAGTGCTTTCTACCACGTGAGATATAAACAATTCTCTTTCCTTGGACAATAAGGTCTCCTCATATTCTCTACATGCCAATCTATTTTCACCTTGTTTAACAGCTAGGAAAGGTGCAAAGGAACAAATTCATCGTGGGTCACATCAGCAAAGCCTCTGGTGCTCAAGAGTCTCCCCCATATTATTTGGGCCAGATGCTTTGCTATAATTATCCCATCAAAATCACTTGTATACTAATAGTAAAGAAGCCGGGTCATGAGATGAGGTACCATCTTTCCTTAGAGCAACTTAAGCAGTTAGGAATGGGAAGATCCAAGCTGTCAGGCTTCCAGCATCCATATTAAGCCAGACCATCACTGTAACACCACCACAACACTGCTCTGATGGTGGGAGAAATTATGTGGCTATCAGCTATTTAGATTAAGTCAAGAGAAAAGGACCGTTTTAAAGTCAAACGTCAAGTCAGAGAAACAGATCTAGTGACCTCCCCTCACCACCTCTTCCCCATGATATACTATAAGTCTGAAAAGGACCAGCACAAGTGGCTGCCTGCCATCGTACTTTTGCTTCCATCCTAGAGGGCCGCCAAAGGCCAGCATCTCAAGCACAAGTACCAGTAACTCTACCTTATGCTGACAGTAATGTCTCCCTAGGGGACCCTAGACTGCACATTCCAGCTATGCCATGGAATGACCCTTCCTCCTACGGAAGAGAGGGAGGGAAGAGGGACCAAGAGTTTGCTTTCATTTAACTGTATTTTATTACTTTTCTTCCCACTTACCCATTTCCACTCATTTGCACTTTGTAAGGGCATTTCTCACTTCCCCATTTCCATGCCTTCTGTGACCTTGTTACAGTTGCTTAAATAGCCTCCATGCTGAGTAAAGGACATTAATTTCCCTTACAATTGACTTTAAAGCCAGACTAGATCTTTACTCAAAAAAGCCCTAATGTTGGCCTTGAGCAAGTCAATTAACCCAAGTGCCCCAGTTTTGTGTCCGTAATAATGCTTACCTAAATCACAAGAGACAGATGGGTTCTGAGGATTAATTATTATTATTATTATTAATTAAATATTGCTACAAGAGCACAGCCCTCTAGGAATTTCATGGTTGCTTCTCTTCAACAGGCCCTGGCCAATTTGAACTTCATGGAAACAGAGTGTGTAGGACAGAGTAGATTAGGGCTGTCCAACTTCAAACAAGCCAGAGACCACATGCCCATCATGCTGTACCAGCAGGGGCCCACACAACCCCCAGGATGCACACCGGGTCTGCAGGAGGGTGCTCCCTGCTGTACCATACATGGGTGGGGCAACTCGCCTCACCTTCAGCTCCTTGCAAGCTGCCCTGTGGTGCTGCATGGACATTTCAGGGTGCCCGCTTCCCCTACACCATGCCATTCTCCCTCCACCTGGGGCAGGGAAATGCAGCAGAAGCCAGGGAATAGAAGGGGAGCCCCAAGACCCCAGCTGCTGCCACAGTCACCAGAGCTTTAGAAACAGCAGTAGCCGGCTGGGAGTCTGAGGACCACATGTTAACCCCTCATGAGTCAAAAGCCTTGGCTACTTGGGCTAAAATGCTGATTTTATCCCACACAGCACTCGCAAACAAGCTGGTTCCAAGTGTTGCTATTAAACAGAGAACACATCAGTGAAAACAGCATATGGGTGTGATGCCAGATATCCACTGTCACAGTGACTTCCTTTTCCAGCTCCTACCTCAGGCTCCTCTTAGCATTCCCCCTGTCCCCAACTGGTTCATTTGATCTGCCCTGCTCTCTAAATCAGGAATAATTCTACTCCTTCCAGAGTACTTCAAAACCTGTCAGCACCAGGACATTTTTCATCCATCTCACCACACTATAATCTAAATGTTGGTGACCATTTTCACAGATTGTCTGCCCCTTTAGGTGCTTTACTCTTTGTTTCACTTGTTCTCAGCCCTCCTTCCTATCTTGTACTTTCCCCAGAGACTGGGGAAAGATCATTCACAGCGCTCCTCCTTCTCCCACTGTGCTTTGCTGGCCAGCTCCAATCACCAGGACTCCAAGAACTCATTTATTCTAGAGCTGAAATTACTGGTAGCCTTGCAAGAGCTTAAATAAAGGGTGGTGGGGATGCCTGGGGCAGCAG
>NW_017728917.1:3661656-3669435 GCF_001723895.1 Crocodylus porosus
AGATGTTTCCAAAGATGGCCATAATGAATGACACTTGAAGCTGCGCTCCAACTGCTAGCAATAATTAAATTCTGACTTGTTTTACTGTTAACTTGTATTATTGACAACATATCATAGCATCCCATGGGTGGGCTTTGCAGGTTTATAAATATACCCAATTATCATGTATTTGATGAGATTTAATTGAAAAACTAGCGAAAATATATCCCCAAATGAGTCGTCTATTATCCATAATTTAAGATGAATGCAGTCTATATATCACAACTGCACCTGCTCCTCCTCTTTCAGATCCATGGCTTCTACATAAATTAAATCATTCACTACATACGTCCGAGTCAAATACCCTATTTAGAAAGTCATATTTTAGAGAAGATAATTACATTTGGTCATTGATATATCACCTAAGCTTTTAGAGCCCCTGAAAATAGAACACAACTTCTGATGTTAAACTCAGCGTATTTAATACTGAGATAATGGCTTTGTTTAAAAAAAGAAAAACTACAACATTAAACTAGAAGGTGGAGCTTCACCAGATATAGACGTAACAATAGATGTGAACTGAATGAATACAGCATCCCTGATGATCGGACCCAAATCAGAAACAACAAACTAATCAACTCCTGGCTTGTTCAAAGATGTCACACAGAACAGGTTGAACTCTTTAAGCTACTTGTTGACGTTAGTATAAACTTTCTAGGTCCTAATCTAACCACCTTTCCTACATGCAGTTCAAGAAAGAAAAAAAAACTCAACATGTTCTCTTAGTTCTCCTTTTGGTACTTACTGCGACATTCAAGCTTCATTCACACAAAAAAAAATTAGAATTCAAACAAAAAAAATATCAGGAAAGCTGTAAAGTATATTGCAGTAAATGACACTGTTACACCAAAGGAAAAAAATGCAGCCTTGTTCCCATCAGAATTTCTATTTAATGAAGTTTGTAAGGAACAATTTATCAACCGACTCAAAAGGATGAAAATATCCAAATGAAGATGAAAACATGACACCATGAGGAAGCTTCGCAGAGCAGAAAATGCTGCTCATCTAAAATGTCAAAATCTGTTTCCAGTTGGAAGAAAACCATACTGTACAGCATCCGAAGTGAACAGGTGCATTATAGACAGGGGCCGCATCCAGATGACTGCGCCCATGCAGTATGTGGTGCCACAGACACATTTAAGGTGCTGCATGCCGCCTATTCAGGCGTTCTCCATGCGGCCAAAAACCCATGCAAAAAAAAGAAGCAAGGCAGTACACATGGGGACAGTGTACAATACCCAAAACCGGAGCTGAAGCCCGCCCGGCTGGACTCACGGTCCAGCTGCTGGCCAGGCTCCGTGCAACAGGCTCACCTCTGCTGCAGCCTAAGGAGGCCCCCAGGACCCCAGGTAAGGCTGCTGAGGCCAGTGCTGGCCCCAGTCTCCCCTAGGCTACCTGGGGTAACCTGCCACAGTCCAGAGGGTGCATGGCACAGGCATTCCCTGGGGACAAGTAGCATAAAGTGTGCCACTGCTTCTTGTCCCTGGGAAACGGATGTTCACACTCATGTGGACGTGGCCAAGGACTGTCATACAAGGGCCAAGTTACCTAAGCAAGTGCTTTCTACCACGTGAGATACAAACAATTCTCTTTCCTTGGACAATAAGGTCTCCTCATATTCTCTACATGCCAATCTATTTTCACCTTGTTTAACAGCTAGGAAAGGTGCAAAGGAACAAATTCATCGTGGGTCACATCAGCAAAGCCTCTGGTGCTCAAGAGTCTCCCCCATATTATTTGGGCCAGATGCTTTGCTATAATTATCCCATCAAAATCACTTGTATACTAATAGTAAAGAAGCCGGGTCATGAGATGAGGTACCATCTTTCCTTAGAGCAACTTAAGCAGTTAGGAATGGGAAGATCCAAGCTGTCAGGCTTCCAGCATCCATATTAAGCCAGACCATCACTGTAACACCACCACAACACTGCTCTGATGGTGGGAGAAATTATGTGGCTATCAGCTATTTAGATTAAGTCAAGAGAAAAGGACCGTTTTAAAGTCAAACATCAAGTCAGAGAAACAGATCTAGTGACCTCCCCTCACCACCTCTTCCCCATGATATACTATAAGTCTGAAAAGGACCAGCACAAGTGGCTGCCTGCCATCGTACTTTTGCTTCCATCCTAGAGGGCCGCCAAAGGCCAGCATCTCAAGCACAAGTACCAGTAACTCTACCTTATGCTGACAGTAATGTCTCCCTAGGGGACCCTAGACTGCACATTCCAGCTATGCCATGGAATGACCCTTCCTCCTACGGAAGAGAGGGAGGGAAGAGGGACCAAGAGTTTGCTTTCATTTAACTGTATTTTATTACTTTTCTTCCCACTTACCCATTTCCACTCATTTGCACTTTGTAAGGGCATTTCTCACTTCCCCATTTCCATGCCTTCTGTGACCTTGTTACAGTTGCTTAAATAGCCTCCATGCTGAGTAAAGGACATTAATTTCCCTTACAATTGACTTTAAAGCCAGACTAGATCTTTACTCAAAAAAGCCCTAATGTTGGCCTTGAGCAAGTCAATTAACCCAAGTGCCCCAGTTTTGTGTCCGTAATAATGCTTACCTAAATCACAAGAGACAGATGGGTTCTGAGGATTAATTATTATTATTATTATTAATTAAATATTGCTACAAGAGCACAGCCCTCTAGGAATTTCATGGTTGCTTCTCTTCAACAGGCCCTGGCCAATTTGAACTTCATGGAAACAGAGTGTGTAGGACAGAGTAGATTAGGGCTGTCCAACTTCAAACAAGCCAGAGACCACATGCCCATCATGCTGTACCAGCAGGGGCCCACACAACCCCCAGGATGCACACCGGGTCTGCAGGAGGGTGCTCCCTGCTGTACCATACATGGGTGGGGCAACTCGCCTCACCTTCAGCTCCTTGCAAGCTGCCCTGTGGTGCTGCATGGACATTTCAGGGTGCCCGCTTCCCCTACACCATGCCATTCTCCCTCCACCTGGGGCAGGGAAATGCAGCAGAAGCCAGGGAATAGAAGGGGAGCCCCAAGACCCCAGCTGCTGCCACAGTCACCAGAGCTTTAGAAACAGCAGTAGCCGGCTGGGAGTCTGAGGACCACATGTTAACCCCTCATGAGTCAAAAGCCTTGGCTACTTGGGCTAAAATGCTGATTTTATCCCACACAGCACTCGCAAACAAGCTGGTTCCAAGTGTTGCTATTAAACAGAGAACACATCAGTGAAAACAGCATATGGGTGTGATGCCAGATATCCACTGTCACAGTGACTTCCTTTTCCAGCTCCTACCTCAGGCTCCTCTTAGCATTCCCCCTGTCCCCAACTGGTTCATTTGATCTGCCCTGCTCTCTAAATCAGGAATAATTCTACTCCTTCCAGAGTACTTCAAAACCTGTCAGCACCAGGACATTTTTCATCCATCTCACCACACTATAATCTAAATGTTGGTGACCATTTTCACAGATTGTCTGCCCCTTTAGGTGCTTTACTCTTTGTTTCACTTGTTCTCAGCCCTCCTTCCTATCTTGTACTTTCCCCAGAGACTGGGGAAAGATCATTCACAGCGCTCCTCCTTCTCCCACTGTGCTTTGCTGGCCAGCTCCAATCACCAGGACTCCAAGAACTCATTTATTCTAGAGCTGAAATTACTGGTAGCCTTGCAAGAGCTTAAATAAAGGGTGGTGGGGATGCCTGGGGCAGCAGCCTGAGGCAATACCTTGCAACATAGTTGGGGGGGGGGGGAATGGGGGAGAAAGAGGTACAAATATAGCCACCGTCACAGTGGCAGCTAAACACTGCCCTGATGGTCATCGTCACAGTTGGCACATCCACATATGCATCAGCTACCCCAGGTGCAGAATAGCCCCGCTATGCCTCTGTAGCCCCACATGTGATTTTCAACTAACATATGGTACATAACAAGCATCTCTAAGGCTTACTCACTTAGTTTCAAGGAAACAGCATCCAAAAAAAAAAAAAAAGTCAGCAAAATGAAGGACTATCCAGATCTCCCCACCAAAACGTTCTACATTATCCAACTGAGTATCCTCAGTCTATCAATACCAGCACCCTCTGTCAAAACTAGGAAACATTAGCTAGTGGCCATGAAGGATATGTATTTTTCCTACAGCAAGAGCTAAATGTTGTTTAAAGGGGAATCAAAATAAGGGCCTTTAAAAATAACAGGTTTAATTAATGTAGCCTCAAATTCCTGGTTTTGAAACTTTAACATCTTGAATATATTTTTCCATGCACTACTGTTCTTCAGTAGGAAAGGTACCTTTCATAACACCAAATATCACACCATTGTTACAAGTACTTGTATAGTGCCGTGGAAGTGAAGTTACATCACTGTGAAAGAAAAAACACCATATATATGTATGTATGAATTTTGTGTGCGTGTGTGTACGCACACACGCACATGTATACGCTCAATTCTCATCTTAAATAAGAAAAATGTCTGGACATATCTAGTTATGCATAAACACCTTTCAGGGAAGTTTAAACGATGCACAGACAAACATTTAAGAGTTTGGTGCAAATCCATTTGAAACCTTCCAGCAAACAAAAATAAATGGAAAAACTGGGACAAAAAAGGTAAGCACACAAAGTTCCAAAACATTCTCAAGGATTCCCTCCCATGGCCTCTGTCTGCTGCTGCATTGGTATAAAAGGACCAGAAAAGGCACATTAACTGCCCAGGAAGTTTCCAGCATAAGCACTGTGCACGCTGCCAGAAACACTTGAATGCAGGGCTCCTAGCAAACCCTGGAAGAGGGAATCATGCAGAGGATCCAGGAGGGGAAGGGGTAGCTGGGACAGCATGGAACAGATTCTGGGGAGTGCTGCCACCATTAGGCAGCCAGCAGCAGGGTGCTGTTACTTAGGCAACTCCATGAGGTTGTTTAATCCAAGCCAAAGACCACACCATATGCCAGAAGGGGCCTCACCTGGGTGACAGCAAAATGGCTAAAGGTGAGTCTGCATACGCAGCATGCTCACGTAGCCAAAAACAGTGCAACTGCACCAAGGGGAGATAGCCCTGTACTAAGTTTGCTCTAGCCATCAAGGGTATCAATAGCAGGCCAAGCACTGAAACACATTCAGTACAGGTCAGCAACAGGAATACATCCTCAGAGGACAGGAATACAACACAGAGGGCTTGTACTGGGGCTGAACAACAGGCTGCTGTCTCTTTACCGGTATAGGTCCTCGAGCTAGCTGGTTTAGCATATGCTTTCCCAAGCTATCATCACACTTTCATTGCTTCATACCCTGAGAGCTGCAGTTCAACCTCAGCCATCACAGGCAGTCCACGGTTGTCCTTCTCCTCCGGGATGGATTAGTAACTCTTGTAACTAAACATAAATATCAGCCTAAGCTCCCTCCCCAAGCTTGGCTGTTGCTAGGATTTCCCTCTTGCATCTCTTCTGTGCCAGCCTGCAGTCCCCTCTGCCTCAGAGAGATAATCCAACCTTTCCTGGGGCTCTGGCAGCTATTTAGCTTCAGTCGTGTGCAGAGTCCCACAGAAGTCAATACCGTGAGCATAATTCATGCCAAACATCTGCTGAAGTGCTCTGCTGGGTTGGGAGCAGCATCTTTCATGATCAAACTCCTCACACCTCCACTAGCAGAAGGTGAGCCTGAGGATCAACTGACTGGAGAGTAACGAGGCTGGGGTCTAGTACCTCATCTTGAGGTGGATCAACACAGGAAACCTGCCTTCCAAAGCACGCGTGTCGAATTTGCTTCCATAATTAGAGGCAGCCTTACTTCTCCCGTGCAAATTATAGTATAAGATTCCTCCTATTACTAAACCCCTTTTCACCATTAAAGCCTCGCACCGAGAGTTCAAGTGGTACAAGGAGCCTCACAGGAGCATCTGCACAGGGGTGAGTTTTACTGTACAACCCAGACTTATCATTTGCAAAAAGCAATGCACCGCAGCATGCTGGGGCTTGTATTGTACACTACTATTAATGGAAGTCATTCTCAAGATAGTAAATGAAAGAGTACCTGCATGATGGAAAAGTCAGCCTGTCCTATCATAGGTAGAAATGTTGCATTCTTTGGCAGCAATTACCATATAATTGACCCGGCCCCACATTATCAGGTAGGTGTATTTTCACTAACACAAATAAAAGAGTTTGTAGGAGGTACAGATATTAAGAAAATAAATGAAAAAAAAATGCACTGCATAGACACTAAATTGCTTCCTGGTACAACATCCAGTTTCCTTCTGAGTCCTAATCTAGGATCCAAATGAAAAAAATCATTCTTCATAAGCCAAAATAAAAAAGTTCCTCACTGCGCATTTCAAATTTGATCTTTGAGCACTGTGAGTCACATAACCACAGGCAGTGAATAAGCCTGCCTTGCCAGTGCCTCACTTAACCTGCATCTCAAAAAGAAAAAAATTTCCACTTTTCAACCATTACATTCGACTCATTTGGGACACTTTTGACCAGTGACATTTCCTTTGTATGCTGTCAATATTTCAACCTTTTCATCTAGAAGAAAATAAGAGCTAGTCAGAGATGTTATAACAGTTAGTGACCATCGTGGCACACTGTAATAACCACTCTTTGGAAGGGATCTTTTAAAGTTGGCAACTCATAAACTATGCTTTTTGGTTGCTGACAGGGACAAAAGCGTCTTACTTCTGGTAAACAAAAGAAATATTTCTAGGTGATGCTCTGAGGGCCCAATTTAGCACTGACTCATGTCCCATGTCATGCACATGAAGGGAACCACAGTCACAAGATATAAAAGTCTTGGCAGAATCTGACTCAACTGAATTAAACAGGAAAAGATGCACTTTCTGCAGAGAGGCTTGGATGATGTATGTTCCCAACATCGACTGCAAACCTTAAAAAAAAATATATAAAATAAATGACAGACAGGGAGAAGGTTTTATTCAAAATGTTGACACAGAGTATTTGCTTAAGATGTACTATTATGAAATGTTTCCTTGTTAGTCATGAAGCAGAAAATGCTAGAAAACAAAGTTTGGAGGTTAAGCTAGGGTAATCAGTGGACCAGTGAAACGGGGTAAGTACCTCTTGTACTCAATTCGTGATGGAGGAGTGCATTATGTCCGAACAAGTTACATGGCATTACTGTCATTGTTAATGAAGTCACACCCACAGTAGACGTATCTGGTCCCTATAGCCTTGACCCCAGAAATGCGTAAGATAAAAAACTCCAAGAGAGTTTACTTTCTAAACATGTACTGGGGACAAAACGTGCGGCTAGGAGGCGCTACTTCACAGTCAGGGCGGCTGGGATCTGGAACCAACTTCCAAGGGAAGTGGTGCTGGCTCCTACCCTGGGGGTCTTTAAGACACCTTGCCAGGGTCGTCTGACCCCAGCTTTCTTTTTTTGCCTGTGGCAGGGGGTCGGACTTGATGATCTGCTCAGGTCCCTTCTGACCCTACCAACTGTGATACTATGAAACTATGAAAAACAAAACCTACTATAGCCAAGAGTGTCCTGCTCCCCCTCAGTGCTGCCCTACAAACTGTGCAATACAAAGATAGGGAGCACAGCAAAAAATGCAGTCTTTCGGAGGCAGTAAAAAAGGCCATTCTTTGCTCTTTTGTATCCATACCCCCTTAATGGCTGCTTTGGCACAGATATGTATAACCTACACCCATCTAGCGTGGATTTCCTACATTTGCTCTGACTTGCTCTGTGTAAGCATAGCCCTTTTAGTTCTACATCTGCCCAATGTTAGATATTTGCTTTCAGTGACAAC
>NW_017728917.1:3669446-3681322 GCF_001723895.1 Crocodylus porosus
AGCCTCGCACCGAGAGTTCAAGTGGTACAAGGAGCCTCACAGGAGCATCTGCACAGGGGTGAGTTTTACTGTACAACCCAGACTTATCATTTGCAAAAAGCAATGCACCGCAGCATGCTGGGGCTTGTATTGTACACTACTATTAATGGAAGTCATTCTCAAGATAGTAAATGAAAGAGTACCTGCATGATGGAAAAGTCAGCCTGTCCTATCATAGGTAGAAATGTTGCATTCTTTGGCAGCAATTACCATATAATTGACCCGGCCCCACATTATCAGGTAGGTGTATTTTCACTAACACAAATAAAAGAGTTTGTAGGAGGTACAGATATTAAGAAAATAAATGAAAAAAAAATGCACTGCATAGACACTAAATTGCTTCCTGGTACAACATCCAGTTTCCTTCTGAGTCCTAATCTAGGATCCAAATGAAAAAAATCATTCTTCATAAGCCAAAATAAAAAAGTTCCTCACTGCGCATTTCAAATTTGATCTTTGAGCACTGTGAGTCACATAACCACAGGCAGTGAATAAGCCTGCCTTGCCAGTGCCTCACTTAACCTGCATCTCAAAAAGAAAAAAATTTCCACTTTTCAACCATTACATTCGACTCATTTGGGACACTTTTGACCAGTGACATTTCCTTTGTATGCTGTCAATATTTCAACCTTTTCATCTAGAAGAAAATAAGAGCTAGTCAGAGATGTTATAACAGTTAGTGACCATCGTGGCACACTGTAATAACCACTCTTTGGAAGGGATCTTTTAAAGTTGGCAACTCATAAACTATGCTTTTTGGTTGCTGACAGGGACAAAAGCGTCTTACTTCTGGTAAACAAAAGAAATATTTCTAGGTGATGCTCTGAGGGCCCAATTTAGCACTGACTCATGTCCCATGTCATGCACATGAAGGGAACCACAGTCACAAGATATAAAAGTCTTGGCAGAATCTGACTCAACTGAATTAAACAGGAAAAGATGCACTTTCTGCAGAGAGGCTTGGATGATGTATGTTCCCAACATCGACTGCAAACCTTAAAAAAAAATATATAAAATAAATGACAGACAGGGAGAAGGTTTTATTCAAAATGTTGACACAGAGTATTTGCTTAAGATGTACTATTATGAAATGTTTCCTTGTTAGTCATGAAGCAGAAAATGCTAGAAAACAAAGTTTGGAGGTTAAGCTAGGGTAATCAGTGGACCAGTGAAACGGGGTAAGTACCTCTTGTACTCAATTCGTGATGGAGGAGTGCATTATGTCCGAACAAGTTACATGGCATTACTGTCATTGTTAATGAAGTCACACCCACAGTAGACGTATCTGGTCCCTATAGCCTTGACCCCAGAAATGCGTAAGATAAAAAACTCCAAGAGAGTTTACTTTCTAAACATGTACTGGGGACAAAACGTGCGGCTAGGAGGCGCTACTTCACAGTCAGGGCGGCTGGGATCTGGAACCAACTTCCAAGGGAAGTGGTGCTGGCTCCTACCCTGGGGGTCTTTAAGACACCTTGCCAGGGTCGTCTGACCCCAGCTTTCTTTTTTTGCCTGTGGCAGGGGGTCGGACTTGATGATCTGCTCAGGTCCCTTCTGACCCTACCAACTGTGATACTATGAAACTATGAAAAACAAAACCTACTATAGCCAAGAGTGTCCTGCTCCCCCTCAGTGCTGCCCTACAAACTGTGCAATACAAAGATAGGGAGCACAGCAAAAAATGCAGTCTTTCGGAGGCAGTAAAAAAGGCCATTCTTTGCTCTTTTGTATCCATACCCCCTTAATGGCTGCTTTGGCACAGATATGTATAACCTACACCCATCTAGCGTGGATTTCCTACATTTGCTCTGACTTGCTCTGTGTAAACATAGCCCTTTTAGTTCTACATCTGCCCAATGTTAGATATTTGCTTTCAGTGACAACATGGTCCTCAATTTAGTCCTCATCTTTAAGTACAAATGTTAGGAGATTGTGGAAAGGGTTTTAAGGTTAATGCTTGGATTTCCACATTGCCACACCAGCTTGAACTTTCATGCCTTTGTATTTTGAGGGCAGATTCAATCAACTCAAGTAGATACTGATGTTTATGTGCTTAAAAAAAAAAAAAACAAGAAAAAACAACTATTCCAGGGGGAATTCTGGGCTCTTCAATCAAGATATTCTCTAGGCCAGGACTGTGCAACTGGTGTCCTGCAGGCCAAACCCTGTGCACAAGGGTTAGCAGGTAGCCCACAAGGGTTAGCAGGTAGCCCACAAACTCTTGCTTGACCTCCACTCCCCATATTGCTCCTGCTGCTGCTGCAGCTGTGACCAAGGGTTGGGGTAGGACAGTATGGCAGAAGGGGGCCTGATGAGCTCACGGTCCACGTGCAGACTCCCTGTGGCACACAACCAGTCCTGGCCTGCTCTGAAGGTGGACAGCCTCGCACCAGGGTACTGGTGGGCAGGAACGATCACTTTCTATCATTCTGTGCAGGGAAGTGACCCTAAACAGAATGACAAATATTCAAGAAACTGCTGATTAAGGGAGCCTGCTGCATGCGCACATACACATCACAGCTGAATGTTCACATCTGAGTTTCAGTTTCACCCATATTTGGTACAAGAGCTCTCCTGGACCCAGTTAAACCCAACTGGGCTTTGGCTCCTTTGTCTAGTTTTAATTACTTGAATGTTTCCATTGATGCTGGAGTAAAGTGCACATTTATAATGGCTTAATAAATAGTTGTTGATGTGCAGCAGTGTCAAACTAAATAATTCAGTGGCCCAGCTCCCCATTAAAATTCGCAGATCCATTTCTTCCCCCAGCATCCTTCTGTTGTTTATTACTAATGTGCATTTTGAATGCAAATCACTCTTCTCCTGTAATCACTGTTCCAGCTTTTGTGATTCTTCTCAATGATGCCACAGAGCCGCATCTCAGCTCAGCAAACAAAACTTCCTCTGTATAAACACATCATGCCAACAATGCTATGAAATTACACTATGCAAATCTCCAACAATTACCAGGGGATACAGCTGATGGATTATTAACAATCAAAATAATTAAGAGCAAGATGATCTGGCTGAGAACAGGACAGCCCTACCTATGACAAGAGCTTCCAAATACCCCAAAGGACAATTTAGATTCACAGGTTTTGTCTTGCTTGGAAAGTCGAAAGAAGGCATCTGCAAATAGGACAACTGCCTTTCGTAGAGAAAATGAAAGTCAAAAACTTCCAGCCCACTTTCCAGAACTCAGAAGACAAATCTCCTCACAAAGCTGTCTTTTTCACTAGGTTATTAGCAGTTTCATTTGAATAAGAAAGAATTCAAAATCAAATCAAAGCTTCAAAGGTGAAAAGTCTTTTAGCTAAGCAAAAGAGCCCCAGAGGGGAATTTGAGCAATTATTCTAAGCAAAGGAGCAGTCAGTTCAAATAAGTGCATCAGGGCCTTTTAAATTTATGAACAATAAAAATCTTGTATCATCTACATGATCATGACTGGGGCACTGATTTAAACGCACAGTGATTTTATACTGCCTAATTCAATAAATACACGCTATTTATTCATATCCCCTCTCCTCTCCCCAGACTGAAAATGCATTTTACCTGGTTTGGTTTAGTTTTGTTTTTAAGATCTGAATTTTGGAAGGCCTATAATAAAAGTTTATCGAAAATATCTTTTAAAAAAGTCTCTTTGTGAAAAGATGCCAAACCACGCACAATTTTAATAGGCACAGGGTTTATGGATGTCAATCTGTAGTCACAAAGAAAATGGGGAAAACGAGAATGCAGAAGCAGAACGCTTGCGGAAAAGCAACTTAGCATGCAGGGAACTGCTCTCTTTTTGATTAGTCCGTCAAGTAGGTTCTCTCATTAGATTACAACACAAAAAACTCTTTCCTGTACCTCGTGACCAAGAAGAGTTCCATCTGCTCTGGACAAAGAGGGAAAGCACATTTAGATCTGAATATAACTCATTAAAATATTTCACTCCAAACGTATACAATCCTGTTGTACATTTATCCAAGCTCCTTTCAGAATATATGTGAAATTGCAAGAGGTGGAACATAGAACTTGCAGCCCGAGAGAAAGAGAAGGCAAAACCAGCTTTGAGAATTTGGACAAGCAACTATTCGAGTGACAGGTGAGGGACTTACTACTCTGCCATGCGTCTTCTTTATCCTGCAGCAAGCACCGAGTTACCCAGTCATGTCATAGCCATTTCAGTCTGACATAAGCTGCTGCTTTTTTGCTTCACTGCCTGTGGGATAGCAGGGGACATGCAAAACAGTTACAGTGGATCAGCTGATGCATTTTCACCAAGTGGCAAATCCCTTAATCTCCTTTAAAAGCAATATAATAATTTCCTCTGCCCGCAACCTAAAGGTATGAACAAAGCACGCCTTTTAACCACTTGAAAAAGAGGAGAAGGAGCTGCCACTTAACAGCATGCATTAGTTCAGGGGTGGCCAACCTCCGGCACACGTGCCACAAATGGTACGGTCAGCCTGTGTGTAGCATGCCAAAGATTAGGGAACATGGCAACAGATAGGGCAGGGAGCAGAAAGCAGAGCAACAGATTGGGTAGAGGAGGTTTAAAAGGTGCAACAATTATGCAACCCTGGGATTGTTGCAGGATGTAACTGGTATATTGTAACAGCTTACTTTCATATCATCTGATATTGATGCAATTGCTAGAAGTGTCTATTTGGCACAAGAACGGTCCAGAATCACTGCAATGCAAGTTCCTCAGTGCTACCAGGCATACTGTGGGCCAATATGGACAATAGACCTGACTCATTTGTTAACCATGTTGCAGGAGTAAAATGACTTTTCTGCCTCTATTCAAGGTAATGAAATAACTGCAATGTCTCACACAAGCATTCTGGGCCAAACCGTGGTCTAGTTTGCATCATTGTAACCAAGACAAATTGGAGGATTGGGCCAAAAGAAATCTCATGAGGTTCAACAAGGATACGTGCAAAGTCCTGCACTTAGGACAGAACAATCCCAAGCACTGTTACGGTTTCAGGACTGACTGGCTAAGCAACAGTTCTGCAGACAAGAACCTGGGGGTTACAGTGGATAGTAAGTTGGATATGATTCAACAGCGGGCCCTTGTTGCCAAGAAGGTTAATGGCATACTGGCCTGCATTGGTAGGAGCATTGCCAGCAGATAGAAGGAAGCAATTATTCCCCTCTATTCTGCACCAGCTGAACTGTTCTCAGTGGGGGCAGATGACAGAACCAAGGAGCAATGGTCTCAAGTTGCAGCAAGGGGAGTTTAGGTTGCATATTAGGAAAAACTCTTTCACTAGAACGGGAACAAGTTATCTAGAGAGGTGGTGCAATTTCCATCCTTTTTGGTTTAAGTCCTGTGGCTGGTTCTGCTTTGAGCAGGGGGTTGGACTAGATGACTTCTTGAGGTCCCTTCCTACCCTAACTTTCTATGGTTCTATGATTGTACTGCAAGAGAGCAAGGGGGCACATGACAGCCCCTTCCTTCTCCTGTGTTGATGTCTAATAGCATAGGCAATGGTGAATGATAAAAAACAGACTCTGTAGATTCCATACATCCTACCAGCTTTGCAAGTGGCAAGATGTAGGCCTTGATTTCATTATCCCAACAGCCTCAGAACATAGCGGCTAGTGTAAATCGGGGAGCAAATACCACCCAGAGGATGCAGCAGAGCAGTGCTCCTTCTGGATGGACAAACTCCTCACCAAGTTTCGTCCTTATATTTTCCTACACAAAATGGTATAAAATTCCTTCAGATCTGATTGTACACCCATCAAGTGGACCCTGTCCAATAACTTCAGTGAGCATTGGGTCAGATTTAAGTGCTGTTACCCGCCCCCAAAAAATAATCAAGATGAGCAAAATATGTAAACAGGTCTAAAACTGTCTGGCAAAATTCTCCTTAAACAGGTTTACAGACTCTGTGATAAAAACATTTTCCATTTTCTGCTTTAACACAATGAATAAAAACATATTAAAAGGCCACATGAATTACCACTTTTCATGAACAAGCAGAAATCAAAGAAAATTACTTCAGGCTTACTCTAAAAGGTCAGCTCTTTGAGAATTCAGAATAATACTATGCCCTTTTTATTAATAATAGTATTTGTAAACCCACAGGGCTTCCAGCATGAAATGATGTTGTCTTGCATATTAGTCTCTCTCAAGCAATTTAGTCAACAGTCTTCTGCAATCAGTTGATTCATAAGCTTACAGCTAACACTGCTCGTCTTATATGGAGAAAAAGCACATTATGGAAGAGGGGATATTTTATACTTTTCTTTTTGGGGAGAGTGGGGGGGCATATTTCAGGGAAAAAAAAATTAGGACAGACATTTCTTATGGAGGGTGCAACAAGGAACCCACTGAAGTTAACAAAGATTCCTATAAACTTCTCCAGGTGCCAGAACATATCCCAAACCCCTGAAATTTACAGTCATTCTTCCTCCTTTAAATTATTCATACCCTGATGAAGCCTGAAATGCCTTCTAAAGCCTGTGTATAGCGAAGCCTGGAAATAAACATACAAAAAAAGCCCAACCCACTACATTATTATGTAGCTCAAATTTGTTTTCTTGAGCAGATATGCTGGGGGGTGGGGGGAGAAGAGAAAAGGAGGGAAGTCTTATCAAAAAAAACCCTCAAAAGCAGGCTACAGTCCTTGTGCACTGAAGACTATGAAAGGATGTTATAGGATTTTTGCACTGTGTTTTATTATTTCCAATGTGTCATATTGCCAAAACAAAAAAACAAAAAAAACTCAGGTCTGTGGATAAAAAGAAAGTGGCCAGTAAAAACAACACACTAAATATTGCCATTTGGCTACTCTATAAAACACAGTGATTGTTTGCCACCAGTAGAATGGTCCAAGCTGTGTTCATACAAATAACTGGCCCAATCTTGCTAACCCTTCTTCTAATAAGAAGCCCATACTAATACAAAAATCTCACTCGCATCAGTCTGGATAATCATTTGAGTAAAGACAATTCATGCAAGACATTATGCAACTGGGTGCAACTATATTAGGCAAAATTTTAGATACAAAGATTTGAAAATTATTCCCTTGCCCCCTCATTAAACAGAGTAGAAGTGGGGAAAAAAGCATTTGAGTGATGTAATAAAGTATATTTCCATGACATTTCCTCTGTCTGCCTTCTCCCCGCTTCCCCCCTGGGTAAAATAAATACAAAGCTTTAAATATATAACAATAAAAGGTTACTTATTCAATTTTTATTGAAATTAGCATGTTTCAAAATCATTGCTTTGATAGCCTGAATAAGTAAAGCTCTGTTTGACCAGAAAAAAAATAGCAACAAGACATACATCCCCACAGAGCCCCACCAATAGACCTCTGTTCTGTTGATAGTATGAACAGAGCTGGATTCAAATCAGAGGTCCCAAGGTGCCCAATCCATCCTGTGGAGACAGAATAGCCATCTATTTAATTATTACATTGTTTTCATTTCATCTGACAACCGAAAGTCTGGGGAGCAGAGACTGGACCTAAGTGTACATTCAGGGGATGTTAGGGGGAGATTTAGGATGAGATTAGAAAGTTAAAAATGGCCACCTGATCTCAGCTAAGTTAGGGCTTTGGAGGGGTGAGAGGGGGCTGGTAGGGACCACAAGGGCCTCTGATCCTGCCAACCCCCCTCCCCCAGAGCCTCCCCCAATGCCACCAAACTTCTCCCAATCCTACAAACCACTCCTGGGGCTGGTTTTACTGGTGTCTACTGGTCCCAGGAGCTTGATGCAAGTAAGTCAAGGTGGGGGAGAAGCAGATTGATTGGGGGGGGCTGGCAATCATGGAGGGGCTCTCCTCCCCCAGACCCCCGACCTCCCAGATGAACAACCTCCCAACCCCGACAAGCCAATCTGATCCTGCCTGTGTTTCCTCCACCATAATTTACTTCCAGCAGCTCCCAGCACCAGTGAGTGCCAGTAAAACCAGCCCCAGGAGTGACTTGTGAAATCGGGGTGGGGGGGTGCTGGCTGGTTCATGGTGGCCGAGGAGGGGCCAGGAGACTAAAAATAGCCTGGTGCCAGGAGAGAGGTAAGAAGAGTGCAGCCCAGGGCTGAGGCCAGCAGCTGGGCTTTTCCAGCTCTAGGTCTATGCTGGGAACTGTATAGGAGTTCAGTTAGACTGGTAATCACCAAAGCCAATCTAAGCTAAACTACCTCAGAGGTTCACTTCACTTTGGTCGGGTTGGCCATTTTTAGACCGATTTAACCTTCCTGAACTTCTGTACGGTTCACATTTCTATCAAGCTAAATAGGGATCCAAGTGTAAAATCCACACTAGAGCAAGCTAAGTTAGATCAGATAGCCATCTTTAACGTGATCTAACTTCCCCAAACATCTGTACTTAGCTCATGTGGATGACAACTCTAAGGCTGAATCCCATTGTTTTCAGTGTCACTGTCTGCAGGTTAGAAGGGTCCCTGTATGGATCAAACTGCAGTTCTAGGGCCTAAAACTGAAATCAGATTTGACCACTTTCACCAGGTTCACTCTGCACTCATTTCTGGAGTGATCATCTCAAAAATCAACAATAAGTTAAACATTTTCAAAATAGAAGCCTTTCAAAATAAAGGCCTATTATAATGACGAATAAAGAGGTAGAACTTATTTCCTTTGGGCATCTTCAAAATAATAAATCAGTTGTTAAAGTCAAAGGGGACTATTGAGTGCTGAGCACCTCTGAAAAAAATCAAGGCACTTAGGAGCCTAAACTGTAGACTATTTCTGAAAAATCCTGGCCTTTGAGTATGAGTGGGCTCATGTATGAGTTGAATCATTCCCCTGTACAGATTCATTCTTAGCTATGGCACTTCAGGTCTAACTGTTTTGATCTCCAATGCAACAAAAGATACAATATTTTAGGTAACTGGGAGAAAAATACAACTAGAGTTTTCAAAAAAGAAAAGTGGTCATTTATCATGGGAGAGTTAACTATTCTTCCAAACACCCACGAGCAATGCTCTTCCACCCAAGGTAGAAGTGTTTCATTTAACACTGGTAATAATAAATGCACCCCATTTGCTAAATAAGGTCTGCATTGTGAATAAATAGCTGGCCAAATGGCTCCTCCCCTCCTGCACAATTCCCGCATCCCCCAGGATTTCTCCAGCAACCTCTCCTTCTGGCCTGTTACCCAACCAAACATTCAAGTTGAAGGGGAAGAGAGGAGGGAGTAATAAGACATTTGTAGAAAAAACACCCACTTGTAATGCTGCTCAGACCCAGGGAAAGCCTATGCTTTTGCCAGTATGGTTATGTTAGCCTGGCATTTTTCTTCTGTATGTTGCTACAGAAATAGTTACCCATGCTATGCTAACTATAGAGATGCCTAACGTTTCAATGTCATTCTTCCAGCCAGCCAGCAAGGGGTGCTAGAGAACTGCATAAATAAACGTCCTATGGCTCCAGTTACTAGTCCAGTAGACTTCCCCCTCCACCACCCATATATCACATGCTGCGCATAAGAACAGAAACTTGGAACATATATATGCACATATATACACATAATGTTCATTTATACTTGCAGTTATTTTGCAGATGCCTGATGCTATAATATATATACATTATAGCATCAGGCATCTGCAAAATAACTCCAAAATACATTCTAAAAAGGTTTCCAACTGCTCTGAAGCACTGCAAGTATAAATGAACATACATAAATAACAGCAAGCAAGTGTCATATGGTAAAACAGTCACAATATAGGTGCATCCCACAGCACTAGTCTTAAACCTGAGTGACAAGGGAACTCACTTGAATTCTTTACTGAGACTGTACATTCACACCTAGTGCCACTGTCAGCAAGGAGCTCATGCATTGCAAGGACAAGACGAGAAGCATGGCCGTTTTGAGCAAATTTCCTGATAAATAATCTCATCATAATATGAAGTTAAACTTTAAAAAAAAAAAATCATCACTTGAAGGATCACATACAAACACCAGACGATATTCAAAAGGTTAGCCATATCCTGGGCTAAAACCCCAACATCAAAGTTTTCCTTTAAGTTGCAAGAATCTTTGTAGCTCTCGCATTTTCCCAAGGAATAGTAAGCTGCTATGTCTCATTAAGACATCTTGTATTTTGTTACCATATCCAATACTAAAGGTAGGCCAACTGCCAGAAGTAAACATCTTACAGGGAAACAACTAATTTGTCTCTCAGCATGTATATTACTATTAAAGCAAAGCAGCTCCACTGACCTTCACATTATGGGTGCTAGCGTATAGTCTTCACAATTAGTCTGCCAGGTTTTCTCACCCCCAACTGACTTCAAGTCAAAATTTTCTGGCAGGCAGCCCACCATAATTACCTGCCTCTCCAACAGACTGACACTTCCACAGCAGCTCCTTCCACACTAATGAGTCCCAAAAAGGAAAAAACAAATACATGTGCCACAGCTGGGGCATCAGCCATTGGCTGTGCAAGTACAGAGTCCCCAAGCCAGAATCTATTAGCATAGGTATGACATTCAGCTGCCACATCCCGTCTTACAGCATGCAGACAGAGCTTTTGTTGAAGTACTCTGTGCGTTACATTGGAGACAGAGAAGTCTGTATAGCATCGCTCCTGGAATACGACTTCTGCACTGCTCTGAAATAGAGTAGGAGTCAAAGAATTGGGAAGAATGAGAATGCCCTGAGAGCAGAGCACATGTGCTCCCTCAATGGCGCCTCCATACAATCAGGGGACTTTTGGCCCAACTCTGCAACCGCAAACCCTGACACTCCAACAGCATCTCACAAGAACCCAGCTGGGCAGAGGGACCCGTGTTTGCTCGTTGCTTTGCAGAACCAAAATGCCAGTACTGAACAACAGGACAAAATTCAGCAGCATCTTTAAGGGTAGACTAACTGGAGATGACCAGCATCCTCATTAGTTTAAAGTTTATAAAATAAGGTTCACGCATCAAACACTGACCATGTTTTCAGTGCTTCAAACATACCATGTACTGGAATCAAAAGAAACAACAGGTCATTTCGAAGTCCTGCCTTCATCACAGCCTCAACCCAGCCACAAAAGAAACTTGTCCTACCCACACTTGAAAGCAAGGTCAAACAGATCTCACAGCCTCCCAGGACAAAAACAAAATGTTGGATTTCTCTAGGGACAAAGCTTTTTATCCTGGTCAGTCTACAGATCTAGTCAGTCCACTGTCCCACTTTTAAATACCTCTCAAGAATCCAAGATGATACTTTTTCCCTGGACAATCAGGGCTAATTTGAATTAACTCCCAGTCAAATGCATGCCTAAATATTTGTTCTGTGTATTTTGATGAGAATCAAAGCCTGAGACAGGAAGACCTGGGATAAAACCGACACTATACCCAAAGAGGCCAGCTACTGCTTGGGTAAAACCACCAAGGAAGACTGTAACACACCCAATACAAGTCATTCCTGAGGTCATGAAAAACTATGCAACAACTGAGTGACATCATATTAGCCTAAGTGAAGCCACAAGCTCTGAGAAGGAAGGGCGATTTAATCTAGTACAATAAAACTACTGGCTACTGCACTGAAACTCTTCTTTTGGGGAAATATTTTGTTCAGATTTTGTATTCGTTTCCCCAGTATTTTCTCGCTTTTCCACTGCCTGGGATTTTTCTGATGGCTCATATTAATGCTAGTTAACAGGGGAAAATAATTTCCATTTGGCAGCCTTTTAATGAATAAAACATAACTAATAACCACTGGGAAAATAATCTGCTTGGAGCCATCGGTGCACAGCCTCAGAAATGAGAACAGAAGACCTTGAGTGAGACATTCAAGAACAAAAATGACAGCGACTTCAAATGTTCCTCAGTTTTGGGGGGGATAGAGCAAATTTTCCATTGTTGTATATTTTATACATATTGC
>NW_017728917.1:3681802-3699803 GCF_001723895.1 Crocodylus porosus
AAAAAAAAAAATCATCACTTGAAGGATCACATACAAACACCAGACGATATTCAAAAGGTTAGCCATATCCTGGGCTAAAACCCCAACATCAAAGTTTTCCTTTAAGTTGCAAGAATCTTTGTAGCTCTCGCATTTTCCCAAGGAATAGTAAGCTGCTATGTCTCATTAAGACATCTTGTATTTTGTTACCATATCCAATACTAAAGGTAGGCCAACTGCCAGAAGTAAACATCTTACAGGGAAACAACTAATTTGTCTCTCAGCATGTATATTACTATTAAAGCAAAGCAGCTCCACTGACCTTCACATTATGGGTGCTAGCGTATAGTCTTCACAATTAGTCTGCCAGGTTTTCTCACCCCCAACTGACTTCAAGTCAAAATTTTCTGGCAGGCAGCCCACCATAATTACCTGCCTCTCCAACAGACTGACACTTCCACAGCAGCTCCTTCCACACTAATGAGTCCCAAAAAGGAAAAAACAAATACATGTGCCACAGCTGGGGCATCAGCCATTGGCTGTGCAAGTACAGAGTCCCCAAGCCAGAATCTATTAGCATAGGTATGACATTCAGCTGCCACATCCCGTCTTACAGCATGCAGACAGAGCTTTTGTTGAAGTACTCTGTGCGTTACATTGGAGACAGAGAAGTCTGTATAGCATCGCTCCTGGAATACGACTTCTGCACTGCTCTGAAATAGAGTAGGAGTCAAAGAATTGGGAAGAATGAGAATGCCCTGAGAGCAGAGCACATGTGCTCCCTCAATGGCGCCTCCATACAATCAGGGGACTTTTGGCCCAACTCTGCAACCGCAAACCCTGACACTCCAACAGCATCTCACAAGAACCCAGCTGGGCAGAGGGACCCGTGTTTGCTCGTTGCTTTGCAGAACCAAAATGCCAGTACTGAACAACAGGACAAAATTCAGCAGCATCTTTAAGGGTAGACTAACTGGAGATGACCAGCATCCTCATTAGTTTAAAGTTTATAAAATAAGGTTCACGCATCAAACACTGACCATGTTTTCAGTGCTTCAAACATACCATGTACTGGAATCAAAAGAAACAACAGGTCATTTCGAAGTCCTGCCTTCATCACAGCCTCAACCCAGCCACAAAAGAAACTTGTCCTACCCACACTTGAAAGCAAGGTCAAACAGATCTCACAGCCTCCCAGGACAAAAACAAAATGTTGGATTTCTCTAGGGACAAAGCTTTTTATCCTGGTCAGTCTACAGATCTAGTCAGTCCACTGTCCCACTTTTAAATACCTCTCAAGAATCCAAGATGATACTTTTTCCCTGGACAATCAGGGCTAATTTGAATTAACTCCCAGTCAAATGCATGCCTAAATATTTGTTCTGTGTATTTTGATGAGAATCAAAGCCTGAGACAGGAAGACCTGGGATAAAACCGACACTATACCCAAAGAGGCCAGCTACTGCTTGGGTAAAACCACCAAGGAAGACTGTAACACACCCAATACAAGTCATTCCTGAGGTCATGAAAAACTATGCAACAACTGAGTGACATCATATTAGCCTAAGTGAAGCCACAAGCTCTGAGAAGGAAGGGCGATTTAATCTAGTACAATAAAACTACTGGCTACTGCACTGAAACTCTTCTTTTGGGGAAATATTTTGTTCAGATTTTGTATTCGTTTCCCCAGTATTTTCTCGCTTTTCCACTGCCTGGGATTTTTCTGATGGCTCATATTAATGCTAGTTAACAGGGGAAAATAATTTCCATTTGGCAGCCTTTTAATGAATAAAACATAACTAATAACCACTGGGAAAATAATCTGCTTGGAGCCATCGGTGCACAGCCTCAGAAATGAGAACAGAAGACCTTGAGTGAGACATTCAAGAACAAAAATGACAGCGACTTCAAATGTTCCTCAGTTTTGGGGGGGATAGAGCAAATTTTCCATTGTTGTATATTTTATACATATTGCAGGCATTTTGGAGCAAAATCATTTGATTTTGATATTTTTAGACACAGATGGCCAAAAAGATAAATTACCATGAAAATAGGAGGCTGGGTATGCATGAGCTGGTATTTCACTACACCTTTTAGAAGTGCATACAAATTAGGAACAGCCATAATAGATGGAGCTACAGTTTTGTAGGCCAGTGATTCTCAGCCAGGGTGCTATGGAGATCCTTTTAAGGATTCCCTAGGGTGCCACACAACATTAGCACTGTTAAATGTGCAAACACAAGTCACAAGGTAAACCCATAGATTTCAAATACGAATCCACAGTGTCAAAAGCATTCTGACCAGCTGTATCCCTCCAAGTTCCTTGCAACACAAGAATTGCTCTATTATTTTTCCATTGTCAAAAGACAAGAGAAAGCCGAGAGCTGGCATTTTCCAAGACAGGCCCCGAGTCTAAAAAGGTTGAGAACCACCACGGAGGCCAGTTTCAAGTCTCAGGCCCTAAACAGCACTAGATTCTTCAGAGGAAGGAGCAGAAACTCCAGAGCTGGCAATTATGGGGCAATTGGTCTCCCCCAGGTTAAAGATCCATTCCCGGACAGAAGTTGTTTTAAACCCCCAAGCACACTATTCAACAACAGATGTCATGGAAGGTCTGCTCGCTGTAACCCTCAATATCCATATGAATCAGCAGCAGTCTAAAAGTGACTGTAAAATGCAGAGCCTCAATGACTTCTTGGGGCAGGAAGTCCATGGTTCAAATCTAGACATTGTCTATCAGAACCCTGGAATTCAGGCATCCTTAAGCTTTCAAAAATCAGTATTCAACAAGAAGTCCTTTTTTTCCTGTTTTAGCACTGCCTTACTATTAAGGCCAATTAGATTTCATACGTGCACAATTGCCTATGAGTTTAGACCATGCACACAGCAGCTCGCATACTGGTATTAGCTATAGGGGTGCATAGCAGGTCGACACTCCCTTAGGCAGACTTGGGAGCCAGTTTCCTTATAAAAGGCAGTCCCTTTATTATACGCCTGGAGAGCATCTCACCACAGAAAACAGGAAAAGTCTTCTCATTCCAGGAAATAAGCACGTCTTCTCCCCATAGCAACCACCAAGTACAGGTCCAAAGGAAACATAAGCCAAACCTCAAGTCTTCCTTCAGACCTGGAGAAGTGACAAAGCCCCTGTGCTTCTGCCTCAGCACTGAGGTCCTCTGTCCTAGCCCAGGTTCCCTTCCTGGGAGCTTTTAACTTCTCTGACCCCAGCCTCTCCTCTCTCAGCTGAGCCAGTCTTCTTAATCAGGGAGGCTATTATCCCCTTAACCCCCTGCAGCTCATTATATATGGCAAAAAAAAAAGCCAGAAACACTACCTAAAAATCCACTAAGTTTATAATCTACAGCCATCATCCCAATGTAAAAGCATGTTCCAGCCATTTAGCAATAACCAATTTATCACTCAACAAGAGGCTAAGGATCTCATACTAAGCAATATTCCTATTTGGTATTTTCTGTTGCTTCATTATTTCACTACAGAACTGTCCAGTGGAATTAGTTTCTTAGAAGAGACTGAAAAAAAATGCTATTTTTCCAGTACACCCAAATGGTATAGTTAGATCAGACATGTACTTGTGCTTATTCCAAATACATTCTAATATGCAAATGTATCTTGGTAATATAAAATAAAACACTAACTCATCCACACACAGTAACCATGCCATGCAAAACATTCAAATGGTTACTGCTCTTCAATACATAAGGCATCCAGATGAAGATACCACAGATGTTGGACATCAGACCATGTCCCTTGTACACTGGAAGTATGCAAATGGGGCTTCTTTCCTTATGTTATAGTGTTCCTGCATATTCACTTTATAATAATTGTTCAATAATATGTTATATGATCTCCTTCCTGAACCTATTCCATGTTCCACTGTACCTGCCATGCTAATTAGCAATAATATGCATGCATGCTCAGGAAGAAATGTCATCATTATTAAGCCATATGAAAACATTTGTTTATACCAACACACAAAAAATTCTACAAGAGGTTTCATCATTGATGCTTATTCTGAGCTACAGTAATTCATAGTGAAATTTGTTCAAATACTACACAGCGTACACGACAAGATGAAGCAGCAAGTTGAACAGAAAGAATGGTTTTCATGTATGTATGTATTTCTGCCAATAGCTGACTTTTTTAATGTAGTATATTACATTTAAACCTTGTGTTAACAAAACCATTTCCAGAGTAGCATGCAAGAAACTCCTTTCCAATTCTGTAATCTATCACTAATAAATTCTACAACAGATGTTTCTCAAAAGCTTAAGAATGACTATTCTACCTCACATAAGAAATTAAAATCAATGGCCAACTTGTTGCCTCTGAGGCTTTTCTGGCTGATGTAAATAAAAGCTGTGAATTTAAACAGAAAATAAGCATAAAATTGGCTGCTGATATTCTTGGAAGTTGGAAATGTTCCCTGTAATTTGGCTAGAATATTGACTTTTCCTATTCATAACTTCTCTTTTCCTCAAGGTTTCACCGTGCCCATATTTTTATTATAATTTCAGTATCAGAATGTCCATTTTGCACAGATGTCTGTATTCCATATATTGATATCGGCTAGAGCATGAAGACAACATTGAGATAACTCAGACTGTGACTAGATAATCAACAGGTATTAGTTACTTAGAAAAAAAATCAAAAACTTGTTAATCTACACAGCCTCATCCTAGCAAATGTTCACAAATTCATATAGTTGTATTTCTTGATATGAGAAAGACCTGCCTGGATCACTGCTATTGCCTGGCTGTTTCCTGCTGTAGGAACCCACTGAATGGAGCATTGGGTGGGGGGGGTAAACCCCCACAAGGGTAAATAAGCCCCCACTGCACTGTGCAGCATGAAGTCTCACACTTCCTACTGTGTGCTGCACCTAGCACACAAAAAGTAGGACTTCTAGCAAGCTGCCTGTCTTTGTAGGCATTTGCAAGCACCTAGTATGGCAAGGCTCTAATCATTACTACAATCTAGCTATTTAAATAATAATCCTCACCATTACAACAGAGGGCTAATGTGTTTGCTTTAGTCGATGGCATGTTTCTACCCTGCTCTGCATCTGTGCAGATGTATGGCTTCAGGCAATACCGGAGAATTAAACTGCAATGAGGCAGCTCCTTCGCATGCACAAATGGAAACCTAAACTTCCTAATTAAACTGTGATGAATAGCTGAACAGTGATGCAGCAAGAAGTAGGGTGGAGAATCTGTTGAGGGTGAATTTGTGGTTCTTTTCTTCCTCTACATGGGGATGAAGGGACTGGCAGGGGGGATTATCTGGTATCTCAGAAAGGTGGGGCACAGAAGCAGCTTGCCCAGGGCATAAGGTGTTAGTAATCACTGGAGAATGTATACTGGTGCCCGCCAAGCACTGGGGCCCATAAACCAACAGCAGATGAAGAACCTCACTTGCTGTAATCATGGTAAAGCAGCAGGTCACCCAAGACTGCTTTAGAAGAAGGCCTGCAATAGCCCATTGCTACAAGGCCCTGTAAGTAGAGACCTACTCAAATTGTGATTTCATGAAATGTTGTAGAAATCACAAAATTGGGTAATGTCCACAAAATCTGAGAGGGAAATAAAAGGTACCAAAAATAATGCACTGGCTTCCTCGTGGGAGCCAGCAGTCCTCATGGCCACTGCGACCTGGCCGTGCAGCCCGCCAGGAGGGAAAAAGGGAGGAGTGCCCAAAGGGGAGCAGGCAAGATGATGCCATCCCCACTCCTCACCACTAACTGGATGAGAGTGCAGCTCTGCCCCTCTCAGCCAATCAGTGGAGAGGGGCAGGGCCACCAAGGCCCTCCACCAGCCAGAAGCATGGGGGGGGGGGGTACCACAATAAGTCCATGAAAATGATGGCCAGCCCTGTGATCTGCCCACAGAAAAAATCAGCCACCTGGCTCTATTTGGGTAGACCTGAGAGAGAGCATTTACAAAACAAAGCTAGGCTCCCAATCATCCTTTTCCATGTTCTCCCAGCTAACTAAGGCAACACACAAATGGCGTTTTTTTTAAGAACAAAACAACCCCTACACCTGCTTTTTTCTTCCTCAAAGTAGCAGGGTTTACTTTTACTAACAGCTGGATTCAGTGTTTACCATCTCCTTCAAGGACAGTGTCATGTCATGGACTGCTGCTACCATTCAAGCCTCCTCAGAGAAGTAACTAGGTAGAGCTTTACAGCTCATTCTTGACCTTTAAATCCCAGACACATGGTTCCTTCAGAAAAGCTGTTATTTGTTTTAAAAGAAAGGATTAATATTTAGGGAGAAACCCACAGGTTTTAACTAGCCTGAGTTCATAGTTAGCTAAATTATTTTCCATAGCATGTCATTTCCTCTCCACAGGAAAGATTGCAAACGAAGAAAATGATCAGGCAGTGGGGAAGAGGGAGGCAGGCGGGGACAGAAGACCATGAGTGAAAAGAAAGTCATATAAAAACCTGTGCAGCACAATTACATTATTGCTAAGAATAAGAGAAGAGTCAGTCATTATGGACAAATAACATTAGCACAGCAAGACAGTGGATAGTCAGAACAGTTGTCCTAATGCAAGATTCAGCAGATATTCCCAAATGTCAGTGCCAGACAAACTGCACCATCTGGTCAGCAAGATAAAATCTTTCAACAAGAACTTTGGAAATTAGAGGCTCTCCCCCACAAAAAAAAAAAAAAGAGTCCTGCAGGTACGCTATGATTTTTCCACCAAACCATCCACAGCAATCAAGACATGCTTGGTACATTTGAGCTAACTCCTGAAGTGACCCCTATGTGGGTGCAGGAAACAGTATAAGGCTGGAATGTAAGAGGAAAAGAAAGCCACTTGGTAGATTAAGCAAAAGATGACATGAGACAATGAAGGACTACACATAATTGCTCACCCCATTTTCCAGCTAGTAAGTCCATTTCTTTAATGAAAGTGCAAAGATAGAACAAGTGGGAAAGGAAACATGAACTAGTGGACCGGAGACCCAAAATAAACCCTTCAATCTTCTAATCAAAAACACAAGAACTGTGCAATTGAGTTCTGCTCTTGTGGAATCAAATAGTTCTTACCATGGGGGGGGAAAAAAAATTACACTTTTCGGCCTATCTCCCTATCCTACTTGTTCTTTCATGCTGTTGTACGTAGCAGGAATAAGCTATTTCTTTCAAAGTGTTCCACTTACATTTCTTTTTCAATGCCAAATCTTTGCTTTCCATCCCTGACTTCCAGCCCCATATAATCAACTCTGTCTCTCTGCAGCTACACATCATTCTCAGCGTGAATCTGATAACTACTCTCACTGAAAGATCTCTGCATGCAAACCTTGGGATATGAAATCTGAGCGGCCTGCAGTTCAATAGGCCTATAAGAAAACAAGTAATTGCTATCGTTTTGCTTTTATGAAGACAAATTGGAGGAAAGTCCTATGTTCCAAGCTACTTTGAGGCCAGGAGAAAGCATCATGATTTTTTTGCCCGGGGACTTCTATGATGCAGGATGGAGTATTTTACCAAGGAATACCTAGGTGAAGCCAAACAACTTGTCATGAAAGTGCCCCATAAGGCTAAGTACACAGTCAAAAAGCCTGAGCCATTCAATCCTTGCAGGTTAGTCTGAACTGTGTAGATTGAACCAATAAGCAAGTGAACAGTCATTCACTTTTGATTTCAGAAATGCAACTACATGCCTGCAGTGGCTTAAGCAAAAGCTGGGGGGGCACTGGAGCAACCCCCTTAGCTAAAGCAGACAGCTTGGTCCAAGGCTAGCCCACCTACCCTGCAAGGAAGGGCTTGTGGAGGAGGTTCAAAGCATCCTGGGATGCTGGGGGCCTGCGAGTTAAAGATCCCCCTAAAGATTCAAGTCATCTCAAACTGGTTTTGGCCATGTGAAAATGGTTTATGTGCACTGAACTTCTGTTGTGTTACAGACTTGAACCAGTTTCTGATCACTTATACCAGTCAATGTGTAATTTCTTTCCCTAGCCTAAGAGTCTGCTCAAGACCTCTCCATTTTCAAGTGACACAGTAAATATCAGAATTTCATTCCTCATGTCTTTCTACAGAGCATAAGCTGAAAAATCAAGAGAACTCCTCCCCTGACTGTCCATGAAGGGTATATAAGAAAGGGCATGGTGCCCAATAGAGATGTCTATCATCTCCAGGCCTGAGCTTTCTTGATTACCATGAAGGCCATGAGACTCATCCACAAGTGGCACAGCAGATCAATTCTAATCCTCAAAGGGAATTTACAAAAAGCCTTTCATAGATGAGCCTGCAAACTTCACTTCATAAATCTACTGAATACCAAAAATCAATGACTAAATGTAGACACATTAGATATACGGAACATTATAACCTTCCTGCTATCCGATAACCCCAGGTCTGCATTTTACCAGCTACGTTCTTCTGTCACCAGTTCAACATTTCCCCTTCCCCCCATCCTGTCTCACAACTATTATTTTCCACCCTTCTGATCCTCACTGCCCCATATTTGCATTTTCAGAGACCTGCATTTTCCATTTTGGCTTCTATTCTACCCAGCAGAGCACACAATTCACCAGCCAACTCTCTCTATGCCTGAAGAAGGGTATTTGTGCCCAAAAGCTTGCAAAGAATAATTTTTCCAACTGTTTTGTTGGTCAAATAAGTAGGGTTGCCCTGGAGTCTCCAGGAATTAGATATACTCTCCAGGAGACTGCTGAGAATTACCAGGAAGATAAAATGATAGGGCATTCATTAAAATGAATATTAAAATGTTGAGTCCAATTTATACAGTAGTTCGGGGGGGGGGGCGGTTAATGCAATAGCAATGTACATTTGCCTTCCTGAATACAGTACAGTAGATCAGTCATTAATGTCATTACATTATGTGATGAAACCTCCCGGAATAGATTCAAACAGAGTTAGCAACCCTACTAATAAAGGGTTATTAGTTAATAACAAGGACATTTACCCAAAGATCCTTGTCTGCCTTTAAGATTTCAAGGCATTCTTGGGTCCACGTCCGAAACAAAAGCCAACAAATAATGATAGGGTCAGGATCCAGTTTGCCCATGGACAACAAGCAAGCAAAAATCAGCAAAATGAGGAGACTAACAGTTTCAAGCCCAGAATCATGAAATATAGAAAGTATAGGAATCAATGTCAAGTGAATAGAAATGAAGAGAGAGGAAAAGAAAAACTTGTTCAGGGCCAGATTCCTGACAACTCCCCTCACAAGAATGGATTTACACCAACAATGAATCTGATTTTTGATGCTCAGAAACTAAAACATCTTACTTCTCTAAGGCATCAAAGTACTCCTATTCTCTTCACAACTTCTCAAAGCATAATTCATGCCTTTATGTCACAATGATCAAAACATCCTGAGTTCCTATTCCACTCTCTACTTTGCCTACAATCATCCCAAAGGACTCTGGGGATATAAAGCCTCCTGGCAGGGAATATAAAAACTATTTATGGTACTGACCTTTGTGATTAATACATGCAGTCAGGTATAAAAATCACTTTTAATAGATGGATGTAATGATTTGCAAGACAACAAGAGGGCATTTGAATCTTTATAAAAATCTTTAGTGAGAACATAATTCCCCAAGGTATTCTTCTGGTACAACTCAAGGAACCAGGAATGTATAAATAACCTGGAATATGAGTGCTAACCTACTGTTAAGGGAAGAATCAACATGGAGATCATTTGAAGGAGCTGATCATTACATGCTGTTGAAATGGAGAATTATTACAGAAACTGAGTTAACTTGCAAGGCAAAGGGCAAGGTAGAGTTGCAACTTATCAATTAACTAAATCAGAGGTGCATAATATAAGCAGAGGGATTACCTTCATCAGGTGCTTTGAAGGTGTTAGAAGCTTTCATTCAAGCCCAAGGCATGGAGGCCACTGAAGTCCAGCCCAGTGAAGCCAGTAACATACAGCATACAACTACATACTTAATACACTGTCATACGAGAGCCTAATTCAAATCCCAGTGAAATTAGCACGTGTTATTAGCAGTCATTTTTATGGAAGTTGGGGCACCACCTTAGTGGGGGCACCACCTGTACTGAACTGCTCATACCTAAAACAGTTCTCTAGACTCATCTCTACCCACATGGAGAAAATGTATCCCTAAGAGAAACCATATCATTGAGGGAAATGTACAGCCTTAGGATAAATTGTGGCCTACATAATAATCAAGGACCCTGGTTTTCTCTGGGAAAAAAGGCAAATTCTCTGATAAAAACCCCAAAATCTATGATTAAAATGAAATGCCACTTTATACATATGTATCAACTGAACACAATGTTTTCTTGATACATTTACCATTTTAAAGCAATCTGGAAGCTTACCAGTGCCTCAGTCACTAAAATAAAATACATTCTAAATACCTATACATTTTGGTATTTGATTTTGGGGTTTTTTGCCATGGGGAAAAAAAAAAAAAAAATCAGAGCTGCCCCTACCCTGTTAGCTCACAGAATGCAGGTTCCAGCCCCTCACTCCCCCCCTGCCCCAGCCCTGCCAGAGGGTGCCCCCAGCTGCCAGGGCTATGGGGCCAAGGACTCAGGACCGCAGCCCCCTGCCGCAATGCCAGAGCCCTGGCTGCTACCTACAGGAGGCAGCAGCAATGCAGCAATGCAGAGCATAGAGCCCAGCTCCCCAGACCCCTGCCTGCTGTGGGCTTGGGTGGGAGGGTTGGCTCCCCACTGCTGTGCATACTTCCAGGCAGGCAGGGGGCCCATGCCCCCCCCAGATCTGTGCGTGGGACAGGGGCACAACCCTGCGTGGCATTTCCCCTGCTGCTGCGAAGTGGGAAGAGGATGCTGCCAGGGCAACGTGGGGCTTCCCTACCTGGCCCCACTCTGCCCTGCTGCACCGAGTCCCGCCTGCTGGGCTGCAGAGGCCCTGGAGGAGGGCAGCAGGGTAGGGAATCTCAGCCTGCAGCAAGCAACCTGCATCCACCCCCACCTCTGCCCCATGCACAAGTCCCCTGTAGGAATGCATGCAATGGCAGAGTTGGCCCCACCACTAACCCCCGAGATGAGCTGCCTGTGGCCACACATGCCAGCCCTGGCCCCAAGCTCCATACACCCCCTGGCTGGGCAGCAGCCCCAACCCAACTCCTTCCCTATGGGGGCCTGAATCTCCCATCTCCCCCACCAGACTTACCTGCAGGAACTCCTCTCTAGGCTACCTGACAGTCATGCACATGCACGTGAACATGATACCCCTTGCTTGCCCGCCCTCCTCCTGCTCCCTCTCAGCCCCAGGCTAGCAGGTTCTCTGCCAGCCTGCAGAGAGCTCTGTGCAAAAACGTGAAGTCCATGCGTTTCTCCATTAAAATAAGAAATTGATATTTTTCTCAGGAGTAAAAGGGGAAACCCGCATTTTTCTCCATTTTCCATGGGAAATGGAAAACCTGGATCCCTGATAATAATGCATATGCAGTTGCAGATCTGTGCTGGCACGGTACATGCTTAAAACAGTGAAATGTAGGAGTCAAGGAGACTTTTGTTGCATGTTTTATTCTGCGTGTCCATGTGCAAAAACTCTGACAGGCATATCTTTTATGGATCTTCTCTTGCACCATTGGCTCGTGCAAGGGAAGAGACGAGTCATTTGTAGCTTCTCTCATGGGAATGTGCGACAGACCACGATCCAAAGGAACACATCACGATATACATGGAGCATCTTGTTCTGAATAGGGCTTATGGTAATGGACAGCCAATTACAACAGCATTACCTTCTCAGAAATAGCTCTTACTGGCTCATCAAGGCCTGAGGTCACAATTCCAATTTAAAGAGCTTCTGAAAGGTATGTTTTGTAGGTGCCTCAGTCACCAGGAGAGACACTATGAAGTCAATTTTTTAGCATCACACATCCTCCCCTCCTCCTGTCACATCATCCATTTTTCACTTGTAAAATCTCATTCAGAATTTAGTTGAAAGAAAAACAACTGTAAAATTTTAACTGGAGATTAAAACAAAACTATTTTTACTGAGGTATGTTAAATTTTCTGTTTAACAGGAAAGGCCTTTGTTTGGCAGAGGTTTAATTGCTTTCAGTTTCATTGCTTCATGATTATGTCAATGGAAAACATACAGACCCAGTTGTGTGTTAAGAGGTTTTCAAGTGAAATTACTATTTAGAAAGAGATTATTTTTCTGGCAAAAAGGTGCTTTTCATATTTTTTAGGAACAATGCATCTTAAACTCCAGGCTGTCACTTTGTCATAAAAAAATGGAACTTTTTTTGACAGAAGACTGCAAAGGCCAGTTACACTACAAATTATTTTCTTTTCTTAATGTCTGTCAAAGTCTTTTTAAAAGCTTCAGCATTTATACTACACAGTGTTCACGAAGGACATGATATGAAATATAAAGACAGAGATGTCTGATGTATCATAACAATGCCTCAGATTTGTAGATCTCTGGAATGGCTGTTGAAAAGATCATGGATGCATCATTCTTTTGCAGAACTTATACCCCATTTAAATAACTCAGCTGCATAGGAAATGGCATCGTTAGATATTACCTTAGAGATATTTAATTTACAGCTACATTAGTGAAGTGTCATACATTTCCAACGAGGGAATGACTTCATCATGCCATTCTGAGGATGCTAGGTTTGATTCCAGAAGAAAGGGTCAACCCATTTTCACCGATACGTAACAAGCACCTCAATCCAGAGTACTCTCAATTCTTAAGCAAGCTCACAGTGGCTGAGGATGTCTCTAACATGCCACCTTGCCCTGCCTTCTTCCTGATCTTTTCACTTGAGTCCCAAGTGCCAACTTCAAAACATAAAATTAGGAGACTGACTTCAACATCATGCAATTTTTAAATGACACAGTGAATGCATGCACGGTCTTTTGTCCCAGCAATGCCCTTGACTTATGCACTTGGGGCAATTGGTAGACTTACTACTATATTTTAATTTGATAACAAAAAAATATTTTTAATCATGATTTGTGTACTGTATATAGAGGTGACTGCCGGGATCCAGATTTTCTGTTCACCATGGAAAAATACAGTAAAACCCGGATTTTCTCCTTTAAAAAAGGATAAAAATATGGAAAAACAGTGGGCTGGCAGAGTTCCAGCCTGAAAGGGGCTTAGGGCAGGGAAGTGGGAGGAAAGCCATCATGCAGGGGTGGGGTCTCCATGTGCATACACATTCAAATGGCCTCCAGGCAGCCTGGACAGCAGCTCCCCACGGTAAAAACTAGGGAGCGGGGGAATTGAGGCCCCCATACTAAGGGAGTTGGGTAGGGATGGGGCTGCTGCCCTGCCAGTGTGGGGCATGGGACCTGGGCCATGTGTGGCTGCAGGGCTCAGGTGGGGAGGACCCAAATACCTATACATTTTGATATTTGATTTTTGGATTTTTTAAATCAGGGAAAAATAGGAGCATTCTCTGCCCCCTTCAGTCACCAGGATGCAGGTCCAGTTGCAGCTGTCCCCTGCCACTGCTTTATGGCACTGAGCAGCCTTGATATGCCAGTGCCCTGCCCATGCCTCTACCCCTCACACCCAAGCCACAGCCCTCCGGTCCTACTGGTGCCCTTCACTCCGCACCCACAGCCCCCTGCTACCCCCATCCCTGCCAGAGGAAGGCCTCAGCTGCCAGGGCTACAGGGCCAGGGGCCAAGGTCTGCAGCCGCCGGCACCCCCACAGCAGCACTGGAGCCCTGGCTGCCACCCGTGGGAGGTGGTGGCTGTTGCAGCAGAGTGGAGCGCGGAGCCCAGCCTCCCCTCCCCTTGCCCCCGCCACTTCCCTAGCGGAGTGAAAATTAAGACATTTCCCAGTCTACCCAACATTTATAATAGTTGCAGATCAAAATGGTTTCCTGATACGTTCAGTACCTAGTGAAAACAGAAAAATAAAACATTTTTTATGCAACACCGAGACCAACTTCAACTTTATTCAACTCCAAGAACTTAATGTGCACACCTTAATTATTCAGTGAGTTGAATGCCTATAAAAATACAAGCAAATCATTTAATGATTATTATAAGTTACTTTTTATTACTGCTTCAATAACTACAAACTTCATTTGATAAACACCAATTATAGTGAAATAAGCATCCTAAATTCTCATTATAATTAAAGCAACTACTAAACAGCTAGCTTAGGAAGAGAATGCTTTTTTTTTCCTTTTTTTTTCTTTTTTTTCTTTACCCTGGGTAATGCTAAGCTTCTTTTGTCTTCTCTCTAGGCATACCGTCCGCCTTAAGAAAATGATAACAAAAAGCTACAAGCCTAATTATGAAAGCAGTAGCTCTGAGACACGTAGATTAGTACAGACTACATTCAGGATCATCCCCAAAGCTAATTTAAAAACACACTGAACAATTAGAATCAATGGGAAGAATCAATTGGAGGCAGCTTTTTAGCATGCTGTAGAGTCAATCCACAGACCTCACGGGACACATTGGTATAAAAAGGGTTAAACCAACAACATTTATTAAGCTCTGTTCTCATGTAAGTCTTCACAACCTGATCCGAACCAATGGTCACCCAAGGGCAGAATATAGCTCTCTGATTATTCAGTTCCCAGTGGTATCAAAGCAGCATCTTTCCATTGACTTTAACTGGAGTTGAATTGGATTTCATTTTATTTTCATTCTTACTGTAAGAAACTATTACTGGACTAAGGACAGTAAACTATCAAAACTGGGCTGTGAGGAACAGCTAGGGCCAGGCACGGCATTAAGGAGTCAAGCTCGTGTGCAACTGCTCCACTGGACATGATGGCTAGGAACCGACCTAGGTACGCATCCTCCTACAGACCTGAGGTTCAGTGTCCTCAAATCCCAATTTACCACATTTTGGCAGTTGACAAAAGGCAAGACAAGAGATAGAAATAAAAGATTATGTAATCCAACTAATCAAATGAAAAGAAACAGACAATTAGGGAATATCAGAATATTTCACAATAAATACAGTCTTGTTACCAAATTTAAAGTAAAAAAGAGCAGGGAAAAACATCTGGCAATATTAACCTAATCCATCCCATCTTTTTAATCTGATCTATTTAGAGACAGTATATCACTTTAAGAATTTACATTGATTAGGAATAAGTCTGCTAAACATGGAAGAGAGATCATACCAATAGGCATTTTTCCACGTTAAGCGGGATTGCATTTAGAGCCATCACCAAGAGCACGTACAACACACTTAAAGGCAACATGTTCTGAATTGCCAAAGTGACATGGACTCATAGCCTCAAAAGTTAAAAGTGGGAGTTAGACACCCAAATATCTTTGACAACCTAGACTCAGGCTTATAGGAATTAGGTGCTTCGGCATTTTGGAGAATCCCATAGGTACCCCGTGGGATCATACTGTCTAAATAACTTTAGTCTCCCACAGAGAAGATGCCTAAAGTCACTTCAGAAAATGAGAAGAGCTTTTGAAATCTTTAGTTAAAGCACCAAAGGTTCCCACCACATCACAGTGCATAAGCATTTCATCAGTGTAAATCCTTAGGGCTTAATTAGCTATAAATGTTTAAGGTGGTATAGCACAAAGGTATTGCATAGATATATGCTATTTAAAGGGGGTTACGTTGTCCATGCTGCTTAAAGAGGGCTTAATGCTTCTTGAAGTATGCTTCCATTAACTTCACTGAAGCTGCAGGGCAAAATGAGGAGTTTTCCATGGGCAAGGAAAGCAAGATAAGACTTTAAGCCAGGTGAAAATCTTGATGAAAGCTCTCCTGATGCCATCAGCCGGGACAAGCTCAGGAGGTTTCTGCAAACTCCCTCTCCTCTGTCCCAAAAAAGGCTGGCGTGCTCCTGTTTTATGAACCAGGATCTTTCCTGGCAAATCCTTAAATAGCAAGAGGGGTTCATTCACTTTCATATTTATTTTACCTAGAGTAACAAAAATGATCTGTGGCATGCATGATTAAGTCTAGAGTCGAGCCAAGTCTAGAAGAGAGCTCACCAAATGTGAACATATGTGAGGATTTCATCATCTAAATTTCTTCACTAGCTTATCTGGAGTTTCCACACAAAAGTTGACTGAAGTTGGTCATGTCTGAAGTTGCAGAGACCTTTGCAATGGGGCTCCTTATAATTAAAGTGCTAATCAGTACAAACCAAAGAATTTGGCTTGTCCACTTCAGTTATGCCTGATTTTCATAGTTTTTTAAACCCTGAAGGGCCTTGGAGAGACAGAGAAGAGCTTTATATCATCTGCTCTGGCCTCATGTAACTGAGGATCCCATCAACTTGCTCCTACACCAAACCCCAAACCGTGAACTGAATAACTTCCAGTAAAGACTGGACACCTCTTTGAAGCACTTCAAGATAAGAAATTCACTATTTCCCTTGGTAGTTTGTTCCAGTAGTTAATCCCCCTTGCCATTAGAAAAATATGCCTACTTTCAGGTTGAATTTACCTGGCTTAAACCTGCTCAAGGATTTATACCAGTACAACGAAGTAGGGCTTCAGTTTTAATCATCCACTTTGTACTGGGATAGCAAAGCGCTTTCCACTCATTGTCTGGGAAATAAATAGAATATTGGATCACAGAGTATCTGGGGACATCACCCAGACAGCTCACTAAAGCCCTTTATAATATCAGAAACAGGTTAGCAGGGAAATCCTTATATCCTCTCAGATATATATTTGTGACTTCCCAATGTGAAATCCATTTTCCTTATTTTTTTTAAGAGTTATTTTCCAGTCTACTGCTTTTAGTCCAGACATTCATTCTAAATGATGTCAGCAAAATGAACCTACTGCCACTTTTATTCCGAAAACTAGCTTTCAGATACTTCTTCCTTCCTGTTGTTAGGAGAACAGATTATAAAACGCCCTCTTTTTCTGCACCTAATGGATTGAAATAAACCCTATAGCCACAAGTATTCTTCGTTCACAAAATAATGGTGCTTCATGTTTTCCAGGGTTTTGCTTTGTTTTTTTTTTAATCTGCTTACGGAAAAGCTTAAAACCCAATTTTGATACTAAAGAATGGTTAAAGAACAACAAAGCACCTCTGAAAACCCTCCAAAAATGGATGAACACATGGCATCCAGTTAGAACTGAAATCTATTTCTTGGATTCTATTTCTTTTTTAATGACCAGCGAACCACTGTATCATAAACACCATCAACTGCAGAAAATTAAATTCCTTATTACTAAGTGAACATGTTTTGATTTAAATAATTCACTTGCAACACTTTATTATCCCTTATTATAGAAAAGTCAGTAGCACATAGACATGTACTCAACATAGGCACTTCTACTGAGAGATTTAAAGAATCCTTACAATTTATGAGGGTGGACACAGTTCCCACTTATTTCAGCTTTCATTTTGTCTCAGTTGGATACTGCAGGCATAGTCCAAGAGAAAAAAAAATGGCTTTGTGTCTAGGGAGCATTTTAAAATTCTGCAGCATAGCTAATACAGCCTGAGCATCACTAGTATTAGCCAAGCCAGGAGTCCTCCTGGACCACTGCAGAAGAGCCACCCGTCTTGCTTAGGGGAATTCTTCAGGCAGCCTAGATCTATTGTAGCAGAATCCAGATCATCTTCCTACATATGTACTGGGCATTTTGAGTTGTGCCCAGGGGGCAGATGGGGGCAGCATGATTGTTCTAAAAGGGGCTGTTACCTTTTAGCACACTCATCTCTCTCTCATTTTAAAGGCAAAATATCTTCTAGAATTCCCCACTATCTGCTGCCTCAGCTTTAGCTCCCTTCTCTCAGTGGGATTCAGAGCCTCACAGTGACTCTACAAGTCGCACAGATACTCATTGGACTCGCCAGGGTTTTCTAATCTGAGAATTCGCTATTTTTAATCAGTGATTTTCAAATAGAGACATTATGAAGACATTTTCATTCCCCTTGATTCACAGAGAATCCTGGCTCTCTCTGTTTAAAAAAATTAAAGAAATAAAATTACAAATTCTCTGATTAATTGCGGATTTGAGGGGTTTTTAAAATGAAATGCCACTAATACATCTACATACATACATTAGTGGCATTTCATTTCATTTTAAATTGC
>NW_017728917.1:3700123-3725669 GCF_001723895.1 Crocodylus porosus
CACTGGAAGCCCCACACAGCCATGGCAAAGTGCCTGCCCACTCAGCAACAACAAGGGACACAACTTCGTGATGCCACCCCTGTTGCTGCTGGGTGGGCAGCACAGGACTCCCAGCAGTGGCACCAAGCTTCTCTGCCCTGCCGTGCTGCGTCCCACCCATTGGGCCGTGGAGGCCCCCAGAGAAGGCAGCAAGGTGGGGAGCCCAAGCTCCAGTGGGCTGCCTGCATGTACCCCCACCCCCCCAGATTTGTGCGTGGGGTATGTGCTCCCCTGCTCCCCCTAAAGTGCATGCAGCAGCAGAGAGCCAGCTCCCCACCCCACCCCAGGTGAGAAAACTGCAGCTCCATCCCACTCCCTGCCCAGCCCCTGCAGCTGTGCTTTCCAGCTCCAGGTCCCAAGCCCCATGCACCTCCTGGGCTGGGCAGCAACAGCAGCCCCAGCCCTGCTCAACTCCCTCCCCTCCCTATGGAGGCCTCAATTCTTCCCCCACTCCCACCACATTTACTTGTGGGAGCTGCTCTCCAGGCTACCTGGCAGCCTCAAAAGCAATTTCCGTAGCAAATAGTTTATTTTTTGCATTTGGCTTTTGATAGAAATATAACTAACATTGATATCAGTGCTACCATTTCTCCATGGATCATTCAAATGAATAAATACAGCTCATTTTAAAGAAGTGAAACATTTTGGGGAGCCCAGTTACTTAAGATTGCCTCCTACTAAGCTCTGACAGTGCACCTGCTTCACTAGAGACTGAAATGGATTTGCACAGACACATTTTATGCCAACAATACGGGCCCTCAACCAGAATATTTGAGTCCACCTTTGCCCACTGCTTGGCACAACAGTAGTGTAACTAGGACACAGTAAGCCCAACCCGCAAACATACCAACCCCTTTTTCTGCTTCTTAAAAAAGAAACTAGGGCATCACTGCACTGCACATCTGTTTTTATCACAGTGCCAACTACAGAGATGCACAGCAAGTTCAAAAACTCGGTAGTTTCTAAATGAGTACAATGGCAGCCTGCTGCTCCCCTCGCCCCCAACTCAAACCACCACAAGAAGCCGTAGTAGATCACAGGGTGGTCATTAAAATTACAACCAGAGTTTCATAAGTTCCCTGAAGGAGACTCAAAGTAAATGTAATATAATTGGTTCAGGAAATCTGTTTTGTAACATCTTATCAACCTGGGCAGTCTTTGCCAGTGGCATCTTACTTGATCTCTTGTCTTGCTTGCCGTTTTACACTGCAAAACCTGTAACGGTTCTGGAGATGAAAAAACAGGTTCAATCAGTTCCTTTGCTCCTCTAATGTATTCAACAGGCAAAATTTCCCGACTGTGTAACAAAACAGCTAATCAATTTCACTGCCCTTCTCATCCTTAGTTGTCTCTTCCATCTGGCCTCCAGAATAGTAATATAATAATTACACCACTTTGTACTGAACCAGCACCTTCATGCAAGGATTTTAAAGTCATTTGCTGACATTAATTAAGCATCACAGCACCCCTTGGAGGTACTAAATATTACGGATGCTTTACAGACATGTAAATTGCAGGTGCCTCTACCTTCAAGATCAACAACATGACTGCAGCTCTTTAGAGGTCTCCAAACCCACTCAGATTCTGATCAGCAATACAGCAGCAGCGGCACAGACCTGAGGGAGAACTCACCGCTTCAGAATTTACCTAGGCCCCTGAGCACTTTTTCCAGCCTATTTAAGTAAACCTCACATCACTGCAGGAAGGCACATTGACATAGACAGCAACAATCTTACAGCTTGGTGCAACAGCTGAAACCAAGCAAAAACAAAAAGAAAGAGCAACCCGCAAGTGACAGACAATAATCATATCATCCATGGAGGACACTTGTATGCTACAGTGATGAAAGGGTAACAAAAACCTATCCCGAACAGAACAGGTGCAGATTGGATGGCCTCCGATTTGTTTTTGATTTAACATAACACCGATTTGTTTTTGATTTTTTTAATTTTTTTTTTTTTTTTTAAACCCTGAATGGTCTGCAAGAAAGTGAAGACACTGCCAGGTCAAGAGATAGCATCCAAGTAGTTGATGATTATCCAAACGTCCCGGTTGCTTGGACTCTAAACACCTAATACCCCAAGACCAGAAGGCAAATAGAAATGTGCGCTAATCCCATGATTTTTAAGCCAATCTCCTGATGAGATAGTCTGTTATCAATCTACTAGCCTAGTCTGCCACATGCTGTTTGTCTCCAATACAGTCTCAGGATTATAGAAGTCAATAAGCATTTCTCTAAGGGGCAAATAGTGCTAAGTTGCAAGAAACAGCAGTTATCTAGAAAAAAAACCTGCCTGGATTACCTACTAGCCAGTCATCTTTTAAAAGCACAGCTTACCAAGCAGTCCAGAAGTAGTACTTCTATGAATCAACAAAGTAGAACACAAATTTTCCCAGATTTTTCAGAAAATATTTATAATGATTTTTCCAAGTCACTATCAAAAAGGTCATAATGATTTCCACTTAGCAAACAACATGACTTTAAATACATATTATGAGAATGTTTCTAACATTATTTTTTATTAGTGTATGAAATTTTTTTGGTTTAAAAAGGCAGACAATTTTCCCAGAACTGTCAACCTGTGTGAAAAAGCCATTTAAAAAGCAAATTGAGTTAATCAAAATCAGCAGGTTACTACACTGAATAGTCTTCAACTCTGAGAGAAAAAAAAAATGGTTCTTAAACCTTCTCTTGTAGCATCTAGAACCAGTCACCTTCAGAGACAGATCACTAGACCAGACAGTTTGGGACCGTTCCAGTCTGGAAATTCTTCTTTTCCCATAGTAGACTCTGGGGCTGGGTCCACACGTGCAGGGGCGTGTAGTTTGTGGCACCACAAACCACACATAGAACGTGAAACTGCACGGTGGCAAAATTTCCTATGGGAAAATCCCAGTAGCAAAAAGAACTCCAGGGAAAAAAGTGGCACAGAGCACACATCACTGGTGTGTACTGGAACAAACGGAGAGCTAAATAACCAGAGCAATGCTCTGGCTGGCTGCCAGGCCCTATGCTGTGAGATCTGCTGCACTAGGACACTAGATAACATTTCTGGGGCAAATACAGGTGCTGGCCCCAGTCTCCTCCACTGCTATTTGTGCCTCTACAAAGTGCACAGCCCTGCACGTGGGGACCTGCCTTAGCAGTGCTAGCCTTTGGTCTCTGAGGCCCTGTTTCCACCATGGAAATTCAAGCTATAGCAGCACTGTGGATATAGACTGGAACTAGACTGTTCCCAGTGGTGATAGATGACAGAACAAGAAGCAATGGTCTCAAGTTGCAGCAGGGGAGATTAGGTTGGATATTAGGAAGCACTCTCACTAGGAGGGTAGTGAAGCACTGCAACAGGTTACCTAGAGATGTGGTAGACTCTCCATCCTGGGAGGTTTTTAAAAGGCCTCGCTTGACAAGCCCTGGCTGAGATGATCTAGTTGGGGCTGGTCCTGCTTTGAGCAAAGGTTGGACTAGATGCGACTTTCTGAGGTCCCTTCCAGCCTTATTTTCTATGATTCTCTAACTTGTACTATGAGGAGGTACAAGTTAACCATGGCTCTTACTTGGTTTAAGTTGATGGAAAGTCGCCACACAAAGTCAGACCAATTTAACTAAAGTTCATCTTCACATCTTTGGTGTAACTTCTGTTTCTAGGTGAGCCCTTCATTTCTCCACAAGAGAGAAATTAGCACCAGTGGAATATAGCACTATGGCAATGGAGCTGCAAATCCTTCATGTAAATGGAATAAAGGGGACAGGAAGGGGGATATCAAGGCTTACCTAGAGTTCACATGGAAATAAATACATGTCCCTCCCCCAGTGAAAAGATAAGCCCCTAATTCCGATGCCAGCTTGGGACGAGAGACCTGGGTTCTTTTCTCTACTGTGTCGCAAGGTACTTCAGCTGCCTTGGGTAAGCAACTTGAGAGGCAGGAAAATCAAGGCAGAGAGAGATCAAGTGGGATAACAGCACCCCATACCTTCTAATCGTGTTTGAAGGTAACTAATTAAAATTTATGAAGAGTCCTTAGTCTATGGGAACATTATATAGAAAGTAGTTTGGATCAACAGATGTAACTTTATCCAGAAACAGCACCCAATAGCTTCTATATACACACATTTCTCCCGAGAAGAATCAGGATCATTTGTTCAAGCAGCTGAGAGATCCTTCCCCTTGAAGAGAAAAATTATTTGGAGTCAAAATTGCAGCACTCATTTGGACAAGACTCCCACTGAACCCACTACAACTTGTTGCTAAGTCCTGTAGACTTTGTCCTGGATACAAGGAAAAACAGTGCAAAACCAAGGCAGTTGTGTTGCTAGAGAAAAACTCCTGCTTTAATCTATGTCTTCTTTCCATCAATCCTCTAAATTATTGCAAAACATTAGAATGACTTCCCACACCCACAGGGTGCCTGTGCAAGCCTGGTTGTATGCAGTGGGTGATAATTTCATTACACTTAATAAGGGCAATAACCTCCTGCAAAACTGCACCTCTACACACGCCATCTTAAACAGACTACTACTTTATTTTCTGTCTGCTGAGAACACTTCAAGCAGCAGGGCACAGCTTGCCAAACACATTAATCATCCTTGTTCAGGAACCTTCCTTTATGCCAGTCATTTGCCCTCAATAATCATCACTTCCCGCTTCAAAAACACCAGTCCAAAGTGACAAGGCTGTGTGCCGAGTGACCCATATGCTTTTTTTTTTAAACCAATGCAGTCACTGTAAAATCTTTAGACTTCCAAGCACTCCATATAAAAGTGTCCATAAACTGTGGAAATCAGTTGGATAAAATTGTCTTTAATATTAAATTAGCACAAGGCTGCCTCTGCCTGAAGATGGCTTTTCCTACAGACAGTCACCCATCAATCAGGAAAAATGTCAGATGGGATTTCAAATTCATTTTGCCCCCAGTACTTCAGTCATGCTACTTTGTATAGGTTAGGACTGCTTTTATTTTGGGACGGTAGCTCCACCTTCTGGCTTGAGAAATTGTGATCTCATTTCAAAGAGATGAGATGGGAGGCTGGGTATTTTCTGGATGCTACAGGGCGAGATTAATCATGTCAGCCACACAGATCATGTGAAATTGCTGTTCAACATTTTAAATTGCCAGTTTCATCTTCTTCCCAGCTCAAAAAAAGCACATTTTCCTCCCACTACAATAATAATAAAAATCCTTGAAAATACTGCCAAAGAGGTGGTTATTCTGCAAGAATCACTCTCCTGGGGGATTAGAAATGTTCAGCAAAATCCCCTGTGGAGTGACGATTCCCTGATAACCTCACTCCTTCTCATGCACTATTGCCCGGGGGTGGAAATTGCTTTTATGAAACTATCACTCACCTTTAGTTACTAAATTTATTAGCACGCTGTACCACAGTTTAAGATCATTTGGAAGAGAACCTTCCAGGAATTTAATGCCTGCTTTTGGATGGTGGCCTGGAAGGCATGCCAAGCATGTGAAATCAAGCAGTCACGAGTCTCAGACTTCAGCAGGAAGGGGCAACACATGTTCAGCTCTCCGTATAACCTGTGGACTCCACTCAGATGCGAGTGTGCTCAGAGAGAAATGACTCTAAGTGCTTCCAGGACTGCTGCCAAAGCCAAATGCAAGCAGGGTCACAGCCCCCCTCCCCCCCCCCCATTCTCCTCACCACCTTGGGAGAAAGCAGGGGAAAGAGTCAGTCTTCCTTTATAAAAAGTTAAAGATCTTTATTCTATAGTCAGTAATGTGATATGCTCAGACACACTTGCTTGAGACATCAAAATTTAGACTGGCTGTCAGGCAAAAGCGGTATGCAAAAGGTTCAGCCTTCAAACATAGATTAGCAGGAACATTTCTGCAGCTGCATAGAAGGTTAAAAGGGACCGTGTCTGATGTGATGCTCTGGGACAGGTAAAGAACATATCCCATGCAAGGGTAAATCCTCTGTTTTTATTAATACTGTAGCACTGCCTTGGAACACCTGGACCAGGATCTCGTAGTACTAGATGCACTGCCACTTGCTGTATGTTTAAATACTAGTCAGAGGATGATGGTTGGAGCCGTAAACTCTCGCTCACAACACAGGCAGGTATTCATCACTGCTAACAGACCAGTTGAGAGCTGCCTTTTATTTCATTAGTTAAATATTTAATTACCCAAATACAGTTCCATCAAACTATATGCAGCTGATTTGGATGTTCTGATACAAACTGTCCTACAGGCCACATCCATTTAAATGGATAAAAGTTTAAAAAAAAAGAAAAAAAAAATCAAATCTTCGCTTCTAGGCATAAACAACTGTATTGTTCAGACACTGAAGACATCAAACACTTAGCTCCCTCATGCGTAACCTGTCTCTAGCAAGTCCCAGATTTCTTGAAAAGAAAACAGCTGCAATGTAACCAGCAGTAGTGCTCAATGGTCAAGAGTTTCCTCCTTCTTCCCCCACCCCACTGCAAACAAATTCTACCCCATACATTACAATAGGAGAATCCGAGGAACAGGAAAATTAATTTCCGACTCCTTCCAAATTCCTTTGCAAGCTAAGTCCAGAAGCCCATTCAACTTCTATTTAGTTCTTATTGGCTAGGGACAGACATTACATATAGACCGATTTAAACCTGTAATAGAACAGACATTCAGCGCACATAAGCCAGCTTGAAAATGGCCGAAACCGGTTTGAGGTCAACCTGGTTGAACATAGTATCAGACTTAACTGATTTGGGTCAAGCTGGTTTATGCAATGTCTGTCCCAGACCATTATGACACATGCTTACCCATAGAAGGGTCAGAACCATGGAGAAGGCAAGGACCTGTTCAGTAGAATTGATGGAAAGGACCTGCTCAAAGACACTTAGCTTGGCGTTTGTGTCATTTCTCAAATTATGTTCCAAATGTGTCAAAACATAAATGGTCTGCTCCACAATTCAGTTGCAACATGCAAAAGAAAGAAAAAAAGAATGTTTTGCAAGAGGGGAAATCATTTCTTCTCCAAAATCTTTCAGTAAGAAGTCAACCTTTCACCTGCAATACTTGTCAGCAAATACCACACAGCCTTAATCTCCAGGAGTCTCAGAGATCACAACTTCACTGGCCTTAAGTTTCTATAAGGAGAGATAGGACCCTTTGTTTAAGAGCAGTAAGCATTCATCTGAACAATCATAGCTAAATCCCTACATGTTATACACAGAATGCAAAGTAATGCTCTTGGTAGAACTTGCTTCATTTCTCACAAAAGCATTTCCTGGGATATTAAGAAATAAACTGCACAAAGAGGGGTTCCAAAGATTTTGTAGAGGGGGTCACTAGCACAGTAAACATCCCACCAGAAACAGTTAACTGCTATTGTAACACCTTCAGAAGATCATCGATATGCCAGTCACAATCACCACCGGAAGGCAAGAACAGGCTAGAAATAAGGTGCAAGTTTGCAATGATATTTGAAGCTGTAATGAAAGGGCATTAAGTTACAGAGCAATTAGGCACCGTCCTGCTGTTCAAGAAGCTGGAGAGATCATATCTGAAGTTCTTCATTCTGCTGTAGGCATTTCATTACCAGACAGATGAAGACAAGTTGTTGGGAGGTCAAAGACAAGCAGCTTAATAAGTGGCTAAAGGGACAGATAGCAAAGACCAGACTGAAAAGGACTAAATATGTATAGTTTAGCACAGCAGTGATTAAAAAGGAACCTGGCTATTACCCTCCACAACCCAATAGGTAGAACATAAAACAAAGGAAGAGATAATGACAGAGCATATAAGGAGTAATTTGATTGAGATAAGAGACACAAACAGTTGGAGATTTATGAGACGAGGAAATCTCCAAATTTCAACTGGAGCTTGCCTATTTATCCAACAAAATTAGTCTTGTAACAAAAAAAAAAAAGTTATCCCATCTGATTCTTATAAATATATTTGACATTATCCAGACATTGTGCAAGAAACATTTTTCTGCCCACAAGGTGTTCATGGCCACTTATTTTCAGTATCTGGTGCAAATATTTGCAATTTATTATTCCTGGCATGTGCTTGGTCACATATCATGGACTCTGCATAACAATTAATGACTGAAGCCTTACACATGGACAGCAAGTACTTCCAGGAACTCCAGCTGGAAGTCACTGATCTGTAGATTACCCATTTGTAGATTATTGACATATGTTGTACCTGTGGGCAGTCTAAAAAAAACCCCACCAAAAAACAGTTTGAAACATTCAAAATGATACCAGACACTACTTTATCACAAAGCTGGCTCCTGGTACTGCATGCTGTGTTCTATGCAAGGGCGATAACAAAATGCTTGCCAACATTACAACAAAAACAGACAATATAAAAAACAACATGAACCAGTGCTTCATAGCTCAGTGGCTTAGTTTATGCGTCCTTGTCTGATAGCAGGATCAGTACTGAAAGACTAAACTGCTACTTCTTGTATGCCCAGCTCAAGCAGAAACTAGGGATTACAAAAAATGCTTGTAAGACCCAACAGATTCATTTAATTCAAAGCAACAAACCATCCCTCCTAGTTTATTCTTAAGGGTAAAGGTACAGCTTATATCACATTTAATGGGTGAATAACTAAGCAGAACCATAAGCCTCCTCGAAATGATCTGTTTTCAGTGTACCTCAACGGAGCAGAATTATGACCAAACAGCAAGAGGTATGACATTAGAAAAGCTAACTTGTGGGTTTTTTTGTAAACCAACAATGGCAAGAAAGAGTATTAAATCATACCAGAGTGCAATGAAAAGGAAAAGTACATTTGTAAAGAGTAATTTCTCAAGAAGGAAGTTACTTTAGGTGCTCAAGCGGATAGATTTCTGTATCCTTCTTTATGACAAAGTTTCCCACCATGGATTTTTTTTTTTTTGGGTCAGTGATCTAATGTCTTTTATCCACTATTATTCTCATTTTCATGTTATGTTTCAACATGGGGATAGCTATGAACAACAATGATTTTATGCTCAAATTTCACAGCTCTCTCCCCTAGAGGTGAGGGGATGGTTACATTTACAACCTAAAAGCTAATCATTAAAATCAACCTGCGAACAACAAAACCTTACACCTTGTTGATTTGAGCTGGGTATTTAAATGGTTTTAGGTAAGGTAGGGAAATGGATCAGGTGCAACAAAGAATTAAACTGGACTTTCACTCAGAACTTGAAACAAACCAGGACAAGGGCGGTTCTCTGAAATTAAATAAGACCATGTCTTCAAGCTGGTTCAAAATGACCATAGTTCATTTATCCCTGTGGGATTATACAGGTCTGCAACAACTAAGGATATGGCCCAGTGTATTGTATGCTGGTACATATTGACTTTTTCCACAGGATGGAAAGGACCACTTTGAACAACGTCCTGTATTACATGGGCCAATAATTTCCACATCAAGTTTGCACTGTGCCTTCGCTCTAGGATGGGTTTTAAAAAACAGCTAAATCTTGATTTAGAGGCTTCAAGGAAGGAAAAATGCCACCACATTCAGTGGCTGGTTACCTGCACCATCAGAAATGTGCAGTTTTTCTTCCTAGAATGAATGTCTTGCTTCATTATTCTGTTTCCTTACAAGCCTTTCCAGTATATTAATGTACCATTACTACTACTTTGCCTAGCAACTATTGTCAGAAGATGAGCATAAAGGACAAGCATTTAATCTTTGTTACAAGTTTTTCCACAACAAGTTTTGTTGCACAACCATTAAACAATATAATAATGTAGCCAAAATAAGCCAGAGAGGTTGCTGAATGTACCCAGAGATGTTGTGGAATTTCCATCCTTGGAGGTTTTTAAGACCCGGCTAGACAAAGCCCAGGCTGGGATAATCTAGTTGGGGATGGTCCTGCTTTGAGCAGGGGGTTGGACTCTAGATAGCTTCCTGAGGTCCATGATGCTATAAAGAAAGTCAAGTTTGTATATACAACCTATCTAGGGGATACTGCAGTTTTGCTGAATTATTATAATGATTGGAAGGTAGAATAAAAATTAAAATCTTTGGAAGTGGTAAATATGTAATCAAGCAAGAAGAGAGACAGGGATAATATATCTTAAACCATACTCTGGAGTGGTATCATAAATAATATTCAACTATACTTGTCAAATGAACCAAGTATATTTATAAGTGTTCTACAATACACTTTGTACTATAACAAAATCTTATTAATTCACTTGCTAGTGCCCTTGGCTATTAAATACTTGCTAGGAAGTGGGGAGAGTCTCTAGGATTTATCTGTGAATTGCCATGTGTTCAGATTAACAGAGTGCTAATTAACTAGATTCCAGTGTGTGATGTTATGATTTTACTTATGTCAACGGAGGCAAAAAAGGTGTCGGTATAACTGTAAGCACTCTGGTACTGACACCAGCAAGAGGGCTGGATTCTAACTTTAGTAAATTTGAAGAAGTATCTGTAATGCCTCCGCCTAAAACATGATAAAATAGCACACATCTTCCCTGAATGCACTTAACAAGCAATATTTTTCCACCGCTAGCATCAAGTCCCTGTATTAGATAAGAAAATGGTATGGCATCCCATGGATTTGTCCAATACTAGAGAGGAGTTGCCCTATTTCTGTCCTCACTTCCCTCTTCCCCAGAAGTTTAATATTTGCATTTTCTACTGGAAGAAATAAGAACGTTCTTATAGTGGCCCAATCCTGTAAGGCTTTCTATACCCCACCCCGGTGGGAGTTATGAACCTCCAGAGCAGGCAGTTTATAAGTGTTTGGCCATATCTTTATATTCATTCAGTTTTATCCTACGGAGTCTAATTGCAGTACTGAAAACACTGCTGCCTAGTGCATTGGTCAGCCCATATTAGAGCACTCAGTCCGTTGCACAATTTTTCATTACAGCAAATGTAAAATATATATATTTTAAATAGCCATAGGTTAAAAGAAGGAATAAAAAGTAGGATCATAGGAAAGCAAGTCTGAAAGAGACCTCACAAGGTCATCTAATCCAACTACCTGCTCAAGGCTGGATGTTGGATGCATGATAATTTCTAGCCTGCTAGGAGTTAACGAAGAAGTCTAATAAACTGATCAAGGGAGAAACAGATTATAAATACCTCATAGGCACAGACCATATGTTAGCACAGAAACAGCTAAGTTAGTCTATTTTGTTCCTTATACAGACTTCACCCTGTGATAAAACATAAATAAGTTAAGTCTTTACAGCATTGTAGGAATTTAAATCGATAAATAAATAATCCCTGGGAGTGTAGAATTTGGGGTTTCTTCATTTGCTTTGGGGTTTGTTTTTTTTGTTGCTGCTTCCCCCCCCTCACCCCATAAAAAAAACCACCATCTTAAAAGAGTCTCTCTCGGTAAAACACAAAAGGACCCTAATTTAAATAGGAATAAGTTTAGAGAAAATTATCTTTAACGTAAGAGACAAAATTCTGCTTTTAGTTGAATATGAAAATGTATACCCAGCCTTCATTTCCCTTGCTTTGAGGATTCTAAATTAAACTCTTAGAGAAATGTGTTTGCTGTTCAGTATTTAGCATTCAAAAGCACGTGAACCAAAGCTAAAGACGTTCTAACACGTAACAAGCAAAAGCTACCTATAGTCTTATGAAAGCTCAGGCCTACCCCATGTATTCAGGAGTAGTACACATGTGATATCATCACATTAACAGCCCTCAAGACTGGTCCCAAAATGCCTCTCAGCCCCACCTCCTCCACCTACATAGTCAAGGTCACCATGCATAACTTGCATAAATCCTTGTCCAAATTCAATCTTGGAACAGACTTAATGTACACTACAGGGATACCTGTATGTAAATGTCTTGACTCATTATATTTAATTTTATGGTCCACTCTGCACAGTAAGCTGTGAGTGAGAAAACCAACATTTTATTATTTCTCTCACTATAACAAGCACCCATTTTGTTCCACCTGCAGCGTAAACACCAAACGCATTAGGGCTGTGTTTATACAATAATGTTTTTACTGTTTGCCAAAAGGCAGAGGAGATTGTGGCACCATTCTCCCTCTTTCTTCTTACACACAAATAACATTGTAGGGATCAAGGCCAGAGATGGAGTGGCACTGGGAAGGGTGGGGGAAAGCCACGACCAAGGCTCAGTACCATGTTTAGAAATGTTAGCAGACCAGAGATTCTAATAAATATGAGGTTCAGTATAATACAACCCCAGCTGTATCACATATACACCAGTTTAAAGCAATGAATGTTTCCCTACTTGAGTAGGGAAGTATCTAGGGGTAGGGAGTAGAGACAGATCCTTAGCTGGCATAATATATTTTATGCCAGCTAAGGATCTGTCTCTACTCCTTACCCCCAGATATATACATCTTGCTACCTGAGAACCAGCACCTGTGCCAATATATATACACGTGTGTAAAGCTTTGGGTGGCGATACGATTTGGAGGAGATTCGGCCCAATTCGGTAGCCAAATCTCCAAACCTGAAATCAAAGCAGGGGACCAATTTAAAGGTCTGAATTGATTCAAAACTCTCCGAATCTTTGGCAAAGATTCAGAGAGCTTTGATTCGGGCAGTCCCCAGTGGCTGAAGCAGGGAGCTGCAGCCAACTCTAGCTGGTAAGGGGTGGGGACCCCTGCCAGCCCCCCCCAACTCACCTTGCCCCCCCACAGCTGCCTTACCCCACCCTAGCTCAATACTTTAAAAAAAGCTCCAGTGCTCACCGGGTGCTGCTGGGTGAAGGGGGCAATCCCCGCTGCCAGGCTCCGTCATGAGCCCAAAGCCATCTCCGGCCCTTTAAAGAGGGGAGGGTGGGGGGAAAAAAAAAAAAAAAAATCAGACTCAGCCAAATCAAATCAGGACAGTGATTTGAACCACTGTCCCCTGAATCAGCTGAATTTGAAAATGGGGGCCTGGAATCCTAGTATTTATACCCAAGGCTTGATTTCCAGAATCAACTGGGGATTTAAATATGATCTTCATGGCTCCTGCTAGAGTCACATCTGTGAAGAAGCTGGGAGCAAGGCAATGAGGAAGACAACAGCAGCATGGAGGGAGCACATGGACTGCCTATTCCCAACAAGCCTGGTCAACTTGGACTTAGAGAAGGATCCATGATCCATTTCATTTGTATGCCACTGGGCCCATCCTACATCAAATTCAGGTTCACTGGGCACTTGTCATGTGACGGGGTTTAATCCCAAAGGTTTTATTCTATGCCACCTAAATTGAAATGGTAGGTTTTTAATTGAAATCCACTATTTCAATTTTTCCATCACATTACAGTGACGGGCTCAATCTTTTTTTTTTTTTTTCCCTTTTGTCAGAGCCAGAGCCTGCCTGTAGGTAGGGGGGTGAGCTGCTGGCAGGCTGAGTGGTCCCTGAGCTATGAGAAGCCCTGGTCTTTCCCTCCACGGTGGCAGCACCCCCTGGGGCCACCCAGGCGGGCTGCTAGTGGACCGGGTGCTGCCCCAGCTCAGAGCTAGCGCCTGGCCCAATCCAACTGTTCCTCGAGCCCGCCCAGGGAGCAGCATCTGGCAGGCTTCCAGAGGGTGGGCTTGGGGAGCAGATGGATTGAGCTGGGTGCTGCCTCCGTGCTGAGGCAGTACCCACCCCACTATTAGCCTGCCTAGGCAGCCCCAAGGGGTGTTGCTGCTGCAGAGGGAAGGACTGGGGCTCCCCGTAACTTAGGGGCCGCTCAGCCGACTGGCAATTTGTTCCTTGGATGCAGGCAGGCTCTGCTGAAAAAAGGATTGGGCCCCTCAGCAGGCGCCTGCTGAAGGCAGAAGCAGTGAGGGGCCCAATCCTTTTTTCTGTGGAGCCTGCCTGCCTCTCCCATGGCTGGGGGGTGAGCTACCAGTGGGCTAAGAGACCCCTGAGCTGCAGGAGACCCTGGTCCTTCCCTCTGCAGTGGCAGTGCCCCCCAGGGCCACTGAACCAGGCTGTTAGCAGGTCAGGTGCTGCCCCAGCTTGGAGGCAGCACCTGGCCCAATTCAACTCCTCCCAAACCCAGAGGTGGGGCAGGATGTAGCCCTCTAGCTCACAGTCATGGGGGGTGCTGCTGCTGTGGAAGGAAGGACTGGGCCCCCCCCACAGCTCAGGGGCGCTGAAAACTTGCCCCCTGGACACGGGCAGGCTCTACTGAAAAAAAATGAATACGGTCGCTCACTGCTTCTGTCTTCAACAGGCACCTGCTGAAGGCAGGAGCAGCGAAGGACCGGATCCTTTTTTCTGTGGAGCCTGCCCTCCTCTCCCACATCCAGGGGGCGAGCTGCATCATTGCAATTTGCAACATTGCAAACTGACCTACATCTGGGTATAGTTTAGTTTGCAACCTTGCGAAGTCATTTTAAACCCCCCAAACTCTTGCATGTGTATACACTGTGACACCATTAAGCCACACAAAGTGACATTTTCATCACATGTACATGTTAATGGCATCATGTGTACAAGCACCTGCTGGTCAGTTAGTTATTATAGCAAGCATGTGTAGCGATCGTCTCTTCCTGGGAATATCTGCCAACCCCTTCACAAATACTAGTATCTATGACGAAGGGACAGCTCTATTCCACCAAACAATGTGTCAAATCCCTGTGTCAAATGGAACTTCATGCCTCCCAGACAACAGGTAGCAGATTTAACAGGGTCCAGGATCTGTGGGAAAATCCCATCAAGTTGGGTAGAGCTTTTATTTAGATCCCAAAAGAAGCACCACATTCTATAAAGCTGGAAACTGGCCCACAGAAGATGATGGCACCCAGCTGTGGGGAGACTGATAACCCATAACAGCCATCCCTTAGTTAAGTACACAGCCGGATCTACCTTTCCCACCTGGCTACAATGCAAGTCAGTTGCTACCAGTAGAACTCTTGAGAAATCTTAGTAACATGAACCATGGACTGAGCAGGAGTTGATTCAATTGACTGATGAAAATCAGCTAATTTGAACCAAAGTGGGCTTGTAACTATGAGGGAGGAACTGTTTTTCTCTGTGCATAAAATCTGGAGTTTCAGTACATCAGCAGCTAATAGAAATAGTCTCTCCAACAGGTTTTGCAGTCTATAACAAGCATCCTTTACAGAAAGAACTGTAAAAGCAATGACATTTCTGATCAGGCAAAAAAGGAATATTAGCTGTTTTTATGCTAATAGAAATAACGCATCTCCTTTTTTATTTATTAAAGTTCAGTAACGGTTTGAACCACTGAGGTCCTTAATCACAAAGCCATTTGCCTTTCAGATCTGACAGGCAGAGAGCTACATTAGTAATCCAACCTGCTTTTACCTATCAAAGGAGCAAGTGCTGATCACTCAACCTGAATCTTTTAGCAAATGCATCAAGTATTTATTGTTACACAGGGAAAAAAGAACTCTTTGTAAAGGGTTTTTTAAAAAAAAAAACTACTTAAAAGCAATTTGTACCTCAAATGGCTTGTTTAAGCAGGGAGTTCACAATATTAACTCTCTTCATATCTGGTTTATTATTGGCAACAATGTCCTAAGACAACAAGCACATATTGCAGATAAAAGACATTTCATGGTATAGCACCTCTGCTTGTTTTTTCCCCCCTTTGGCTTATAAATTGTGTTAAGCTTCCTTAAACTGTGACACGCACATGAGATAATTGCCTGAATCCCACATTAAACTGGTTTAAGAATCAATGGAACTCAATAGGTCAGTTCAAGTTAAGCTGCTAGAACATCTTGATTCGCAGCTTTGTAAACAGTTTTTTTTTTATCCCTAGCATAACAATAAAAATAGAACCTTGTTATCCCCGATTTATTTCTATATAACCAACTACCACTCTGAAGGTGAAGATGACGCCCATCAGGCTTGATGGGTCCTCAGGTGACTGAGGAGCCTGATCTGGATACACACATTCTTCAGCAATGGAAGCATGTTGTTGTGTGGGGGAAGTGGGATTTGCGGGCCTGGGTTGGTCTCCTCCTTTCTCCGCTGCCACCATTCTGCCTCAGTATCGAGTCATTGGGCCTTGAAGTGCCACGTGCCTTGGTGGACCAGGTGACGCCACACCGAATGGTCAGCAGCTTGCTCCTCCCAGCCATTGGTGTTGATGCCTCCATGCGTGAGGGTGACCGAGTGTGTCTTTGTACAGTTTCCTCTGGCCACCTTTTAAGCGTTGGCCAACAGAGAGCTGGAAAAAGAGGATCCAGCAAGGGAAGCAGTTCTCGGACATCCGGATGCAGTGGCCCATCCAAGTCATATCAGGAGCGCATGGATTTAACAAAACAACAAGGTATTATTTGAATCCCGCAAACTGCAGGAACTGGAGGGCAGATCTGGAAGTAATTTAGCACCCACTTACAGCTCTACAGTAATTAGCAAGCTATTCACTCACCACTTTGATGAAGTGTCTGGCTAGGTTTGTATAGATATGTGAATCTAGATGGCAGAACCTTTCATAAGCCCTACACTGTAAGATCTTGTGCACAGATTGTCTGACAGTGGCCATATATAGGCATTTCATTTCTACCAAGAAAACTACAGCTTTCCCAGGAGAAACTAGGGGTGTTTAGGAATGGGAGGACTGGAGCAGTCACTGCTCCCCACACTTCCCCCAGACTGAGATCACTTGACCTTGGGAAAACACAAGGCACAGGGGAGTGGGAGTTGCTGGCTGAACCTAAACATTTCTAGCAGTGGAAAGTTTCCAGCCCTGGAAATCAATGCTTATTCATGGCCAGCATTGGCTACAAATGGTGAACTGGGCCCTTGTCAGAGGCATAGTAAGCTTCTACAGCAGCCTGGGAAAGCAAAGATTCGTACCTTTCCTGCCCGTCTCTCTCCACACTTTGCCCAGCTATAGAAGCCAGGTAGCCTTGTGTCCCATAGTTCATGGGGAGGGGAGGAAGGGGAGTGGAGAGTTTGAGCTGAATGACACCCCTCTCCAAGACTTTGCTACAGGAGGTACAACTGTGCACCCACAGTAGAGAGTCTGGAGGTGTAGGGAGAGAGTGAACAGGGCCCCAGAGACAACCCCTGGGAAACCCACACCACTGGGCTGATGCAGTTGGTATGTGGCGAGCCTCCTCTTGGCTCCAGCAGCCCCAGTGCCAAAACGCAGGGTTACCCAGCTTCTATGGCTAGATAGCACAAGGCCATGGCTCCCAGAGCAATCACTCCCATAGCAAAGGTTTCCAGGGTGGGAGCAATCTTGGTGCCATCTGTAAAGTCAGCACCTGGGACAGGTGTACTGCTAGCCCCACCTTAGTTACATTAATGCCCTTTGTCATTAAACATCACAAGGAGATAATATCTATATGTGCACATAGACGTCTACAGAAACATTTTGAACAGATATGGGAGCAATTAAGGGATGAAGACATAAGATGTGTAAGTTAATTTGCTTCCAACAGAAAGGAAAATCGAGATCAGATTCACCTGGAGATAATTTTTCAGGGACAAACCAGGGCACTGCTTAGTTGGGCTGTACAAAGCTTTGGTCACTGATTCGATTTGGCAGAGAATCAGCCCAATTTGGTGGCCCAATCTCCAAAATGGAATCAAATCAAAAGACCCTTTTATCTCTCCCAATTGATTCAGAGATTTTGGAAAGATTCAGCAATTCAGACATAGACAGTTTTAAAATGTTTTTTCTACATACCTCAAGGTATCAGGCAGCTGGTGAATGCTGTGATGCTGGGGCACATGGAGCATCCCACAGGAGCATGCAGGTGGACCCTGCATGCTCAGCAATGAACCCAGAAGTGAACTGGTAGTACTTCTGGTCCGCTTCCAAGTCCACCGGGGAACATATGGGGGGGCCTCCCCAGCTATGCATTTTGTGCCTCCTGGGACTGCGGGGGGTACATGGGGTCCCCCCATGGACAATTGCCAAGCTGAGGAGGCACAGGGGGAGCCCCAGCATACTCCCCGGCAGACCCAGAAGTGGACCAGAAGTACTGCCGGTCCACTTCCAGGTTCACTACTGAGCATGCAGGGGGCACCCCACAGTCCTGCGGGATGCTCCATGCACTCAGCATTGCAGCATTCATGAGCCACATCTGGAACCGAGGTATGTAGGAAAAAAACATTTAAAGCTGTGTCTATGGCCGAATCACCGATTCTCTGAATCAGCATTGAATCTTCAGATTCGGAATTGGCCAATCGGTCATCCGAATAAACAGATCAAATCACTGTCCAAGATTTGGGCCAAATCCGAATTGAATACAGCCCATTTCGCACATCCCTACTGCTTAGCATGCAGGTAGCCACACAACTGCTTATGTGCATCAAATCTTCAACTAACACAGATAAATACATCCGGTCCAAACAACAAGCACCTACAAAGAAAGGTGCAGAACACCGAAGAGGTGATACTATTACTGTAATGAGACTCCTGCTGGACTCCCTTTTGTACAACTGTGCTACCATACAGCCCCTATTGAACAAGAAGAGGTACTATTGTCTTGAGTGTTTACAGAAAGGGAAAAAAAAGTGATCTTGCAACTTCAGAACATAATTTAAGAAGAAACTTTGGGCTTGATCCAAAGTCCACTATAGACTTTTGGAGCTTTCCCCCTTTATTTCAGCAAGCATTGGATCACGCACTTAGAGGCTACCCTAAAGATATTTTCAAAATTTTACAAGCGACAGATAAAAGAGGAGAAAGACAAGTTGTTTGTACTAATGAGAGTCCCAAGGGATGGGCATTAAGCATCAGGAACTGGGAGAAAAATCTTGAAATGAGTAACTTAGGAGTTCAAGGTCAAGAACCTTATGAGTATTTAGCCACCTAGCTCCAACTGATTCACTGAAAATTTGTGGCCCAAGCACCTTTACAAAGACTTAAAATTCCAAAGTTTTGAAAACCTGGACCTTTCTTATGCAAGCTAAATCAGGCAGAACCAAATCACAGTGGGGAGGAGTTGCTTATGGGGCAGGGGAGTGGCAAGTGGGAGGGTGTGTACGTGAAGGCATTAAAGTGAAAGAAGTAAATCGACTACATGAAGGATTTTTTTCTGGAAAGCGAAGTGAAGGAAATTTTAGGATTAAGGCCAGAAAAAAATAAATAAAATCAACAGATGCATCCAGCTGGACAACATTTCCCTGTTCTTAGTCCATAGTGATTTTTCCCTTCTTGTTTTGCTGGTTGTGCAGATCAGATGATCAAAGGGAGAATGGACTCTGCTCATAATTAACATTATCGCTATAAAAAAGAATACATCAGCCAAAGCCAGATATTCATGTAGCCTTATAATTGCAAACTACCCACCTAATGACAATACCTCTAACTGCAACTGTGCTGTAATTAAAATCATTTACTATATAGCAGATTGCCAAGTACAATTATTAAAACTGGCATTTTATTTATTGCTATTTATAGTGCTTCCTTGCACCCGCATGAGAATTCTTGGCTAATTAATTCACTCTCCACCTCTGTTTGGAGAAAGATTTTCTTAGATACAGCCTTAATTGATATCCTTGGGTAGATTTTTTTTAAACTGATGCACAAATATTAAAGGACAAGTTCTTGCAAAAGCAGTCTCTGATCGTTTCCCCACCCCAAATCTGCAGATATGAGCAGTCAAAAATTGTTACTCATATTGGCAAGTAGTGACTCACAACAATAATCTCACAAATCAAAGCTGTGACTGAGCACCATTGAGATTAAGGAAAATCATTAATAAGCTCCACTGACAAGCAAGTTATGTCACTAAAGCGACACTCTGCGTGGTTATCATGAGCCTACATCAACCTGCTTCTCAGAGGTGCTGAGCACTTGAACTTGAAGTGGGGTGGGTGCTCTACACAGTTCAGACCCAAGTAATCAAGCTAAGAGAACCCAAAGTCAGTGCAGTTTCTTGAAAAACTGGGCCTTATTAGTTGCTTTTCTCCAACTCACTGCCAAGGTATACATTTTTCTGTCCTCTAGTGCATGCACAGTACTATTAAGACAAAAATCAGCCCTAGAAAGTGCTTCCTAGGGCTGTGCAAAGCTGCAGTCCCCGATTCGATTCGGCCCGATCCGGTGGCCAAATCAAATCAGAAGACCCTTTAATATCTCTGAATTGATTCAGAGAGATTCAGACATAGAAACAACTTTAATAGGTTTTTTCTACAGACCTCTAGGTAGCAGGTGGCTCAAGAACACTGCGATGCTGGGGCGCGTGGAGCATCCCACAGAAGCACGGGGGCGCTCCCCAGCATGCTCAGCAGCAGACCCTGAAGTGGACCTGAAGCACTTCCAGGTCTGCCAGAGGGTGCGCCTGGGAGCCCTCCTCCCCCCACCCGGCTCAGCAACTGGTGCCTCCTGCATCTGGGGTACCCCCATGACCGATCCCCAAGCTGGTGGGAGGGAAAACAGTGCAGTCCCCAGGAGACTTGGAATAAATACTTCTGGTCCACTTCCAGGTTCACCGCCGAGCACGTGGAAGGCTCCTCCACGCTCCTGTGGGACACTCCATGCACCCCAGCATCGCAGCATTCATAAGCCATGTCTGGTACCTCAAGGCATGTAGAAAAAGCGTTTAAATCTGTGTCTATGTCTGAATCGCTGATGCTCTGAATCAGCACCAAATCTTCAGATTCAGCTAAATCAAATCAGGGACAGTGATCTGAATCAACAACTCAAATCACTGTCCCCGATTTAGGACGAATCTGAATCAGAAACTGAATACGGCCCGCTTCACACACCCCCAGTGCTTCCCACCTGAGTATCGTCGTAGAACAGTGGTGTTCCACCATGCAGCCCCCTCAGGCCACGTGAGCGGTACATGGCTGGTCCACAGGCCAGATCCCTCACCAGGTTGCTGCCCCAGCCCTCACACACCCCGTCTACTATGAAGGGCCACACTACCCAGCCTGTGGGGCTCCCCACAGGTCCAGAAGCTTGGCAGCAGGGAAGCAACAATAAACGCTCCCACTGCTCCCCTCATGTCGAGTTTTCAGATCCACGAGGAGCCGAGAGGGTTGGATGACATAGCTCTGCAGGCTGGATATGGTCTGCAAGCCAGGGCTTGAGCACCCCCGTCATAGAAAGTAGATGTGTACATGCCAGTATACTGAATTTCTCCCATTCACGTAAGATCAAAATATCAAAGTGTTTTACAGTTAATTAGATGACATGACCTCTTACAGGAAGATAGGGACTTTTATACCCATTTTTAGATAGTCAAATTAATACACACTGAACAAATTAGTAGCAATGTATGGGATAGTAACTAGCGCTTCCTATCCTGGTACTTCTTGTTTCATAATGGGAACCAAAATGATATTAGGTACAAAAAGGATATGCGTAGTAGCCTATCACCATAACATCTCACCACCTTCCTCATAAAAATCAGTTGCAAAAGGGAAGATCATAGTGGAACCCATGAAGTATCTGCCACGCTCCTAGGGCAAACACAGTGGACATCATTGTGTTGAAACACAACCACAGGGAATAGCCGTCTACTAGATTGAACTCCATGCTCCAGTTCCAATAAAATCTGAGCAGAGCCAGAGCACTGATCATGCTGTGCCAACAAGCACAAACATGGGGCGATGTACACAATACCCACAACTGGTGCATAATTTACTGAAGATCACTATCGTTGTTACAGGACCTTTGCTCTAAAAAAGCCACTAGTCAAAAAGTTAGTCCTTTCCATTCACACGGAAGCTACAGACTGACGAACATGCTCCACTTTCTGAAAATAATCATCATTTACCAAGTGCTCCATTTTAAAACAAATCATCATTTACCAAGTGCTCCATTTTAAAACAAAACAGGAATTTTAGCTGTCTGAAGAAAAACAATTCCTTTCAAACAACCTGAATGCAATCAAAAGCACTCTATTTTCTCCAGTGAAAGTAGCCTTTCAAGAAGTCTCCATTTGTATAATGAACTGTCGATTCCAGCAAGATTTCCCTCTGGAGGAATGATTAAAGATGCCAGTCTGAAAGTGCTCTTGCCTTCAGCTCATCCCTCGCATTTGAATCTCCCTTATGGTGGCAGATCCCCACAGGTCACAGTAGATTGAATCCCTGGGACGACTGGTTAGTCACTTAAAAGCCTAAGATGCACTAAAAGTTCACTTAAGTCCCTTTAAAAAATAATTTATTCCTGTCTAAACCTTGAATAAGGGTGAAGATCCGCAAGCGGCAGGAAAAGGAAGCATCTGCCTCTTAAAATGCAGGTTGCGGTCACAAAGAGAGATAACCTAGAGGAATTACTCAAGAATATCACCCCTAGCCAAGAAAAGAAGGGGCCAAATTTTTGGTTTGGATAAATCAGCACAGCTTCCTTAGTTTCCATGGGGTGTGGGGACCCCCCACATGGTGTGAAGCCCCCACCTCCAGCAGTGGGTGGGGAGCATTCAGGGCACTTATGCCCCTCACAGGCGCTGGTGCCCAGCAATGCACAGCTCCAGCCGGTGCTGCGGGTGGGGCAAGGAGTGTAGCCTGCCCAGTCCACCTCTATTGTGGGAGCTAGCTGCCTTCTGCACCCCCTGCCACGCAGGTCCTGGGACTCCTCAAGGAAGCGGGGACTGGGGCTCCCCTCAACTTCCAGCAGAGTTTGGGATCTGTGCGGCAGGGGATGGGGAAGGCACTGAAGTGAAAGAAGGCTGGATAGAGGTGGGTGAAGCAGGCTGCACTCCACCCCCCATGTGCACTAGTACCTGTGAGGGGCACGAGCACCCTTGCCTGTTGCTGCTGCCAGCAGCAGGGGCAGCACACCATGTGGAGGAGCATGTGGAGGGTCCCCACACCCTCCCCCACACCCACACCCTGCCCAGCCAACCTCCACACTCCCACACCCCTGGGTACAGGCTCCATGCTGCTAACAGCTCCAGCCCCATGCTCCTTGCTCCACCAAGCTGCAGCTCCCCCCACCCTCACCCCCACCACTTCCCTACCTGCTGTGCAGAGCGAGCAGGATGCCAAGCTAGAGCAGCGTCAGCAGCAGCATCACCCAGAAGCGATTGCTGGCTGGGCCAGGCCCTTCTGCCCATAAGGGTGGTAGCAAGGCGCAATAGTGTACGTTGGGGGGTAAGCAGGAGAGGGGACAGAGGGGAGAATAAACCCCTCCCCTGCCCCCTTCTCCTCAGGGCCATGCCAGCTGGCACGTGGTCATGCCCCCATCCCTGCTGCTGCCAGTAAAGCAGCAAAAGGGGTTGGGGACCCCGACATGGGCTGCTTCACCCTAGCAAGGCAGACCCTGACTGGGGTCCATGCCAGAGGTACAGGGGATGAAGTTAAACCCCCCCACCTCTTCATCTCAATTCATTTCATACTGCTGCTGGACCTGGCTACTCCTCCTGCCGCTCAAGCGGGGGGTGGGAAATGCCTGGTATAGGCTGCATCCCCCTTTTCCCCCCCCCCGCACACCCCAGCTGGGGTCCCTGCAGGCCAGGGTGGAGGTTTAAACCCCTCCCAAATTATACTCAGCCTGCTGGGGCCTGGCCACACTGCCCCCCCAGCACAGATTCCCTGCAGCCAAGGGCTTGCTCTAGTACCACTCAGCTTCTAGGTCAGGGGTGGGCAAAATGGCAGATCCAGCTGGCCGCCGGACTCCAGTTGTGAGCAGCCCCTGCCCTCATGGCTGGGGCCAGTCTCCATGGAGACCCCAGCTGCACTGTGATAGTGCAAAGATGGGATTGCCATACAGCCTGCTCCCTGCCACACTGGCAGGGTGCACAGCAGGGCAGGGGTCTGCTCTGGAGCCACTGGGATCTTGCGGCAGCAGCAGCTTGGTCCAGAGCCAGGACAACAGACACAATCTGCAGGCTCCTAAATAGTTACTTGGCTTTCAAAGTGCTAAGCACCACTTGGTGACAGAGATATGTTAAGCGTTCAGCTTTTCTGAGAGACAGATAGGTAACGGTATAAACTGGCATGGAAGAGCCCATGTCTCTCAAGCAAGAAACATGAATCTGTTCCAGAGGCAGGATTTCTACAGTCTGGGTGACAGTATCATTGTTACTGCTATAGCTGGCTCCAGGGGCAGCTGGTGAACTCAGACTGGCGGGGTGGTGGCAGCATCCCCACTCCTGGCCAGGTGCAACCCCACCCCGAGTTAACCAGCCGTGCCTGACTGGTTCCCACATTAGCTGTACACATTTACAATGCAGTACCAGGAAGCAACAGTGAGATTAATTTAAAAAAAAATTAAGTCAAATGGGAGGCCCTATTTCATACTTTTGTGATTTAAGAATAGAACAAATGTCAAGAAAGAATTGCAGGTCCTTTGTGCATTCCCATAGGAACCACCACATAAGCTTGGAGTCCTAGACAATCTGGTTTTTGCCACATATTATACAAATTTAAGAAAACAAAATAATGAAGTCTAATTCTCTTTTATGCTTTACGCTGCCGGCATGCACTTATTTTAAAGCCTCTTTCCCCTCCCAGAGTAGAGTAAAAAGTCTTACTAATATTCTTTTACACTAACAGGACAAAACATATGGGCTGGATTCTCAGCTGGGGTAAACCATCATAACTCCACATACGCGAATGGAGTTAAGCAAATTTGCACTTGATGAGAAGCTGGCCTTACTTGACTTTCAAAGAAGCCTGAGGGAATTAGAGACTCAAATCCAGCTATATTTCAATGAGATTTAGGAACCTAATATCCTGAAGGTAGTTCAAAAACCTTAATTAAGTTACCCCATTCCTCAGTGAATCGCTCAGGAATCATTCTGCCCTGAAATGCTGAAGGGAAATTGATGTTTGGGCCAGAGTTCTCTCTCAGTAGAAGGTCTTGTGGCAGAATTCACCCTATGCAAATCTTTTCCAAGCGCAACCATCATCACAGGACCTTGCTTCTGAAGAAATGGGTTGGCAACAATTGACTTACAAAAGTTGTACTTGTCCTTGAGGTCATTCCATTAGATATATCCCTACTTCTGGAGGGAGGGGATTGGCAGCCTGATCTTTTCTATAGAAAGAACAGTCAATGTATTTCATATTTTAAATTTACAATGCAATAAAAAAAAGTGGTAAGATGACCTGGAGATCAGCCCAAGACGTGCAAGATAATTGTTTCCTTAATTGTGATGCCTGAATTAAATTCCTTTTCCATTCTATGTATTTAGATGATGTATAAAATTGAGGTCCTGACAACCTGTGATCATTAAAGTTCCCCTGGCAGTTACTATAGGAGTAAGGGAGTTAACCTCTATGTTCTGGGCACAGGTAATTACATTCTGCTTATCTAAATCCCACTGCAATTGCTACTGGATGTTATACACTTCAATTTCAGCTCTTTGCATTTGTGTATTAATGCTATACCGTGTTACCCAGGAGCTGCATTCCAGCCTAGAGCTAGCTGCATTTAACCAGCCCATTTCTAATAACAAATACTGAAGAAAAATAGAATTCCATGTTTGAATAAATTAACAAAATACGCATGCATAATCCTAGGTTTTATTTATAAACCTCTCAGGCTCACTTTTTAGCCTAAGCTGGGGAGCATTTGGGTAAAAATGTAGATTTGTTACCTTCCTCTGCTTCAGGAAATACTTACTTTCCCTGGGGGAAGAAACAAGTGTGTTGCAGGAGTGAGCGGGCATTAACTTCTGGAATACAGTGAGGTTTCCAGAGGAAGCCACAAAAAAAAAAAAAAAAT
>NW_017728917.1:3725769-3730819 GCF_001723895.1 Crocodylus porosus
AGTTTAGGGGAGGCAGAGGTGACTGGTAGGGTGGGCACAAGGTGGGGCACATGCCCCCCTGACAGAGCCATCCCCTCCGCCGGTTTCTACAGGAGCTCACCAACCCCAGCCCCGCTGCCGACTTTTGTGGGTGCCCTCCCAGATTCAAGAGGCACCAGTCGGGGGGGGACAGGAAGGGGGAGGCTTGGGGGCATGGGTCAGTCTCACTGATTAGGGTCCATCTAACAAGCATTAAAATGTTTATGGCTATAGATGGTTTTAAGCAACTGGGGGTGTGGGGACTGTGTAAACAAATATTAAGATCTATCTGCAAATTTCAGCGAATGCCGAGTTTCCCTATGCCTGAAAAAAGGGTATTTGTGCCTTAAGCTCGCAAAGAACTTTTTTCCAACTACTTAGTTGGTGTAATAAAAATTTACCACATCTATCCAAAGAACTTTGCCTGCCTATGTCCTTAGACCAACACGGCTACAACCAGCAACCCTATCAAACACAGAGAACTCACCGGGCCCATGTGAAGTGTCTAGTATTCACTTCAAATTTGGATTCCGCAGATTCAAGAGACAGCAATTCGAATAACTGTCCCAAATCAATTCTGCCAAATTTCCAAATCACGCAGGCCCATTCCCCACCTGCTTTCCCAGCCCCAGCAATGGCTGCCCTGCCCCAGCTTCCAGCACTTTGGGGAAAAAAAAGCCCCAGCTCAGCAGGTGCTGCTGGGCAGGGGGGCGATCTTCACTGCCCCATGCTGCATGTAAGGCTCTTCATGATCCCCCCACAGCTGTCCCAGCCCCCCCCACATGGCTGCCCTGCCCACCCCAGCTCTAACCCTTTAAGGAAAAAAAAACAAAACCACACACACACACCACCCCCCAGGCTCCCTGGTTCTTGCCTGGTGGGGGGTGATCTCCACTCCCCCCCACCATAACAGGGGCTCTGCAATAGCCCCCCAAGTCCTGAGGCCACTGCAGGAGCTGATGAGCCCAGCGTTTGGGGGAGGAGGGGGCTTCTTAAATTGCCAGAGCTGGGGCATGCAGGGGGCTAATAGCAGAGCCCCCCATGCAGCGTGGTGTAGTGGGGGACAGCAGGGATCACCCCACCACCAGGCAGCACCCCAGGAGTAGGGGTTTTTTCTTAAAGCACTGGGAGCTGGGGTGGGGTCTCCCCATGGTCCCTTGGCCCCTCCCCTGCCCCCTACTTACCAGCTCCAAGTCCGGGTCCAGCTCCCTGCTGCAGGGAGACTGCCCAAATCATTGAAGCCTTCCAAATCTTTTCTGAATTGATTCGGAGAGCTTTGAATTGATTCAGACCTTTTTATTGGTCACCCGGTTGAATTTAGATTTGGAGATGCAGCCACTGAATCTCCTCCAAATTGAATCAGCACCTGAAGCTACACACAGCCCTAGTACTTGCAACACCTACCTATCATTCATTAAGCCCTTGCAATCAATTAAGTGAAACTGAAAAAGCAAGCACTGGAACATGAAGGAAGGTTCAATTATTTCCCAATTAATCACAGAGAGTTATTTATTTTAGGCTGAGACATTTCCCATAGAATACTGAGATGTAATCTTTTTTGGTTTTTAAAACACCACCTTACTCAGTAAGATAATATAAAAATCCCATTCTTCATATTTACTCTGGTGCTGCCCAGCAAAAAGTATCATCTTTAAACCAGGAGCAGGCAAAGTACGACCTGCAGGTCAGATGCAGCCCACCAGGCCATTCTATCCAGCCCACCGAGGCCCCCCAAAATTTAGAAAATTAATCATTATCTGCACATGGCTGCCTGTCAAAGCTGACAAGGTGCCAGTGGCAGTAGAACCCAGGGGAGCTAGCAGCAGGACCCAGCAGCTGAGCAGCAAGACCTGCCTGGCTCCACCCACCCTCCTCCCATCCCCCAACCAGAAGCCTCTGCAGCTTCTGGCCTGGCAACCCTTTGGCTGTTCCTCACCCTCCCTCTGTCTGAGTGGAAAGTAAGTTAAGATGGGGTGGAGGTGGGGGGACTGCCACTATCGGCCCATGCAGCTGGGAACTGCTCCATGCTGGCCAGGGTGGGCTGGAGCCACAGTGGCTGGCAGGAAGTGGCAGGGGTTGTGGTGGGAAGCAGGGGAGCAGTGGCAGGTGGCAGCAGGCAGATAGCGGGTGGGGGGAAGCAGTGGCAGGTCGGTGGGTGCAAAAGCAGGGAAGCGGCGGCGGCGGCAGGCAGGAGTGTGTAGCCCATGCCAGTGCCCTGGGGCTGGCAGGGACCCAAGATAGGGTGGCAGGATCGTGGAGCCTGGGTGCGGGTTCCGTCTGGCTGCATCACATGAGGTTCACATGCAGTCTGTGAGAGCCACACACGATGGAGTCAGCAGCTCAGCCCACTGTCTGTCTCCCCCATCCCACCCACCATAACCCCACACCCTCCCACAGCTCCCACCCCAACTACATACCCCACACACCCCCACACAATATACAAGAGTAGGACTGTATTTTGAACTATTATGCAATTGCTTCTAGAAACACTATGCACACATACACAAGTAAGGACAAAAATGTTTTTAAATAAAATTAAAATAAGTGATAGCATATGTTTTATTTTTTAGCATATAATGGGGGGGGTCCTCAGCTTCAAGATTGCTGCACCCTTCATCCTAAAAGGAGTACTTCTGGGGTAAAGGGAAGGACTTCCAGTGGCAAAGATCAAGGGTTAGAGGTGGGACTTCTGGTCCCAAGATTGGTGACCAGGGGGCAGGGCACCCATCAAGGGGCAGGACTACCCTTGTGGCCATTAACAGGCCTCCAAAATTCATTAAGCTGCCCTCCAGCTGAAATAATTGCCCAGCCCTCTCAGAGACATACTGATAACTACCTCTCTTTATTTTTTGCCAATATTCTCTTTCTGGAACTAGACTGAAAGACTAGGAAGTCTGCACATTTATATTCTGAGAAATACAACCCACCAAGTTCTGAATGTGGGATGTTTTTAAAAAGTAAGGGTTTAAATTTTCATGTTTCTTGTGTTTTGTGGGCCCTTGATCCTGGGATGCCATTCTGAGACCTCCTTATAGACCCTAATTTTTAGAGGGCCAGTGCAAAGATCCACAGGTACCCCAAGTTACCTGGCCAAAATCTTTTCTTAGTTTAAAAATAAAAGTCAAAGTGAATTTTCAATGTACTGCATGGGGATTATTGCAAGCTACTTCCCATACACAGTATAGAGAAGCCACAGTTGATGGTTATGTTTATTTCTTTTTTAAAAGACATTTTGATTCTCAGAAGGAGGCAGCCTAGATAAGAAGAAAGGTCTTCGAGAAAGGGAGGTCCCAGTGGAAAGCAGAGAGAGGCTAAGGATTAGAGGAGCTGCTAACAGAGCAAGGCATTATGAAATCTCTGATGCATGAGAGTTCAAGAAATCAGCCATTTAGCAGCACTGTCACAAATGGAGGTCTCCTTGTTTTTCATTTTCACATTTTACAGGGGGCTCAATTCCTGTACTCAGCCTGGTCATCGAAACCAGTAAGACTACATAGCATGAGATGCTACCCGTCATAGTACCTTACTTCAGATGACAAACAGAATCTTTCGTGATGTAAACAGCCTTTCAATACACCAGAATTCAGCCCAAAATGGAAAGGTGGAAAAAACAGCAGATAAAATTAAATCCAACCCAAGTGCTAACTGGCAAAAATACATGGCTTACCCAAAAACAGATTGCTGCCCCAAATCCTGCATTTACAAGCATTTGGTGATGTTCAACTCTTCTGGTTAACAGAAAAATTCAAATTTACCCTAAAACCTATTCTGAAAGACAAAAAACTAATATTGCAGTGCATGCCCTGGCTGATCCAGAAAAGCAAAACAAAGTGTACCTCCAGCTTCCGGCCCACATGAAATGGGCCCAGCAGGTAGATCAAATGTTCTTTTATTTCTACAATGACAGCCAGAGTCCCATTGTGAACCTGGCAGTATAATCCTTTCTGAATCTAGGCTAAAAAATTGAATTTCCCACTGTAATTATCTCGGGCATCTCTGGGCAAGCTGACTAAATTAGACACATAATCTATATTGCACTTACAAAATTCCAAGGCATTATTTACAAGCTAAAAAAAGTGCAAAAATGTAATTTAGAACAAAGCAAAAAAAGAAAGTATTTTTATAACCGCATCAATATGTGTTGAGGAAAGCATTCACCCAGCAACAGTCACTGGACTCATTTGAATGTCACCGTTCAAGTACACAATTATAAAATGGAAATGTCCACCACAGGTGCCTCAAAATCCTCCTCCTTTCTGGACTCCCCTTGTTTAATCACCTTTGCTTCCTTTTGGTCCTTATGCACTTCCTTAATTGGATGCTATGCAAGCAAAATTTGTTCTCTCACATCTTTGTGCGGCATCAGGCAACTGATTTATAAATGCAGCTGCAACGCAGCTAATAGGTTGGGTTGGATTTATATGGAAGTGTCATTCCCCTGGGCAGGTGCATTCATGTTTGATCCAGTAGCACTCTCACATTGAACCTAGAAGCGCAGCAGAGAAATAAGGTTGTGGGTCTAGATCTCAGGGCTCACACAAATGGGACTAATATTTTTATTAGAATAAACTCAGGCAAATACTACAAAGAGTTCATCATCTTTAACCTGGCTGATATCCTCTGGTCTCTTCTGTAACACGTGCATGCCAATAAGTCCTGCCTCTCAGGCCTCATTAAAGCTGGGGCAACACCTTCTCTATATTCGAATATAAATGCTTCAAATGAATGAAGCGTTAGAAGACAGCATTGTAATGAATGGTGTATTGCAACCTGGCACATCCAAGAGAATACTGATCTGACACAGGTAGGAAGTGAAACCAACTGCTCATAAAAGGCTGCTATCAAATCCTCCTCAGTCTTCTGTCCTGCAGACCAACTAAGCTCAGCTCCCTCAGCCTCTTCTCAGAAGTCATGAGCATCTGCAAACACAAATCATTTTTCATCCCTCAGGAAAGAGAGGTGGGGGGCAGGCATGACCTGTGACTAAGCTCGCAGACCAGCGCTCCTGGCCAGTGAGTGAAAAAGACCCTTC
>NW_017728917.1:3731137-3741725 GCF_001723895.1 Crocodylus porosus
AATAAACTTTTACCAGTGGTCCGTTTACAGATGCGGGGGCTTTCCCCGAGCTCCCGCAGACAAGGGTTAAATCCCTGCTCCGCTCCGACACAGCTGCGCTGCAGTGGAGCTGACGGGGGCTCAGCTCAGCCAGGTGGGCAGTCTCCAAGCGCTACATCCCGCCGCCCATTCAACCCAGCTTTTCTGGAAAGTGCAGCGAGGGGAGGCAGGCCTGTTAGCTGATGCTTAGTAAGGCAGTGCTGCATTTATTCAGGTCACCCCCACCCCACCCGTGCACGGCTGGGCCAGCACAAGTCACCAATTCACAGCGGGGAGGGGAAACAAAGCCCCCTATCCTGGTCTCAGTCCCAAAGGTTTTTTCCTGTTCCTTCCCAGGCGGGCCGGCTCCATAGAAAGGAGGATCAAGCCCCACTGCCCAGCACAAGCTACTGGGGCCATCCAGACATCTTGCCAGCTGCTGCTGGTGCTGGGCGCTGGTGGGACATGCCGGGCATCCTGGGAGTCTTGCACCAGGGTGCTGGGCCTGATTCTGCCCTCTGTGGAGTGCTCCCGTCCCCACCACCCAGCCCCAGGCCCCCAGGCCACCTGGTACATCCCACCAAAGCCTGGCACCAACAGCAGCTGGCAGGTCAATAGATTTACACTAGCACCAATGCAATCCGGGTTGTACCCAACACAATCAAATTTAAAAGCACATAGTAAACGACAGAGGCACAAGACAGACCTTAAGAGGAACATCAAGTTGCTTCTCAGAAGGAGTGCCATGATGCAGGTATAAGAGTGCTGTAAGAGACATATATTGGGAGCTTTTATAGACTGTAATAGTGCCATAAAGGACAGGAGACATACAAACAAGAAAAGGAAACAAAAAGTGGATGCTCCTGGACATGGATGCAGACTGCCTGCATGGGTCCCGTGCCTGGCAGTGGGTGTGGGGCAGAAGGGCTGGGGTGCCTGGGCAGCAGGGCTGGGTCCAGTGGCAGCAGCCAGAAGCCAGTGTTGCAGGAGCTGCTGGGAAGTAGAGTCCACCACATGCTGGATCCACCACTGACCTATCCTCTTTAAACATGAACATATGACACAGAGATCACATACACGCTAGGCAACATGTAGAATTGCTATCCCATCAAAGAACCTGTTTCAATTCAATAGATACAGTGCGGCATCTGGAAGGCAGATAATGTTTCTTCTTTGTTTCCATGGCACTGCTCCCCTATGGAGTAGCTAGCTGTGTTTAGAAATGCATCCAGTAATACATCAGCAATCGTTTGGGAACAGGAATTTATCAAGTTTCAGTTCTTCAGCCAGTATGATTCAATACAGCTCCATGGAAGTTGGTGGAGCTCCACCAATTTACATGTGCCAAAAATCTCCCCACCCCCATCCAGAGATACAAGGTATACAGCCCTCTCAGGTCATAGATGTGCATGCTTATATACATGCACAATGCGCATAGTTCACAACAAACAGATAAATCGTAAACAAAACAATCGCACAAACGTTCAGTTCTTGTGCCCACAGTCATACTACTGTCAAGTTTTTCCAGCTAGATTTGTAAACAGAATGACAGATTTACATATACACACACACACGACAGTCACACCCACACTGACTAATGAGGAAGCATTCACACAGAAACAAAGAGATTATATCTTATATCTTTGGCCAAATGGCTCAGTGAGGAAAATGTCAAAAAATAAACCTGGAAGGAAAAAAAAAAGAGGAATGAAAATCAGGTAAATTAAAGGGTTTGCAGCAACCTGAGTGGGAGTGGGGGGGAAATGTTCAGACAATTATCTTCAAAAAATGCCCAAAGCCTTTTGCTCAAGCTGGTTATTTAGCTAAGGAAGATAAAGTCAAAGGAGCAAACAAGTTTCCAGGGTGTAAATATTGGAGCAATACATTATAAATCAAATGAAGATGTTAAACTTCCCCTAGAGTACTTTATCCAGCAGTGTTCACCTACCTTAAGGAGGAAATAATTGCTTTGGGAAGAGTTCAATGTAGAGCAATCACAAGCGTATTAAGCAATGTAAACTATATTAAATCTGAAAAAAAGCATCACTATCATTGGCGACTTTTTTAGGACTTTACTAACACAATCAGTTTGAAAAATGGGAAGATAACATTAAGGAAACTCAAAATGTGCAAAGGAAATAAGCTAAGTGAGTCGGCAGGCTTCCAGGCAGCAGAGCTTATTTGCTGAAGTGCAGGGGCTCAGATGTGGGAGCAACCCCGAGTCTTTTCATTTCCTAAATTAGTAGAGCCCAGACACCCTTCAGTACCAGGCAAAAGAAACTCTCCCTCTTCAATGCACAGTCTCTTCCATTGGACTGTGGCCCCCTCAGGGTCAGAAAAGCCACTATTTTAGGACTGGCTCCAACATAGTATCATTAACTTCAGCGATAGAGGAGCAGGACCTCATTTACCACTTGAATGAAAATTCCCACTTCAGACAGCCCGAACTGGCCCTTTTGCCCACCTTCTCGTGTATGTGAGAGGGGGAGGGAGGTAGAGGCAACATAACCTCCCATAACTTATTTAGGGAAAGGGGGAAAGTTTTAAAAAATTGCCAACCTTGTCCTCACTTAGCTGAAACAGAGCTTGACCCATTCACTGCTTTTTTTCAACTGGCCAGTTACTAGAAAATTATGGCCAAAGTTCTCATATCTAGCCACCTACTTATCACATTATAGCAGTGCCTCACAATTATGTGAACATTTTACCTTCACAGCATCCTTCCAAAAGAGAAAAGAACCAATTTTCTTTATACTAATGGGGGGGCAACGCATAAGGAGTGCATGCGGGTGCACGTGCACCCCCAGAAGCACCACCTGCGAAACTGGTTTCACTGCTGGCTCAGTGATTGGCTGCGTTCCCCTCCCCCCCCCATCAGTGATCAGCCACTGGGGGACCCCTGTCAGCAATCTGGTGCCCCCCTAGACTCAAGAGGCACCAGTCACCCATGATCTTGGCCAACCTCACACAGGAACCCTGGGGTTGAGCCAAAACCATAGGCTGCCTATACGTGTACTTGGAGGTGAGGGGGTGTTTAATTAGAGCAGTTCCTGGACAACTGCTCCAATTAAAACGCCTCACTGTCATCATGTGCATTTCAAAATGGTTGTGGGATGCTTTATCTAAAAGCTTATTTGTTGAGATGCAGATAAGCAGCCCTAGAGCCATTTAAAAATGTGCAGGGATTCAATGCACATGGTGGCGAGGCAATGCTGGAACATTCCAGTTAGAACATGGAGCAGACCAATGTTTTCTAATTAACATGAACGAGCACGTTTAGAGGCAGGCCAGACTGCCAGCCCAGTGCTCTACCACGAACCCAGCCTCCCTAACTTGAAGAATGAGACGTATTTGTGTTTAGACATCTAGACAAGTTAGGTTTTAGCCGTCTATCTCTAAGCACTCCAGCCTGAGAAGGTCACCCAAATCATTCAGTATGGCAATGGATATAAACAGCAGAGATGGCAGATAACCAATAGGGTTAGTAAATTCACAAGCGTATTGATTTCATTCTCGGGTTTACAGTTTAAGACAGTGAAAGGATTAGCATGATGACATTTCTTCCTAATCTATGGCCGGTGTCCCTTCAAAAGCCTATAGACACGTACCATTATTAAAAAAAGATTTGTCCAGTGCCTCTTTTGGCCATCACTTCTAATTGACAAATATATTCAATACAGGGGAGCTGAGGATGTGAGGGCCTCCCCCCCGGAAGAGGGTTGTCACCTGAACTGTGTAACATGCCCATCATTTTAGCTGCACTCCCCACCGCACCTCCGCCCCATCCCCTTTCCCAAACTTCTAGCCAAAAATAAGAAGTTAGCACCTATGATTCAATACAGATACACACACAAAACAAGATCATCTTCTTGCAAGGATTGATCAAGATCTAATAAGTATTTAAGTTACTAATTTTCTAAGTTATAGAGAAAACAGATAGGAATTACAGAAATATTTTTTCTTCCATACACAGAAAGGGCCAAGCCAATAGAGTACCATTTGCATTAGCTATACAATATTATTAATGATGTATTTATTCCATATTTTACCTCTTCTTTTCTCCTGGTCCAATTAAAAAGTACATTTTTCAGGACTATATACCAGAGAAGTCAGTGCTTCCATCTGTAATAACCCTGCAGAAATAAGCTGCAGATGAATTAAGTCTACTTTGGAAAGAAAATCAGATGATTCCTGTATTTTGATGTTTTATGGTCATCACTGGGTTGATGTAAGGAAGAAGACAACACGATAGCAAGTGGAATTTGGATAGAAATGTCAATCTTAAGAGTTAGTAGCATTACTCATTATTGGCATTTATACCTAGAGAGGGATAGGTAGGAGATAAAAGCAGTTTGACCAACCACACACTAGTGCTTGAGGATCCAAACCAGAAATCAGGCCCCACGTATTGAATACTCAAAATAAACAGAATGAGAAATTAACAGTGCCATGAAGAACTTGGTTACCTGGACACAGTAAAATTTCACCATGCTTGCCATACTAGCAATGTGGAATAACTACTGGACACCCACAGATTTAAAGAGCAATCGAAAACTTTCAGGCACGTGTTTGTATTACTCCAGACGATATATTCAAGAAAGTAAAAGGTAAGCAAGGATATCTATAAAGAAGTGGGGTCCAAGTATCTTCCTTTACTATGTTACTTGATTGACAAGTCATTCTTACCCAATTCGAAAGCAATTATTTGAGAAACATGAGCTAGAGCATGGTACACTTCAGCCAAGTCAAATAGCCTAGGGTCACCACACACATATTGAGCAAGTTCTTTGATTTCATGGAGACATAACCCTAGCCTTGTCTGCCAAGATACAAACTCCTTCATTGATCTCCTCATTGCATTTTAAATAATTTCCATAGAAACTGGAAGCATTCCCTAAACCAACAGAGGCTTCCTTACTTCCAGCAATTATCTTAAGGTCTAATTTGCATTTTAAATGTCACCTGTATAAATTAAAACTGTTTACTGCTAACACTGTCATTATTCTGATTCATCTGGCAGGAGCCAAGTGAAGCAACTTTTCATTAAAAAAAAAAAAAATCCCAATTGGAAAAAATACCTCCTGGAATCATACGCTGGGAATATTTCCCTCAGACCCCAGAGCCTGTTTTTAACTACTCAGCTTCTAGCATTTGCAGCGTTTTCATGTTAATCTTGGCAATACACATATTTGAAAACAGTTCTTTTGATATGCTTTTAAATTGCTATTAACAAAACCTGGTGTACATTATGCAACAGAGTTGTAGATGTTGGAAATACTTCAGACACTGGAAATCCTCTCCTTTTTCTTCTTCTTCCCCTTTCTCCACCCAACAGTTTTTTTCAGGTAGCTAAAAGGCATTTTCAAACATTACCTGGGATCTCCATGTCTATTATTTTGGAGTTTAACTGTAGTATTTCCCATCCTCACCTCCAATGATAAGTTTTAATGGAAAGCAATCTTTAATCTAAATGTTTTCTTCCAGAGAGATGCACTTAGCCCAGGTACAACTGAAGCTTCCCAATACTGAAGCTGCCTCTGTGTAATTTAAAGCAATCTTGATGACCAGCGGGCTGCAGTCACATAAGGAAGGGCATGAACAAGGTTTTTAAATGGAGAGTTGTAAAGAAAATATACTAAATTGTGCCTGTTTTGTTTTTTGGGGGGTGGTTTGTTTTTTTAGTGGTGTACGACTGCGTCTCAAAGATTTCCCTCCTCACCCTCACCGCTTTTTTTTTTTTGGGTGGGGGGGGGAGGGTTGCTCATTAAATTGAGGTTTTGACTACCGAGGAAGGCCCCTGATGACTGAATAATTAGCAAGCAAGAGTAGAACTAGTTGCAAAACTTTTACAAAGAAAACCATGTTTACACAAAAAGTGCGTCTATTTTCCACTGAAAATCCCCCTCCGCCCCAACACAAATGCACTTTATAGCTACCTCTTCTCAAGAATAATAATTTAAAAAAAATGAGGATGACCTATTCTAAAATTAGGTTTCAATTACTATTCATGTTTTAAATTTTGAAGTTAAATATTTGGAAGAAAGGGCATATACAGCAAGGATTTGCAAACCATACCTCAGAGTGAGAGTTTAGCTTCTAATGTGCATTTCAGAGACCCCATTTTACCTACAAGATCTCCAGCAAAACCAGAAAACAAGTGGTGTTATTAACATAAAACATATGCAAAGTGACACTCCTCCACACCTTAAAAAAAAACAAACACTTCAATTCTTCTTTTGGGATAAAGGATTTAAAATGCAAAGAAGTATAAGTCAGCTTCTAAGGCTCTCTTGAGGTTACTAGCTGATGTCTTTCAGAAGAATCGCTCAGGAAACAGATCACTGTAAAAAAAGTTTCTGAAACAATTATTTTGCCCAGCTTTTCAGCTTAGCTTAAAGATCAGTTCAAGCAAACTAATCTCTTCTCCCAAGTGATTAATGCTTCAAATTAACAAGAAGGGCAAGTTCATGAGGCTTATGCACCTATGTTTTTATTCCCTACTATATTCATTCATTTTAAGGTTATTTGTTATCTCCTCTCTGTTCTTAATATTCAGGTCTCCATTCCACTTTTAACAAAGGATGCAATCCGTGACTTGTTGTGCATTCTGTTAGTTATCCGTATTAAACCAATGCCTTAAAACGCCACATTGATATTTTACGGTTCCTAACAAGGGAGACCAAAATACAATGAAGAAGCTTACAGTTTAAGTCAGAGGTGGGAAAATGCGGCCCGCCAGGCCATTCCATCTGACCTGCGAGGCCCCTAAAACAATTTAGAAAATTAATTTTCGTCTGCCCCTGGCTTCCTGTCATGTGGCCCTTGATGGCTTGCCAAAACTCAGTAAGCGACCCTCCGCCCAAAGTAATTGCCCACCCCTGGTCTAAGTAGACTGGATGGACAAGGGGTTGTGAAGGAAGCAACTGCCCAGAGCAATGAAGTAACTTGCCCAAGATCGCTAACAAGTTAGTGGCAATGCTGGAACTAGATGGCAGATGTCCAGGACCTAGGGTACTGGACTCCCTGAAACTTTATCCCCATTTTTCCTAACCCACAAATGCATAGAAACGCTCTCAATGGGCCCAGTGCTGTAGCCACTCCAACTTCCCATTGATTTCAATGGGAATGTATTGTGCCAAGAGTTAGCAGCATCAAGCCCAGAATAGCTGTGGTGCTCTGGGTATAAATTATAAAACGGAAGAGGGAGCTGTTTGAGGAAAAAAGGTGTGGATTACTTGTCAACACTGACACAAGTTGCATTTGTTATAGACCAATTCCTACAAAACCCAGCGGGGATAAAGTGTTAACTGACAGTAGTGAAAGAGAGAAAATTAGATCTGGGGCAGCCAGACAAAGCAGCACAGGTGTTTTGGCACTTCTGCAGTTGGGGACTGCCAGCAAGACCTGCCTCATCTCAGACGCTCTCTCTGTTCACATAACACCTTTGTGAGGACACTGACTCCTTCCTCTGATCATCAACAATGGCATGAATTTGTCATTCAGTTCCAGCTGCAGGAGCAGCAGTTGCCAATGACAAGCCCCACTAAGAAGTTTTCAACAGAAATGTACCTATTATCTCCAGAGTTTGGGCCATTATGCCCTAGGAGAGGTGGTTAGCTGTGTTGATGGCAGGATAGATATGCACCTTATAGACTAACTAGCATATACCTTCATAATGTCTTTGCCAATGCTCCAACTACAGCCCAGGACCCAAAATAGAGAGTCCCTTTTCCTCAGCCCAAATAGCAAACAAGCCTAGGGCCCTTTGTGGCATAAGATGGACTTTAAAGGTATATATTCTAGGAGGCAAAATATGGCTAGAAGGATGGGCAACAGAATTGGAGAATACCCCCTTCAGGGCACACTGAAACCTTGTACAGCTCCAGAACAAACTTAAAAACCACAAGGAGATGCAAAATGCATTAAACCTGTTGAGGCCTTCAGAAGAGACGAATGCCAAGTATAAACTCTTATTAAGATTAGAGAAGACCCTCAGCCTGCAGACTTCATGGAGGTAGACCTCCGTGGTCACATGCAGGCCTCCTGAAATTAATAGGCACATTTTCAATCTTAAGGGCCAACTGCATGGATCTAATCTGGATGGGAGTTTGTGGTGCATCCAGACATGCGTGGATGTTTGGTTCCCCAGGGACAGCTAGCAGCAGCGCACCTTGTACTGCAGCTACTTGTCTCCAGGGAATGCCCGTGCCACGCTCACTTTGGCGCACAGCAAGTTACTCTGGGGGAAGTAGGGGAGGTCGGGGCCAGCCCCCTTACCTGGGGGCTGCAGCGCAGTGATTCTGCTGGATGGAGCCACAGCATGGCTCTGAGCAGCCCAGCTCCACTTTTCAGCAGCATGTGGTGCCTGAGCGTGCGCTACTCCATTTTGGGGGATTTTTTCCACATTTTTTTTTTACCTCTGGATATCTAGGGGTTGTCTGGACATGCCCTATGGGTCCAAAGGCAACCAATACCACAGGGCATCTCTCTTTTGATTTAAGTGCTATTTGGATCAAGTCCTAAGTTGACAGCTCAAGTATTTTATTCACAGACCTTTATATACATTTTCTGGAATTCAGGGCTTTTCGTGCAGCCACTCAATTTTGCTTCATGACAGACAATTTTTAAAAGTGGCCAGAACAGGAGGCCCCATTATGGCTGGAAGTTTCTACTAAAGGTCTGATTGGACTCCTGCCATCTTCAAATAGGAAAATATCACTTCAAAAAGTGTCTTCAATTCCTCACTAACCAGCCCCTTCTTCAGATCAATTAGCATCCCCTCAGTAAGACAAGATATGTTGCTTGAAGACTTCAACATTCAACATTGCCCAGCTCACCGTATCTAGTAACAAAGCTATTATTATCCAAAGCATGGCATTCAGATTTAAATATAGGGAGGTACAATGCTTGATAGAAGCTAGGCAAAATTAGTGCTTTCTTTTTTTAATAGCTCACTTTTTTGAAAATCCTTTAATTGCTTTAATTACAAGACACTCCTATAAGGTAGATCAGCAGATGAAGCCAAGATACAACAAGAGAACGCTTATGAGCTTGATTAAACTAATATAGCAGTTGCCAACCATAAGCATTCAGAAACCATGAGTCAGGCCTCAAAGTCTCAAGTTGACTTAAAAACCTGGAAAAAAAAATATTTAAAAAAAATGGTAAATCTTAGGTTCAATCTCTCTCAGGTTTAAGGATTTCTTCAGCATGTCAAAACTTCTCTCCAGGAGCAGGAGAGCCAACTAGCTATGTTAAAAAGTCAAAATTCATATAATCAATGACTTCAAGTAGTTGGGGGGCTTTAAGAAAAAAAAAACACCCAGTATCCTGGGAGTTGGCAACACTAAGGTTTCATTTGAACTACAGATGTTTACGTCCCGTGGTCCTACCAAGGAGGTACCACTGGAATAATGGAAGTGCTGGAGAAGCGGTGACTACCATACTTGGGGGGGGTTAAAATCCTGTGGATAAATTCAATTCTGGTGTCCCCCACGTATACAGCTATGCTTCACAAGTGAACTTGTGCAATTAGATGCCCCAGATGTTCCCATGTTCTGAACGCATCTTCTAAAGGCTGGCCACTACACGGCAGAAGTCGGGCATCGCCATAATAAACAGAGCTCATGAACTGTGCACAGCACTTGACCAAGACCTTTGTCCTGTTACAGAGAACATCCACGGGGCTGTGATTCAAAGCACTGGGAAACAGGGAGAGTGAGGAATGGCTCCAAAGTAAGGCTTCATTCAAACTGCAAGGCCTGGGGCAGAAGTTACACAAGAACTGATTGGTTTAACAGAACAGAAGTTCAGTGCACATAAACCAGTTTCAGTATGGCCAGACCCAATTTAAGATAAACCAGGATGGATGTAGTATCAGACTTAACTGATCTGGATTAAACCAGTCTATGGCACTTCTGTCCCAGATCCCCTCCTAACTCAAGGCATGTCCCAGTACCCCAGCATCCCAGGATGCATTGAGACCCCCACTAACCACAAGGCAGAGGGGGCTAGTCTTGGCTATGCTGTCTGCTCCAGCTAAGCCAAGGCCAGGCCCACCCAACAGCTGTCACAAACCTGAAGCAGCGATGTCCCTGCTCCCCAGCCTGGTCCTGCCTGCATCACTGACCTGCTGAGGGGAGGGGAAAAGTAGCCCCACCCTCCCAGCTGGGCCAAAAGCCCGGCATCTGCCCACGCTGGGGGAGCCCCATACACAGGAGGGTTTCCCCTGGCTAGCCTGGGATTCCCCGCCACCCCCCCCAACAGCTGTCACAAAGTTGAGGCAGGAATGTCTCTGCCCTCGCAAGTCACTGATTCACAGCGGGGAGGGGAAAACAAAGATCCCTATCCTGGTCTCAGCCCCCCCAAGCTGGGCTTCATATTTAGGCAGACAATTACAATCAACCAAGCCTTACAAGCTAAGATGTTTGCTAGGCAGAGTTATCCATAAATCACATTTGGGATGGGAGATGAAAGAGAATCTCTCATTTAAAAATTACAGCCCTCCAGCAGCGAGCACGGATGCAATCCAGTTATCATGGAAAAGGAGGGTTGGAAGGCATGTCAGGAC
>NW_017728917.1:3743490-3751885 GCF_001723895.1 Crocodylus porosus
AATAAACTTTTACCAGTGGTCCGTTTACAGATGCGGGGGCTTTCCCCGAGCTCCCGCAGACAAGGGTTAAATCCCTGCTCCGCTCCGACACAGCTGCGCTGCAGTGGAGCTGACGGGGGCTCAGCTCAGCCAGGTGGGCAGTCTCCAAGCGCTACATCCCGCCGCCCATTCAACCCAGCTTTTCTGGAAAGTGCAGCGAGGGGAGGCAGGCCTGTTAGCTGATGCTTAGTAAGGCAGTGCTGCATTTATTCAGGTCACCCCCACCCCACCCGTGCACGGCTGGGCCAGCACAAGTCACCAATTCACAGCGGGGAGGGGAAACAAAGCCCCCTATCCTGGTCTCAGTCCCAAAGGTTTTTTCCTGTTCCTTCCCAGGCGGGCCGGCTCCATAGAAAGGAGGATCAAGCCCCACTGCCCAGCACAAGCTACTGGGGCCATCCAGACATCTTGCCAGCTGCTGCTGGTGCTGGGCGCTGGTGGGACATGCCGGGCATCCTGGGAGTCTTGCACCAGGGTGCTGGGCCTGATTCTGCCCTCTGTGGAGTGCTCCCGTCCCCACCACCCAGCCCCAGGCCCCCAGGTACATCCCACCAAAGCCTGGCAGCAGCAGCAGCTGGCAAGACATGCCGTGTGGCCCAGAAAACTTGCACCAAGCAGCAGGGAAAGGAACAGGGAAGGATCAGGCCCTGGCACCCAACAGAAGCCCCCCAGGCTGCCGGGTGCATCCACTGGAGCCCAGCACCAGCAGCAGCCAGCAAGATGCACCTGGCAGCCGTGGGAGATTGCACCAGGTAGGGAGGGACCCTGCCTCCCCCACTTCCTTTTAGGCCTGCCCCCGCCCCCAGCTAGGAAAACCCCAACTCAGGGGCGTCAAGACCAGGGAGGAGGCTTCACTCCCCCTCCTCCCCATGCATCAATGGCTTCCTCCTCCAGCCCAGCCACATCAAGGAAGTGGCCGCCTGCCCCAGCACCCAGCCACACCAGTCCTGGGGATCTGCAGCATGGTTCTCCGCCCACGTGGGCCGATGCCAGGCTCGGGGCCCAGCCTTAGGAAAAGGAGCTGCTTTCCCCCTCTACTCTGTGCATCAGTGACTTATGCTGGCCCAGCGCTCCAGGGGAGGAACTACCACCCTCCCACCCGCCCCTGTAGCTGGATAGACCAGGGCTAGGGGGATGCTAGGCTGGCAGTCCCCATATGGCCGGACACCTGGCTCAGGGGGCCAGCACAGGAACAGAGGCTCTTTCCTCCCATGGGGGAAGGCTGGAAGGAGTGCTCTAGCACCTCCCGCCTTTTGGCCTGGATCAGCACAGGCTTCTGCCTGCCTTTCCCAATTGAAAGTTGAATATCAGTTCAGTTTGGTATTGGTTCCATCTGTGCAATCAATTGGTTCCATCTGTTCAATCTGTGCAACTTAGACAGACTTCTGAAGTCTGTCTAAGTTGTCTTCTGCTTGACTATCTGTACTTAGCCCAGAAGTCAGCTGAACAGCACCAAGGCTAAATTTGACCTTAAGGTGGGTCCTATGGAGTAGAGAGGCAGCATGTGGAATCCCAGAGGCTATTGCAAACATAGGGCTCAATCATAGTTCATAGTTAGTAGGGTTGGAAGGGACCAGAGCAGATCATCAAGTCCGACCCCCTGCCATGGGCAGGAAAGAGTACTGGGGTCAAATGACCCCAGCAAGGTGATTGTACAGCCTCCTTTTGAAGACCCCCCCAAGGTAGGAGCAAGCACCACTTCACTTGGAAGTTGGTTCCAGATCCTAGCCGTCCTGACAGTGAAATAGCGCCTCCTGATATCTAGCCTGAACCAACTCTCAGTCAATTTGTGGCCGTTATTCCTAGTTACCCCAGGTAGTGCTCGGGGGAACAGGGCCTCTCCCATTCCCCGCTGGTCCCCCCTGGTAAGTTTATAGGCGACCACCAGATCCCCTCTCAGCCTGAACAGGGGGGGCTGGGCTGGGCTGGAGGCTGAACAGGTTCAGGTCCTGTAGCCTCTCCTCGTAGGGCCTGCCTTACTGCCCCCTGATCATACAAGTGGTCTGCTCTGGACCCTCTCCATGCTATCCACATGCCTCCTGAAGTGCAGCGCCCAGAACTGGACACGGTACTCCAACTGCGGCCTGACGAGTGTCAGAGGGGGAGAATCACCACCTTGACCTGTTCATGATGCATCCGTGGATGTATGACAAGGTATGGTTAGCCTTACTGACCACGTCCTCACATTGGTGGCCCATGTTCATCTTGGAATCAGTAGTGACGCCAAGATCCTTTTCTGCCTCTGCATGGATGAGAAGGGAGTTCCCCAGCCTGTAGGTACGCTGCTGGGTTCTTCCTCCCCAGGTGCAACACCCTGCGCTTGTCCATATTGAAGCCCATCCTGTTCTCATCTGCCCACCCCTGTAACCTGTCCAGATCTAGTTGTAGCCTGTCCCTCCCTTCTAGCATGCCCATCTCTCCCCACATCTTCATGTCATCCATACATTTGAACAAGGTGCTTTTCACCCACTTGTCCAAGTCGTTGATGAAGATGTTGAACAGTACAGCCCGAAGACTGAGCCCTGGGGAACTCCATTGCCCACATCCCTCCAGGTCAAAAATGACCCATGCACCATCACTTTCTGGGTGCAGCCCTCCAGCCAATTTGCGACCCATCTGTGTAGGCATCAATACCACAGTTGCCTAGTTTCTTAATGAGAATGGGGTGAGAGACAGTGTCGAAGGCCTTCCTAAAGTACAGAAAGACTACCTCCAACACAACACCTGCATCCAAGGATTTTGTGACGTGGTCGTAGAAAGCCACCAGGTTGGTCTGACAGGACCTGCCCCTAATGAACCCGTGTTGATTGCCCCTAAGCATAGTCTCCCCTGCTGGTCCCTCACAGATGTGCTCCTGGACAATTTTCTTAAAGAGCTTCCCCCAAGGACCAAGGTAAGACTAATGGGCCTGTAGTTACCTGGGTCCTCCCTCTTCCCTTTTTTGAAAATGGGGACCACACTGACCTTTCTCCATCCACCATGAGTGCTCGTAAAGCCATGCCAGAGGCCCCGCAATGACCCCTGCAAATTCCCTCAGCATCCTGGGGTGAGCATTTGGACCTGCTGATTAAACACATCCAGCCCCACCAGAAGTTCCCTACCTAGGTCCTCCCTGACCCTAGGCCTGGCTGTGCATCCCCTAGGTCCATTCAAGATCCCGGGGGCGGGGGGGGTGGGAAATGTCCCAGTCACTGCCTCCCATTTTTCTGAGCAAATAATTTGTTAAAGAAGTTAGCTTTATTGTGTGGTACAACCACCAGATTGCTAAGTGTGTCCTGCAGGGGCCCCATGTTAGCCAGTGCCTTCTTTTTACTCCCTACGTATTTAAAAAAAAAAAAAAAAAGGATGTCTTGTTATCTTTGATCCTGGTTGCTAGACCAAGTTCTGTCTCTGCCTTAGCCTTCCTAACAGCCCCCCTACAGTCTTGAGCAATGGAGGTAGTCTGCAGGTCTCCCACGCGTGCAAAGTTTGTGGGAGTCTTCCCATTTACTTTATCAGGCTTTGGGCCAACGATAGTGTTGCAACCAGAGAATAGCTTGCCATTTTTAGGGAAGAGAGCAAAACAAGGGACAATTATTTCAGGGTAACACTTTATAAAGGATTTTATTTTTATTTCAAGTCATCAGAACCCGTGTGAGAAGTTAATTATATCTTTGTTTCCTCTGAGAGACACCTCAGCTCAATTAATTTACATAATGCATCCAAGTTCCAGTTCAACCTTAACTACATCTCCGTTTGCATACAGCACTGCCAAACCAGTGCTTAATTTTAAACGGTAGTTAAATGAGAAATTGACATTTATATACTGCACATGGTCTATTTATGAAGCAGGATATGAAATTTCCCTGTCTGATTTACTGTACTATAGATCTCATCCCTGAGATATAAAACTACAGAGGTGGCACAAGTTAATTACACACCGATATCTCTAACTCTGTAGCACTGAAGTGAATGACACCATTTCCAGTGCAGTTAACATGGGGTTACTACCTACACGCTGAATTGTGTGCTCACCAGGGCCCAGGAATTCTGTAATTCTCACGGGATAAGTGGAACTTCACTGGGACTGACAAACAGACAGGAAAAAAATCCAGCAGGATATGCAACTGGCAGCTGTGGAGCTTGTGCTTTCTGCAATAGATGAGTGGACTCCAAGATGAACACGAGTCATCAGTGTGACAAAGTCATCAGCAAAGCTAACTGCACTTTATCATGCATCAGCAGATACATGACACAGAGAACCAAGGAGGTAATGCTTCCCCTCTTTCAGGTGCTGGTCAGACCGTAGTTGGAGTCCTGCATGCAGTTTTGGGCACCACACTTCAAGAGGGATGTGGATAACCTGGAGAGGGTCCAGAGAAGGGCCACTCATATGGTTGAGGGCTTGCAGGCCAAGCCCTACTAGGAGAAAGACTAGGGCACCTGGGCCTCTTCAGCCTCCGCAAGAGAAGGTCGAGAGGTGACCTTGTGGCTGCCTATAAATTCATCATGGAAGTGCAGAAGGGAATTGGTGAGGCTGTACTCCCCAAGGCACCCCTGGGGGTTACAAGATAAAATGGCCATAAACTAGCAGAGAGCAGATTTAGACTGGACATTAGGAAAAACTTCTTCACAGTGAAAGTGGCCAAAATCTGGAATGGGCTCTAAAGGGAGGTGGTTTTCAATAGGAGGTTGGATGAGCATCTGGCTGGGTCATCTGAACCCAGCACTCTTTCCTGCCTATGCAGGGGGTCGGATTCAACGATCTATTGAGGTCCCTTCCGACCCTAACATCTATGAATCTATAAGATACTCAACCAAGGCCCAGAATTGTTTGAGACAGGAGAAGACTGAAAATGCTTTATGTCACCATTAAAATAAGAAATGGCAACCCTGAACTCTTCACTATGCATGCACAATACCTCACTTGATGGCAGACAAATTGGGATGATGTGCATTTAACTGTGATCAGAGCACACACCACCCTTGTGTGTTTACTTGCAATAGGTTTAGTTAAATCATTTCAGAAGAACTGATTTCCCAAACATGGAGTCTATGCAAAGGGAAGTGTCCCTCTAAACAGATGTCAGGGCAGGGTGGCACCTGATAGAAGAACTCATTCAGAGAAGCATGAGCTTCTTAGGTTACCACTTACCTCATAAGCAGAGATCCTGGTTCCCACCGTCCCTCAACCCCAATTTAAAAAAACAAACAAACAAACAAACAAAACCACACAACCCACAAAAAATGCGAATTCTCCAATTAAATCCATGATTAAAATGAAAGAGCACATCTAGATAGATAGATAGATAGATAGACAGATATCAGTTGAACACAATGCTTTCTTGATATATTTACAATTTTAAACCAATATGGAAGCTTACTGGTGCCTCAAATCACAACAAATAAATTCTAAATACCTAAAAAAATTTGCTTTTAATTTTGGGTTTATCATGGAAAATTAGAGCTCCCCTTAGCTCACAGAATGCAGGTCCTAGCCCCACAAGCCACAACCCTGCTCGTGCCCCTCACTGCCCCCTCCACTGCTCCCTACCCCCCAGCCCTGCCGGAGAGGCCCCCAGCTACTAGGGCTACTGAGCCAAGGGCCTGGGTCAGCAGCCCCCTGTCCCTCCCCCCTGCCCTCAGCAGCACCTGAGCCCTGGCTGCTGGAGTGGAGCAGAGCACAGCTCCCCTCCCTGCTGCAGACTTGGCCAGGGCATGAGACTGGCTACACACACTCCTAGGGAGGGCAGCGGGACCTGTGCCCCCCCAGATGTGTGTGCAGACCCAGGTGACACAGGCCGCCCCTGTGGGCAAGGGCTCCCCATCCTGCTGCCCTCCCCCAGAGCCTCTGCAGCCCAACAGGAGTGACCCAGTGCAGCAGGCCAGAGTGGGGCTGTGAAGAGAAGCTCCTTCCTGCTGCAAGCTGTGCACTGCCCTGGTGAGGCATCCCCTGCCCACATGGCAGCAGCGGGGACAGCAGCATAGGAGTGTGCCCCTGGCTGCTGCTGTGCAGGCAGGGAATGCCTTGCCAGGTTAGCATGCAGCAGCGTGGAGCTTCCCCATGCAGCCCCACTCTGCGCTGCCATGCCAGGTCACATCCACTGGGCTGCAGAGGCCCCAGGGGAGTGTAGCAGGAAGCCCTCACCCACCCCTACCCCATGCACAGATCTGTGGGACATGGGTCCCACTTGCCTGCCTGGCAGTGCATGCAGCAACAGGGAGCTGCCCATCCTACCTCCCCTCCCTCCCCCCCATGGACAAGCCACCCACAACCTCATCCCACTCCCCACTGGGGCCATGCATTCCCACCCTAGGCCCCAAGACCCACACACTCACTATTCCTTTCCTCCCTATGGGAGCCTCAATTCCTGCTCTCCAGGCTGCCTGACAGCCACCTGCATGTAGAGTCAGGGGCTGGACTAGACCCCAAAAGATGTCTGGAGGTCCCTGCCAGCCCTGCTTCTTTGCAATTCCCTTCCCTCTCCCACTTTGCCTCAGGTCCAGGACCAGAGTCCGGCCAGGCCCCCACTCTCCCTGCTTGACCCTTCAGTGCCAGCTGGGGGATGGACATGCTCCCCCCCACCAAAAAAAACCCAAAAAACTTGGCAAAGACTGCTTCCACCCTCCCCCTCCAGGCACATGCCAGCTGGGGTCCCTGCAGGCTAGGATGGGGGTTTAAATACCTCCCCAGTCATACTCAGCAGCCTGTCAAGGCCTGGCCATGCCCCCTCCCCCAGCCTTCCCACCACTGCCCAAGAGAAGGGCGGGCTCACTATAGCACCCCTGGCTTCTAGCCTGAGCCGCTAGAGGCATGTGGCTGCATTTCCAGAATCAAAAGCTAACATTTGTTCACTTGCTTCAATCCACGCAGGTTACACTAACCTGCCAAGATTAAATCGATTCAGGCTCAGGCTTTTTGAATGTCTGTACTTAGCCCAAACCATTAAATCTAAGTGGTGCATGCATCAGCTGATGAGCCTGGGAGTGAAAGTATGGTGTTACAACCACAGCAGCTGCAGGAAATCAAAAATAAGTGCCCGGTAGAGCAACTGTTCGCAGCAGAACCTGCAGCCATCGTACCTCTCCCGACAGAATGCAGCAAAGAGATGGGTGGTTTGCAGATTTAAATGACTTGAAACTTTCTAAATGTTTGCCCTTGTTGTTACTATTTACTACTTAGAGACATGGAAATAGGAGTATAACACCACACACCATTCCAAGCATTTACTTAAAAAAAAAAACCCTCTCTTTAACCCTTTTTAAAGAACGGATAGCTTCCTAAATGATCCATCGTGGTTTGGATTGTTGTATGCCGTAGAATACAAACAACTGGATGGGAAACAGTTTTTAATGCGACGACACTGCCCTCCATGGGTAGTTTTTGGCCATGGACGGTAGACACTGCTTCCAGACATTTATGATCAATGGGTCACAGCGGTGCCTTCGCCTGACTCCACTCCTACCAACTCTCCCTCTCAAACAAACAAAATCTATGTTAATTGATATTCTTCCTAGGAAGAATAATAATATTTAAATTCCTTTGTTTCTTCAATTACCTTGCAAGCACTTCTGCTTTCCAGAGGTGTCTATCAGCCTGATCTCATCTATTTTTGAAAATTACAGTGTAGGAGGCAGAGCTCTGCATTTTGCCACTACATTATCCCAAGTAGCTTGAAATTATTAGTGACAACAACAGTTACTAACCATCATTTCTAAAGATGTTCATGCAATTAATTCCATCTGTAATCAGACATTAAATTTTCTATCTTTTTATTATCAAGGCATTTTAAGCAATAGGTGTTTCTTATTTTACTTTCTACAGCCAGAAATATAATTTCACTATAATTAACTAGAAAAATCATGGGCATTTTTTAAGCCTACGTTCATTAGAAGTCTGGTATCTCTCTACCTATGGTGTTGCACTGTGGCATTGCTGATATTCTTACTGTAACTGATCTGCCTTTAGCTCAAAAGCATCACACTGCTGTTAACCTGGTGCCTTTCCCCAGCACTCAACTCAGTTTAACCATTCCTAGTATTTCCACAGCAGTTTCCTGATCAGATTAAAACCCAGCTACTTAAAAAGTAAGTAGTATGGCTAGAAACTGCTTGGATGTCCTGAATCCCAGCCCATCTCCTTAATCACAAAACTCCTTCCTCATAAATAAAATCACAGGCTTCATAGTTAGGCAGACAATTATAATCAACCAAGCCTTACAAGCTGAAGATGTTTGCTAGGCAGAGTTATCCATAAATCACATTTGGGATGGGAGATGAAAGAGAATCTCTCATTTAAAAATTACAGCCCTCCAGCAGCGAGCACGGATGCAATCCAGTTATCATGGAAAAGGAGGGTTGGAAGGCATGTCAGGAC
>NW_017728917.1:3752570-3760501 GCF_001723895.1 Crocodylus porosus
TATTATGCGTAGGCCGAGAGCCCGCCACAGTGCACGACTGGGACCTCAAACTGCCATCGTCGTGCCAACGACACAATGCCAACGTACGCCCTCGGAAATTATGGCTCCAGCCCCAAATAAACTTTTACCAGTGGTCCGTTTACAGATGCGGGGGCTTTCCCCGAGCTCCCGCAGACAAGGGTTAAATCCCTGCTCCGCTCCGACACAGCTGCGCTGCAGTGGAGCTGACGGGGGCTCAGCTCAGCCAGGTGGGCAGTCTCCAAGCGCTACATCCCGCCGCCCATTCAACCCAGCTTTTCTGGAAAGTGCAGCGAGGGGAGGCAGGCCTGTTAGCTGATGCTTAGTAAGGCAGTGCTGCATTTATTTACATGCAGGTGGTATCTTTTAAGCCAAGCTGATTTCCTTTTACTGCTGCGTGAAGACACATGTGAATCCCTATTGCTCCAGGTCCCTAGGTTTTTGGTGCTCTTTTTCCTCAGTTTCTGTTCAAAGCATCTGGAACTGGAAATGCCCCAAACCACCACGGTTCACCTGGTTTTTACCAAGAGGCAAAGGAAGCTAGCAGGTTGTTCTGGACAGTGTCTACCCAGGAGCAGACACGCACCCTTGGTTTGTGTCACATGGACTTGAGACTTGCATCGCTGTTAGGAGTCTCTCAGCAAACCTGTTCCGACTTCCAGGCAGAGTTTGAAACCTAAAACGAGGTAAGCATCTCCTCATTTTAGGTTTCATGTTTAAAGCTCCAAATAATTGCCTGAAATGGTGTCAGATTCCTTTCTGTAAATGGCTGGGAATTACTGAGCAGAGGCAGAAATGAAAGCAATGCCCAGCAGGAAGACATCAGCGACAAATGCAGGCAGCTCAAGCCCTCCTCAATACAACACCAATCCGGAGAGTTTGAGTCATGTGCCAGGTGTCGTCTTTTCAGCTGCTTCTTTCAGCTAATGAAACAAAAAAGAAATAAATAGATGGGATGAAGCAGAGCCATGATTTTGGACATGGCTGCAGACTTCTATCTCCTTCCTATAAAGTGCAGCTCTTATCCCAGGCTGCAACCACGAAGGGAGTATCCAACGTGGGTCACGACACCCAGAGCCTACCTAGTCAGCAGCTGACCCAGTCAAGTCTGGGCCCTGCTCCTTGCATTGTTTTAGTTCATATTGGATGAACCCCAGGCATAATCCTAGGGTGACCATATTTCCATTTTCAAAAAAGAGGACACCTGTTGAGGGCAGGGGCAATAGGATTGGGGCGGGGGGGAGGGCAGTGATATGCCCATGCCCATGCCCATGGCCTGCCCCTCACTCCCAAGCCACAGCCCCAGCAGCCCTGCTACTCCTCACTCCTGACCCACAGTACTCCCCACCCTCAGTGCTGAGCAGAACGAAATCCCAAATCCCAAACATTTGTTGATATTTTTAAAAAAAAACTGCCCAGACAAAGATGGGAGGATCCAAAAAGAAGACATGTCCAGGAAAACCCAGACCTATATTAACCCTAATCATCCCGGCAACAGGGAATGGACCCCAGGACTCCACTTCCAGCTGTGTGACCAAACCACTGGGCTGCAGAGTCGTTTCCTTTCTTTGATGCCTAGCACCCCAGCTTCAACAGCAGGGAAGTGGGATTCCCTCATTCACAACAGCCTGTAACAGCTGGGGAGGCTTCGTCCATAAAAGATACAGGTTCAGTTTCCCTCCCGTTGAGAAGGGCCTATTTAACGCGGGTCTCCCTCTTCCCTCAGGAACTGCTCTGACTCGGCGGCTGCTACAGAAAAGGCACAGAGAGCACCACCGCTGCTTTTTCCTATAGAAACTGTATTTTAAAATGGGTGAACTTTGTTCGGTTTTTTCAGAGCTGTAGGCACCTCCCATCAGGAATGGGTGCCAGGCTCCAGATGGACTGACCGAAGCACCCTTGAAGCCCTGCATTAGGCTCCAAAGCCCCTGAGAGCAGAGGGTGTTCAGACTTAACATTTCCTCCTGGTGAACTCTGAGGAGCTCCCAGCTGAGAAGGAGGATTTTTTGGATTGCCCAACTCCGCCTTTCATTACAGTGTAGAAAACCTAGGTACCTAGCGAACTCCCCCACTGAGGCCGGTTGCTTAAAACCAAGTTGCCTCATTGCGGTGTTGTAAATGCCAAGGGTTTCCATTATTACTGGCCCAAACAGCTTTAAAATGAAAGCTACCGTCAGGTATCAACTCCAGAAGGCCCATTTCCAAAAGGCCACCTTCATTTGGACAACCATTTCCCGGTAACGCAGGTCAATGAAACTACGGCTCAGTGATTTTTAGAGCAAGTTTGTACATTTTGAATGCAATTCACTGGCCCAACTTGACACGTTATTTTAAAATCTATTGGTTGTGAATGTTGCTAATGTCAAAAAAGGCAGGGCTGCTCAGGAGCTAGCCAGGTCCCAAGACCACCATTCGCAGAAAATGAGCTGGAGTTCATATAACTCACCACGGATTCTGCCCTAAAGCCTTGGCAGATGGCTTCCCAGGAAAATGAAAGCTCTTGCTTTTAGACTATATGTTGTATATGGGATGCAAAAAAAAGGCGTCATCCCAGGACTCCAACATGAGCAATTAATAACTTAAAACTACAAGAAAATAAGATTAATGCAGGACTGGCTGAACTTCCTTGCTGGGAGCAACAGTTTGCCAAAGAAGCCGTAGCATTTAATCTAGTGTCTCAGAGGGACATAGGTCTCTGGTGAAAAGACAAGAGAGGGAAATCTAAAATAGTACTAAGTTATCTTGTGAGCCAAGATAAATATCAGTAAAAAGGGCCCAGGGAAACAGACTTTGAAGGAGTCCTTAATCTAATAATAAGTTTTAGAATAGCTTTTAAAAATCAAAACCTCCAAATTAAAAAGGCAAACCTAGTACAACCTCCAGTATTGGAGCTTTATCACCATGTAATTGCTTCATGATCTGTTTTTCAACAGCACAAGCGTAAAGGTTTCTGAATAAGAAATTTTAATTTCAAGGTACCTCTGTAATTTATCGTGCCTGTTACTGTTATATTATAAAAGCTAATGCAATATCTCTGCAGGCATGACATTTTTCTTCTTGGCTTCATTTCAGTTTATTCCCTAATTTTGACCTAACAAACCCTGTATTTCCTTGTTTCCATGGTGCACCCTTGGGTTTGCACTGCTTTGTACTCTTTCCTCCTCTAACGGAACCAAAAAAGTTGATCATAATAAAAGGTTAAAGGGAACACGGTGCCCACAAACCGAATTCACATTAGGGGTTACAGGGCAATGAACAGAGGAATGAATAGGAGGCATGATTTGTATGGCACAGGCAAGAGCAGCTCCTTTCCTTGTTAATATTGATATAGGACCGGAAGAATTTTCTCTCAGTTGGTAGAAGGAAAGTTACCTTTGGAGTAACACTTGACAAATGAACAAACATTGCCATACGCTAGGATCCTGATAGTTCAGAAGTGCTAGAAATCTGTGGCATGTATTATTGCTCTAGTTCAAATCACACTGAAATTCTTGGATCTAAGAGCTTGATCCAACTCGCACTGAAAATAACCACTAACTTCCCTAGGAGCTGCATCAGGCTGTAATACAGTGCAATAGCCCCTGTCATGACACACAGGAGGTAATTCATTCCTCTGCAGGTACCAAGGTCAAGGCAAGAGCCGAGATGGAGACCTCATGACTCTGGTGCTGGGCTTGCCAAGCAGGTTCAATCCCTGGTGCCACCCGAGCATAGCTGAACACATTTCTTTAAAATATAACCTTAGCTGTGATTTTTCTAGACTTCCATCATCCAGGACCCTGGAACAATTACCACCTCTATTAGCATGACACCTGGGTGCCTCAGTCTCCCCTTTCTGTAAATAACAATTTAAGAGGTCTAAAATTTGGCCCTATATTCATACCATTCACATTCAGTGCTGTCCCCCCTTTGTGAAGTGCTCTGAGATTGATGGACAAAAAGTCCTATATAAAACTCAAGCACAGTTCTTACTCAGGCAATTAATGTGAAACTTAAAACACAATTACTTAACATGTCCTATTAATACCTTCAGATAAACATGACATTAACAAGTGGTAGAGCCTAGCAGTACAGTGACAAAAGGTTTGATGAAAAATCTGGTGAAAATGAGTAAGAGCGTTTGCCTTGGAAGATTTAAAAAGTATGTACTCTAGCATTTATGACCCACTTAGAGCAGTGTTTTCAGGCAAAGGGATAGTACCATATCATCTACAACTCAGACATCCTGGACCTGAGCCTCTCTCTGCAGCGAAAAAAAAATATTGGCAAGTTTGAGACCTGCAAATCAAAAGCCAGACAAAAGACTTATTTCAAGCAACAGCAGTATCAGTAAACCCCCACCCTCTCATCTGCATCAACTAGCTTTTAACCTATCCTTGTGCAGGAGCCAGCATTCTCAGACTTTGCAGCAGCATTTTGGGGAATGGTGATCTGCACTTCAAACAAAGTGAACATATTTTAGTCTCCCATTTTTGTTGGAAGTGGTGGTCAAATGACTATAATTACGAATATCCTGGAGTTGTATAATCTTTAAATTATAGTCATTTGCCTTTATTTTAATGGCAAAAGACAATCTGCAAAGAAGAATCGCCTGGGGGGGAGATGTCAAGCTACTTAATGACTCAGCTACTGCTCTCGTATTATTTTTCTCTGCACACAGCACAAAGGGCCTGATCCAAAGTCCAGTGGAACCAGCAGGGGGGGGAAAAATTCGTACTGAATTCAAGGAGCTATCATGAGGCTCTAAAACTTCACACAGTTTCATCAGTGCAATTTTCCTATAGCAATTGCGTGACAGTACTACTACAGTACTACCATAAAATAAATCTTTTGTTCTTACTGTTCAGAAAAATGATCTCACTCTTGAAAGTAGTAGTATTAAATTATGCAGTAGCATGCAATTTCAGACATTCCCTAAGCTGGGCTCTGAGGTTTCAAACATTTCCTTCCTCCTTTTCCAACAAGACCTTTTGGTTTTTGTTTTTAAATCAGCAACCAGTGAAAGTAATAAACAGAAACGCTACCCAGCCTGATGCTACAAAATTCACCACATTCTTAACCCAACATCCAAAGAGGCCCAAGCTGTGATGACGGGTAAATGCTTTCTAGATTTAAAAAAAAAAAAAAAAATGGAACTAGCCATAGCATAACTAGCCATAATGTCCAGATGATATACTGTCCTTCTTCAAGTCCTTTCTGGACTATGGGTCAGGTTCTAGTGCCCTTAATCAAGATGAGCTGCATTTTATTTCATGCCTCATGACCTTCGAAGCAACTGCTGAAGGAATAGTAATGCTCAGTGTTCAGCAGCCAGAATCTGGCTCTTTTATCTGCGGTGTCACCCCAAACTCCCTGCTGCTTCCGGTCAAAAACAGAACCTGCTGCTGGCACAGCTGGAGAAAGCACTACAAATGGGAAGTTATTGCATGGTTTAACGTTGCTGCTGTGCTCTGCTGTGACTAATATATAAATGGAGATTGATTTATGCCGTGGCTACTTGAAGTGTCTGTTTTGTTAATGGTTTTCTACAGTAAGAGAGAGGAAGGGAGTGTGATCCTCAGTGGCTCGATGTTCCCCAAAGGTCAGTGCTTAATAGCTATTATCTTTGGACACTAATGTTTTCCCACAAGGTGAAGGAGATGTGAAAGTATATGGGCTCTGTAAGTCAAACATTAGATCACTCCTAGCTTGAGGAGGAAATCTTTAGAATCAATTTTCTCTGGGCTGCTTCCAGGAAAATCAGATTACAGACTTACTTGTATCTATTAATGTCAGTGGGCGATGAATTCCAAAATGGCTGTTCAAGGCAGCTTGAGAGTTAGCAGACAGCAATAAGAAACCAAGTCTGTATTATTTGCTTCATCTTTTGTATTATTATACATGATTAGCATTTTAACTCATTTTGCCTCTTTCACACAATCATATAGTCCCAGCTTACCCTAGTTTAGTCCATGCCTATCGTTAAATTGGTTTCTTTTTTTTTCAGATGTAATGCGATTTTTTCCAACATGGATGTTAGATAAATTTGCATTTATTTACAATAAACAGATTTTTTTTAAGTTCTGGGTTGGATTGCACCACTTGTCCTTGTAATACCAACTCTCCAATTTCTCCAGTTTGAACTACTATACCTGAGCCAACAAAGTACACGAAACCCCATTTTCAAGGGTATTTAAATGCCTAAAAATGCAGGTATGTGCTTCACTGGATTTCTAGGAGCTCCAAAATATGTAAGTAGCCAAATTCCCCTAGACTTCCATTTTGGCTTCTAACCTGCCTTTTATGAATCTCATTATATCTCATGACACTCTATCTACATCTTTTAGATGCCTGCATCTGAGTAAATCTAGCCCTTAAGTATATATTTAACTTTATGGTCGCTGGGCTACTCATGGGTTTATATGCAAACATAATTTTTTGCTGGATTGGGGACTGAGTTATGACATTTCTAAATATTCTTCCACATTTTCCTAAAAGCTTTGAAAAACCAGAGGAAGGACCTATTCCAAAGACAGAAGTGTACAGAGTGATCTGGATTCTTTTAGTATTAAACCTCAAAACTGTCACTGGACTGATAGCATGGATATTGCAAATAAGCCCAGTGAAAGCCACAGCCTTTGAAAAGAAAAAAAGAAAATAATTATGAACATTAATCGGAAAACCAAATACAACACCATTTTATCATATCTCTGAGTTAACACGTTACTACTGAAAAGAATGAAAATCAGTAAAAATTACTTGCAGATCCACAACATAAGCCTCTTCTCCAGAACCAAAAGGTTTGTGAACTGGGCTAAAAGCACAAGCTAAAATTTGAAAATTGTGACAAAGTTTGTGGGAAAGTTGGACTATACCATATTCTAGCTTGGTCATAACACTCCCAAGGCCTTGAACAATATCCATTCAGTCAGTCCTACTGACTTCAGCACCTTTGAAAAGATAAATCTTCCAGCCCAACATGGTCTCTGTTATCTAAATGCTTTCCTTGAAATACATAGAAACTAGGGCTGGGCGAAACAGCACCATTCCATTTCGCCCTGAGTTTCGACAGAACAGTGTTTCGTCTGGAATTTCATTTCGAGTAGAAACAGAAAGGCTGTTTCAAGTTTCACTGTGGATGGGAAGTCAGACCAGCTGAGCTGACTTCCCATCCCCGGCACTACGTCGCCCTGGGGGCGGAAGGCAGCCCAGCTGGACTGACTTCCTATCCTCAGCCTATGGTTGAAATGTTTCAACTTTTGAAACATTTCAGCCAGCCTCATTTTATTTCCAGACTGTTTCAATGTTGCTGTTTTGACCTCAAAATTGGTCAAAACAGTGTTGAAACGAAACGGCTGGCAAAATTTCGCACAGCCCTAATAGAGACAACAAAGGCAAACTGAGGCCCACCCTGCAGTGTGTTGGCAGCTCCATACTGCAAACATTTTGGAGATGAGATACACAACATTTATGAAAAGGGAGTCTAAATCTTCAGATTATCCAAATGAGGGTGGGCTGGGAACATATTTTATATGGCTCTTTAATGACAACTACAACATTAAAAGTCAACGGGTTTTTTTGACCAGAAAAAGGGATAGAGCAAATACAGCAAAGGCAGGATTCAACTCCCAGGGAAGTCCATAGGAATTCTATTGCTGTGAATGGGAGTCAGAGGAGGGATCATTTGAAATCTGGGTTTAAAATCCCATCTACAAGTTAAGGCTATATTACCATCCCCAGTGGCATCACTTGAATGCATGCTGCCGGCCTCCACACAGGATGCCTCCTAGCCTTCCTTCCCTTAAACCAAAATCAGTGTATCCATTTTTATGCTGCCAGGTAGGTGGCCAATTAACATGAGGCTGTGCTAATTATCACTGCCACTCAGCAATTCTGATTAGCCTGTCTCGCAACCACACTGATACAACTAATCT
>NW_017728917.1:3760601-3772823 GCF_001723895.1 Crocodylus porosus
AAATCAATAGAACTCCCACTGACTTCCCTTGGAGTTGAATTAGGCTTCAACATACCAAGGCCCCAGCAAGGCAGTGCAATGTTAACTACAGGCAATTTGTGGTCTAATGACTACACTCCTTAATTTTTTTCTTCCCTTCCTCATTTCACTCTTTGCCTTATTCATTTTCCCACTGTTTTCACAAAGGACCTATCTTTCAGTAACCTTCCTGCCAACTGAGCCTGAAGGCAGCTCTTTCTGGAACCAGCAAACACTGCTCAAAAGTACCTGGAAACTAGAGCTTAGCACAAAAAAATCCCCCACCAAAATGTTTGGGGATTTTGTCAACTTTTTTTTTCCCTATGATATTTCTTGTTCCACAATATTTTACTCAGTGTCACTCAATGCATATCCTTTCCCTAGAGCCGTGCTGCCTCTGCAGTGATCCTAGTTTCAGGGAATAAGGGTAAATCTTATGGTCCAGTTTTTAAGTCTGAGCATGCATAGACTTTAGGGCCCACAGGCACTCTTACCTCAGTAAAAGGGATTTATACACCACTGTAAGCTGCACTGAAAACAAGGCACAGCTTACAAGTACCTTTCTGAGTGTTATCACTCTCAAATTATTGCACCACAAGATTGTTCTTTACTGAAGGAACTGGCCAACTGTCTGCAAACTGGCATATACAGTGTCTGATTATTTTTTACTTTAACTTTCTTTAATACTCAGCTAAACTGCCTGGATCTAATTGATTTTACCACTTCTGTATTTATTATGCAGAAAGAGTTCACCCTAATTAGATAGTATTAGAGTTGCGGGCTCATACAACGCGATGCAAAAACAAAGTTCTCATCACTGATGGGAGGGAACCATACAAAGAAATTAAACAGAATTTAACGCAAAAGGGGAAGAAACACTTGAATGCTTAATAAGTAGATCCATGGATTTCATTAACTTGTGTTCCAGGTTTTGTTTTTATTTTAGACCCTCATTATTTTAGGGTATTTTACTACCTAATTAATTAAAATCTGACCAGCAAGATACATTAGTTTAATATGACTCAGTTCTTGATATAAGCAGCACTACTAACTAGTCCCCTAATTGATACACCTCTCACCCACCAACCAAACCTGAACCTGGTGGCTGCCTACAAATCTTCAGGGGAGATTCTTCAGGAAATAGGTAGAGCCCTTTTCTCCCCAGCACCACCTGGTGTGATGAGGAACAATGGTAATAAGCTGATGGAGAACAGGTTTAGGTTAGCGATCAGAAGGCAATATTTTACAGTTGGGGTGACCAGAATCTGGAACCAACTTCCCAGAGAAGTGGTCCTCGCCCCTACCGTGGGCAAATTCAAGAGGGGGTTGGATGATCACCTGTCTGGGATCCTGTGAACCCAGCATTCATTCCTGTCTGTGGCAGGGGGTCAGGCTAGATGATCTGATCGGGTCCCTCCTGACCCTAGCTACTATGAAACTATGAAACAAAAGGCTTCCTCCCACTAAACAAGGCATCATGGTAAAAAAAAGTAAGGGAGCATAAATGTAAGGGCAAATCTAAAGATTTGGAGAGAATGTGCATCTGTTAAAATCACGCTGAGAAATACACCATGTGAGCATAATATACTGCATAAAATATGCACAACAAAAAGGGTAGGAGCCCTAATAAAAGGCAAACCTGGAAAGTGGGTGGATCCAGCTGGGTTCTGTAAAGGAAGCCCATGCTAGAAGTATAGACCATGATCATGGGCATGCTCCACCGTCAGCATGATCTTTTGTGTTTTTCTTATATGCCAACCACGTGTCTCACCATGCAGCTTGAAAAACTGATGGCGTTGAGGAACAGGGCGCAGATCCAGCTCCCACTGAAGTCAACATCAAACTTCCCAGTGACTGCAACAGGGCAGGATCTAGTCTTTGCTCTTGTGCCAGCCATGGTGGCTCCTCATGCAACACTCTCTGGGCTTGTAGTCCATCAACCCCACTGATATTCAAAAGCTTCGGTTTCTTTGCTTTCCCAGAGCATAAGGAGACTCTAATGAGACCCATCCAAGAACATTAAATGCAGGAAATGAGAGAAAACACACTGAGTCACTAGTATTTTTCCCCGTTGCCACCATTTGGTTGTTTCAGCTCCAAGACAAGAGTCTCAAGTTAACAGACAATCCTAAAGGAAAGCTACAGTTGGATACAAATATCAGGACAGGTACATTTTCAAGGTGAGGTGCAGAAAGCTGACAGTGAGACAATCTAACGAGGGTCAAAGGACCAGTTTTATTGTAGAGCTGGTCTATATGGGGACCAACACTGCTATAGTGGAACAAAAAACCACCTTCTGTCCAGAACAGAGGCTTTCCACATGCAGGCGTTATATTATATTATAGGGCACTTATTTTTCTGTTACAGCTATGTCAGGAGAATTGTCCATATAAACTAGCCAGAGAAGCCCCTTGGCACGTTCCCCTCCAAATGGCATTTTCAGACTGTTTTGCTTTGCCGCATTAGAACAATTAACATTTACTCAAACTGGTCACACTTAAACGGTTGAGATAACAGATGTAAAAAAATTAATTACTTCTGCTCACACATTTTTTGATATCCTCCAAAATCTGATGCTCAGTGCTTTTTGGTTGTTTTCTTTAATACCACTTTTAAGATTCTCGGTATTCTGCTATTAAAAATAGGAAGTGTGTGGATGTACCAGGAAGTCTCTTCAACTTTTGGCCATCGGCCCTCACTTCCTTTCTGACAGATGAGTCCTACAAAACCATTTGCCCGTGTACTTGTTTTGCTAACAGCTAGGCATCCAGAGTATAATGTGCATTCAGTTACTGAATCACCGGTATCAAATTACAGCACAGGTCACCCATGAAATTGCAGTTGTATATTTTTAGGGCCATTGTATGCTAACAGACAAGGACTATTTGTTTTTCTTTACTACAATATTGAATTCCTAAATTGCTTCCTTGGTTCAAAAAGTTCTGATGCCATTTATGTTGTGTCAGTAGCAAAACAAATTCAGGTACAGTAATCCTCCAAAATCTAATAATCGTATGTCAACAGAAGGGGAAAGCTGCATTTTTCACATTATGAATAATACATTTTTAATATCATTTTCATTTCTCAAGCTTAAAACGTATCATCTCAACCCCCTTTCAATAGCATTATGCTTCCTTGGGCTTTATTTACTTGTTTGAGTTTGGTTCCAGAGGAGTGAAAGGGTCTTGTAAAACATACAGAAATCCTCCCGGTTCTGAAATTCAGCCTAGCATGAACTTCTTTAGCCTCGATAAGTCTCAAGTTCACAGCAGAGAACACTTTTCTTTCCGCCTGCAACAGACATATTTGCAATCTGTTCCAGATGTGGAGGAGTTCTGGTTTGGGGGGAGCCTGGGACGTCTTTTTCTTCCTTTTGGGAGGAGCAGTGAGGGGGAGAGGAGGAAAGGGGTCTTTTGTGGACAAGAAAAATCTTCCATCAAAAATTCCCCCCATCATGAGACGCTTCATAGATGCAGCTAAAGTACAACGAGACACAATTTCAGACGTTTCATAGCTGAAGTGAACGTTGAAGGTAACTTCCGTATGCTGTGCTTCATTCAGCTCATACAAACGGAGTAGGACTGGCTTGTCGGCATTTAGATGGCACAGCCTTTTTGAAAGGTGGGCGCCTTCCCAGAGGGTCAGTGTTGAACACGTGCGGCAGACACTGTACAGTTGGAACTAACATCATCCGAATGAAAAGCAAAGCTGCTGTTTGGCACTCCTGCAGTTATTAAAGATCTCTGCAATGGAAGACCTCCCTTTAAAGGTTATTAACACTGATATCCTGATCAACTTCCATTAGATAGCCACATTCTGCTATTTCAATCGAAAAGATGTTTTAAAGCTGCTTTGTAGTGTCCTTAACTGACACATTTCGGCCTGCTTGTGGCTGCATTTCAGTGACAGATGAAGTATTTGAGGCATTTTGTTTGCGTATCATTTAAAGTCTTTAGGGATAGCGCTGAAAAAAAGGCCCTAGGTAAGTTCCAGAACAAAAAAGTTACAATGGAGTTCAGAATGAATGTATGTATTAGCAGCTTAGGGGCAAAATGCATCACAAAATTGCTAGAATTATTCCCAAACCTATCATTGCAAATCCAGGAAATTCAGAGTTATGGTTACACTTAAACAAAATCCAAACACATTAGGGTAAGGAAATGCACTGTTAAAACATCCACTCTGTTCTGCGCCGCCCTAGCAATAATGGTGTGATGAAAGCATTTTAGTGGCTGTACTCTCAGCATCTCAGAGCAAGGAGAAATAATTCTTGAAAGCCACAATAAACAAACTGATGCTATTGAGATAGCTTTAGATCCAAACATATAGCTCCTAGAAAAGCCATGGTTATGCCAAGGATTCTTTCAAGCCCAGGAGAAAGTGTATTCAAGCCCTTTTACATAGTGAAAATAACTGGGGGACTTGTGCTTGAGACGTGACTAGGAAGACAGAGCTAAGCCACGTAGACTGGGTTCTTTCCCTGGTTTCAAAACCAGGGTCGGGTTATTGATGGCAGTCTATGTTTTTAAGAAGGATCAAGTCAGGAAAAATTTAGAGCATGACCCTACGAGAAGGCAAAGAAATGGAGCATCTCCCATGTCAGTGCCCTAACGCTGCACTATGAAGGCATTGTCTCATTCTGACCTAGGAATATGCAATTATTCCATGCAAAATGCAACTACTTAATATTGCTGGTTTAAAAGCAAGCAGGATTACATATTTAGTATGGACTTGGGACAGATGCCTCCATAATAACCTGAGCATTAATGCTATCTGTTGGTGAATAGCTTCACAACCCATTAAACAAATGAATAGCTAAAAAGTGGTAACAACCTGCAGCCAGGAAGGTTGCTGGTCAGTGGTTAGTTTTCACTGGAGATGTAGATAGTCCTGGCATTTATGTTTCCAAACAATCTCAATTTTTACCAATTTTCTTCCTGAGAAATCCAGAACAGTTCAGCATTATCCTTCTGACTGATCCACTAGCGCCACTAACGATCAATTCTACCAGCCACAATATAAATGACACCCTGAAAAGAATGACAGCAAACGCTGTCATCACTCATCACCCGAAGGGGCTGTAGGATGCAAACCTGACTAACATAAAATATTCCTCAGACAGCTGATCCAATTTGCTATTTCTTTTGCCCTAATAGGTACCCTCAAAGGGAAAGCCTCTATGCTGGAGATACTTAAGTGTTGCAAAGCAACATAGCTTTATCTTTATTAATAATAATTATAGCACAGTTTTCACAAGTTTTGTTATTGCTTTTATGCAAATGCTGATTGATGAACTCTCAGGATGTGCCTGTGAAGGGAAAGGAGAAGAGAAAACTGAAGCGGAAGGCTTAAATTCACTCCTGGTCACTCAGGGGCAGTGGGTCAATGTGGCAAGTAGAGTCAGTGACACCACAGTGATAAAATACGATCTGGCCAGAATTAAATTTACTTTCAGGCCAACTGGATGCTCTATTTACAGGTGCCAGCTTGACAGATTGATTCTTCAGTTCTATTAGAGATGAGTGCAGAAGCAGCTGCACCAGTAGCCTGGAATATATTGCACACAGGGATCCAAAGCATGAACAGCCAAGCAACAAGGGTAGACTGAATTGCATTTTCCAAACACAATTTAATCCATACGTACAAGTGCAACTAAAGTTTGTCAGGGCCCCATCTAAGTATATGAGATGGCCTGCTCCAAGAAGAGAGCTCAGGAGATTTTAGCTCTCAGTCCTATGTTTAGACCACTGGACCAGCATATAACTTCAACAGTGCCCAACCACCTTAGGACCTTCAGTCCCATTTTCAAAGGTAAGTTAGGACAAGACTCTAAAAAAAAAAAAAAAAAAATGTAGATACCTAGAGATGTAGTTAGGTTCATCTTTCAAAAGCACCTTAGCACTTAATTTAAATGAAAATGAAGCACTAGGTTCCCTTCCATCTCTTTAAACCTCTAAATGTTTTTAAAAATCAGAACACTAGAGAGACTAAATTTCCTGAAAGTGCAAAGAATTTAGGCTACGTACCTAAATCACTTTTGACACTAGAATTTAGGCTCCTAAGTCATTTAGGAAAAAATGTTATCCTAAACCTAATCTCAAAGGCCTCTGCAATTTGGGTTGATCATTTGTGTGCACACATGCATGTGTGCGCATGTGTTTGCATGAGTGCACTCACATCTGTGCATAAGTTCTCTCCTTTGAGATAGATAGATGATTTTTTTTTAAACAAACCTAATATGCAGGAAATGTCAGTGGCGGCAATCCCATGATTCAAGAATAATCTCTTTCATGGCTCATTCGTGGGACTTGAGCCACACATCCATCCACAGAAGTTGCAAGTCTTTCTGCAAGGGAGAGGATTTCCTTCCTCCACTTTCTTCTGCTTTGAGGACAATATGCTTTACCTTGAAGCAGGCTGCTGCTTGGCTGAGGTCACAGCACCACTGCAGTCAGCCAGAAGTGTAACCAAGTTCTCATGCAGCAACAAGGCCAAAAAGGAGGTCCCTACTTTTACACTACATGAACAGACATTTTTCTGGTGGGTTGCTCAGTTCCATGGGCTGCGTTTCAAAAGGATTCCCAGAGGCCAGACACGGGAGAAAAGTTCCTATTTGTTCACAGGTTTTGATCAAATCATTCCAGGAGACAATTTCTTAGTGTGCTTTGCTTACTGTAGGCTTTAGAGTCTCCCTGGTTTGCAATAGTGTGAGAGAAGCTTGGAACAGGAATATTTAGGTGTGCTTACTCAGTTATTTTTTTCTTTCAGTACAAAGGCCTCTGCTTTCAGTTTTGGGGTCAGAGTTCAGTCCTGGGATCTCCAGGGTGTGATGGTACCGGTGCTTGTCTGAGAGTCTCTGGTGCCCACTCTGGTGTTGCAGGTGCGCTCAGGCTCTATAGCTGACCCTCACAGTGGAGCCTGTAAACTTTTGGGGTCAGAAATCATCTTTTTGTCACACATTTGTTGCATAGCAGGGTTCTGATCCACAACTCGGGCTCCTAGGTGTTACCACAGTACAAATAATATTACCAGCTTCTACCTCCAGAGTCTTCACTCCCAGAGCCCCAGACACCCTGCCTCTGAGACCCAGGCCTCGCCACTAACTGCCCAAAAAACCATCCCCTGCTTCAGCCACCTAAACAGAAAAAAGGAAGCAACAGTGGACTCACCATTAGCAGATTCACAGTGTACTCCCAGCAGACTCATCACTGCTCAGCTGATTCCTCATGCCGTCAATCAATGGCCTGATTCACCGCCTTGCCAAAAAAATAAAAAAAAAATAAAAAATGGCCAGCTTCAAGTAAGTTTTAAACCCAGCTCTAAATGACAGAATAATTCCAGGAGGAAAATCATAACTCTGAACATGGTGAATGCAGCACATAAGAACTTTATTAGTCACTTGCTTTTTCTTCAAATCACTTCCCTTCATCTTTCTTCCTTGTCGTGTTTCCTTTAGCTCCTTCCCTCACTTTATTCCTCCCATTCCCTTCCTGATCTTATTCATCCTTCTCCACATTAGGGTTCTGTAGGCCAAACCCCAAGGTGCCTCCAGGTGATGAAACGACCGTACATACTTGCCCTGGCTACCACCGATCCTTTGTCCGTTTAGAAGCAGTCTTCTGGTACATACACACGTACAAACCAACCTGCTATAGCTTCACATGTTTCCCATTTCCGTATAGCCATCCCATCCTTTTCTGTATTAAACCTCGTATTTCTTACATTCCCGTAACTTTAAAACAAAATACCCAGTTTATTGATGATACTACTTTACTTCTATGGAAAGAGAGGTTTTTCATGCTCATGAGTAATTACTCCAGATTAAAATCAAGGGATGCACTACCAAATAAAGAAATTACTGAAGTTCAGGACAGGAAGGATGTCATTTTTCATGCTGTTGGCTTAAGTTTTCCTGTTTTCATATAACGTCCTCCCTTTAGAGCATGCAGCATCTGGATCATCTATAATGCCTTATTACTCCTTCTTATGAGTAACAGTGCTTGTGAAAAGAAAGACTTGGGTTATTACTCAAAAAGTTACAAAACCTGCACTGCCTTTGGAATAGGACTGAGCAAGTTTCTTGGGGAACTTTTTTTCATTTTTAATGTTTTCAGAAGGTTTTTTTCTGTCCTGTCTGAAGAGCTGTAATATGTGATTTTACTTCTTCATAAAACTAGAGGCCACGGGTGTCAACATCATTAAATGAGGAACATAAAACTAAGTAAAAATGGCCTATATCTCAATCCTTAATTGGCAGGCTAACAGTCAGTGAAAGCATCAGAACGGAGGGTCCTAAAAACTCCAGTGGGTTCATAACTGTTGGAGTGATCTCTAACAACATGACCCACTTTGTTTCTGAATGTCTGTAACTGCAAGAAGAAAAACATGAAGAAAGTTGGAAAAGAAACTGTAAGAACCAGCATCTGCCAAGCTCTGCCTCCTTCAGACGGTATACAACTGGGGAATGGGAAGGGGTTCCTTTGCAATCAACAGTCCTGATGCACTTTGTCCAGCCAAAATAAAAGAATAATGTTTTGCATTCAGTGCCATTTATCCACAGATATCAAAGTTCTCTGAAAAAACACTGATTTAAGCATTGGACCCCCCCCCCCCACCAAACCACATATTCTTTCCCTCCTTTCTACAGGTAAGGCCTTGAAAGGTTCAGAAACTTCCTTAGAGTCCAAAGCAAATGCTGGTGTTGCAGCTGGGAGCATAACTTAAATCTCAGGTCTTTCACCATTAGCTAGTTCTCAGGACCAAATTTCAGCCTACTTCAAACTCCAGGCCACCCCACTGGCATTGTAGATTATATAATCCGTTGCAGGCATTTGTTCCAGGCTAATAAAGCTTTTTACAATGGTTCCATAAGCATTTCAGTGGAATGGGAGAAGGACAGAATAAGATGACTGGAAAGTCACAATGCAAAACATCAATGCAGCACAATGAAAAACTCTGCACAATGAAGCAGATATGAAAGAGAATGCCTATGATCACTGCTGTCCATGCTCACCATGACTTAAAGCAAGCCAGGTACATGCTGAACTCCTATGTAGAGCTTGTATCGATGCTAAATACAAAATATCCAAAATATTGTAAAGAAGGATTTGGGAAGAAAACAACAACAAAATTCAGAGGAGATTAAAAGTAGTGCAGAAACTAATGCTGCTGCTATTGCATTTTTCCACGCCAGCCAGTCATGGTTGTATCAAACTAACATCTGCCATGCATCCAGCTAGTCTTGCAAATGATTGTGATTAAGTACGGTGATCCATAATACATATCATCTAGGATTTCTTCTGGTTGGAGACTGGAACATTTCTATTGTTAGTGCTTCAAAGGGTTTTAGTAATTGCCTACAGCAGAGCCAAGAAAAGAAGATATTTGGAAAGTTGCCTTTTTCATCCTGCAGTGGGGGGAAAAAAAATGAATATTGAAAGCCACATGATAAAGCAACAGAGGAAAAGGGCAGAACTTGCCACCTACGCGTGAAGTCAGAAACACCTATGGGATAATTAAACTGCATTCAGAAACATAGCACCTTTTAAAGGATAAGCATCAGTCTTGCACCCTTGCCATAGACTTCCGTCATTCTATCTTCCATTCCAAAGCCTCTCACTTGCTAAAAAGGGTTTATTTCCTTCAGACTTTAAAAGACTCTGCTCCTTAGGCACATGTGAATAACTAATTGAAAAGCTACCTGCATGATCCACAGTGCCCCTGTTCTATTTAATCCTCTGTTTCACATAAAACACTAATTGCAGTTGTTAGGGTATTGAAAAATGCACTTCTGTCGTCCGCTTCAAAGTCAATCAGGCTGCCACCATGATGGCCTTTATTTATTTCTTTTTACACAGCTGTTTTGCGCTATGGATGGGAGGCATCAAAGAAGTCCCATTCAACTGACCAGAGCAACTCAGAGAGAGCAGTGGAAGGGCAGGGTTGATCCGATGCACGCTGCCAAGAGTTCAGCCTGCAACTAACCAGAACAGATAGACTTCCAAAAACCAACCTCAAGTGGACTGCAGAAAGCATCGCACATTGTGGTATACTCAAGAAGAAAAAAAAAATCCTAGTCTTAACAGGAAAACTCTCATTGGCTTCCACTGGGAAGAAGTTCAGGTACTTGTGTACTAAAAACCTCCTTTCTATGCTATTAGCAATCCAAACAAACCCATACAAGACTTACACTGAACCGCTTCCATATCCCATCAAGTTCTTCAGCTGTTTAGAGACTTCCAAATTGTTAATTTATCCCGTGTCAAAGCAGCTCGTCTTTCTTCTTTCATAAGACGCAGGCCCACCCCCATGAAACAACTCGAGGAAGATGGGCAGAAATAAGCACACTACCAGACTTGAACTGACTCTCTTAACCTCCAAAAGGGAGACTAGACACAATAGGAAGGGGCTAATCAGAAACGTAGAGAAAACAAGCAGAAATATCATTTTAAAAGCTGACTGTGCCTGTTTTGCATTAAACTTCTCAAGTATGTCATGCTCCAGTTAGTTTTTCTTGCTGGGCTTTTCATAATTATTGCACACAGTTCTGCCTATGAACTCCAAAGCCATAACCCAGAATATTATGATCTCATTCATATTACAGATTGCCTCCTCTCTGTGGGTTGAACTCTACCTAATGAACAGTTTGTGTTATATCCCGGAGGCATTAATGAAGAGGCGCTGCTTTACTCCAGCCATATAGCGAGGACTGTTAGTGTTTCCATAATAAATCATAGTTAAAAAAAAAAAAAGCATCTCTTCTACGTGAGTCTCAGAAGAAATTGGCTTGAGGCTGAAGCTTGGCCTATAAATTCTCCATTTTTTTTTCAAGTTTTCATCAAAACAAGAACAAAAATTCTCCGTTACATAAGTTATTCCCTTCAAGCGACCTCTGACAGATCTGAGAAGACCTTAGTTCTTATTCCCTCCCTCTGGGAGAGGTACACACCCATTCACTACGACACCAGGAAAGCAGGTGAAGACTCATCAATGCTTGATTTACCTTTATTGCCTTGGACTCCTCTACATTAAGCAACAGAAATCTATTTCAAGTTAAAGGTGATTTGTATAATCCTCCAGGGGCATCAGGGGGAGAAGCATACTTTCTTTTTTAATATATTTAAACAGAGACCTCCGAAGTGCCTAGGAAAGCAAACCGTTTCAAACAGTATCTAGCCCAAAACTGACAAAATCAGGAAATTGAGCTTAAGTTATCCACGGGCACCCTGGAGGCAAGAGCTGACCATTTCCACCCAGATGGCTGCTTAGTCACACTCCTCAGTCATTTGAGGTGTAATTATTCATTGGCTGCTTCTTTTCCACCAAATTCTGGCATCAAAGTAATTCTTACATATCCTGACAAACATTATGAGATTGGCTTCATCCAGGTTCTTTGCTGCTTAGAGAGGTCCATATCCCGTGGCACAGCAGTGCTAAACGCATGAGAAGGGTGTAACAGTGGAAGAGCAGCTTCAACTTATATGCATGAGCCATTTCAGCTGAAGATCATAGGAAAGTCGGGCTGCAAGGAACCTCCTGAAGTCATCCAGTCCAGCCCCCTAACTTGGGTACACTGCCAGGGTAAAATGGGGTCTTGAACACAGCACCTTGGGCTTGGGAAGCCAGCAGACCCATGGGAAGAGTTATCATCTAAAGGAATCAAACAAGTCTGTAGGTATCAGGACAACCAACTTGAACCTGGGACTGTGGGCTTGCCAGAAGAAGGGGCTTGGCAAGCCTACCCTGCCTCCTGCTGGGGATGTCCAAAGCATGCCCTTCTACCTTCATGGGGAGCGTCCACACATGCGGGCACGTGCGCTTGCAGCAGCTCAAACAGAAGCAGTCCAAATTTGAGCCGGGGCTTTTTGTCTCAGCATGTGCGCCCAGACATGCACTTTGGTGTGGGGTAAATTGTGCCACTTGGGGCAAAATAACCCTGCCTGGCTCCTCCCAGATCTGCAGCCAGGAGGTGCTAGAGCCCAAGGCCAGCACCCGTGCTGTCCCCAGCAGTATAAAAAGCTGCCCTGGCAAGTAGCTCAGGGCTACTCGCTCTCAGGAGCTTCTGGGGCCCAGCCAGTTGGTACCTGGGGACACTGCCCCTTGTGCCAGCCGGACTGCTGAAGCAGCCCTGAGAGTTCCCTGCACCCTCGACCCACTGCAGCAGTCTGGCAGTGGGGGCTGCTGCCTGGCTGTGACCTGCTGTGC
>NW_017728917.1:3773998-3784039 GCF_001723895.1 Crocodylus porosus
GATCTGGGGGTTGGGGGGTAGGCAGGGCATGGGGCCATGTGTGGCAGGGATCGAGGGTCTTGGGGGCAGGCAGGGGATGGGGCCAGGTGGGGCAGCAATCCAAGGAGCTGGGCCCGCGGATGGGGCCAGAGGAGGTCCCCGCCGTGGTCCCCTCCCCCCTCCCCCTACCTACCAGCACTGGAGCCTGGGTCCAGTTCCCTGCGGCTGGCACGCTGCCTGCTCTGCACAGGCCGGCAGCGTGCTTCAGCACCAGGGCAAGGGCCAACCGCAGGGACACTCTAGCTGCTACCACAGCGTCTCTGTGGAGCACCCAGCCTCCGGTTGCCTCAGGCACGGTCCAGGACCATGCCCTGCCCTGCTTTTTTTCTCTGTGGGTTTGGTTGTTTGTTTTTCACCCCTGGATATCCAAGGGTCTAATTTTGCCCCCGCGCTGTAAATTTGCAGCACAGGGAACATTTTCTCATTCCCACACATGCCTCTTGCAGCACCTCAGAGGGCTTTGAGACACTGCAAGACGCATGTGCCTGCTCATCTGGATGCAGCCACAGAGGCTGGTTAGGAAAATGGTTTAGGGGGCCCTAAGCCTGCTATGAGCCACTTGAGTTGGCTAGAGATCTCTTGGGAGCTGGCCTTACCCCTGGTTTCCAGTGTCAGAGTAAAGCCAAGCAGCCAAAACAGGAGTCAGACTCTTGCTCAAGGCTTATTGCTTCTTCCAGGAAAACACTGGGCTCCCTCAAACAGGGGAGAAAATCTGTTGGCACCTGTCCCATCCAGCTGGATGCAGATTATTATAAACACTTCTTCTCTCCAAAGCACCCTAACCTCTTTGTCAGGGTTTCTGGCTCCAGCACTCTCAGATCACGGCTACTGTACCTTGGTGACCTGACATACACAAAATCCCACCTCAAGTGTCACTTGCTGTAATACCTCCTAAGAACGCCACACAGCATGCTCTTTCCCTAAAAGACAGCAAAGAAATCAAATGTGTCAATCTTCAACCCCCGCTTTCCCCCATGCCTCTCCCCTCTCTGGTAATCAGGTGTGGAATATACAGATTGCAGTTTACAAAGCAGGAATTCTCTATTAAAGTTCAATCTGTTCACTGATGTTTTATCAGCCTGGTTTTTCCTCTGCTAATTTATGGATTAATTATGCTATTGCCCTTTGCCTCTAAAGGTGTCATACTATTTAATAATGGCAAATTAAGGAAACAACAGGTCTATCAGTGTGTGAAAGGGATGAGAGGAATAAAGAGCAGACACAAGCCCAGCTGTGGCATTTATACTACACTTTGCCTTAGAGATGGAGAGGAAAAAGAATAAGAATGATCATTTGCAAGGAGGGGGGGTGGGGAAATCAATAGCCGCTACATCATTTGTTTTTCATCCATATATCCAAGAGCAAGGGGATTATTGGTCTATTAAAAATGCTTATTTAAAATCCTCTTTTAGAGTTAAAATTCCTCCCCAAAGGCATCTTTCAAAATCAATCTTCATGTAAAAACACCAAAACCCCAGAAAGTCTTTTCAAGCCATATTTTGTATTTTATGTGAAGTTAAACCAGTGCAACTCCTTGACACAAACATGTGATGCCACATTTCCACCAGGGCTACTATATGATGAAACAAGTTGATTCTAGAGCATGGTACTTTTCAAGAACCATTAAGGATAAGAATTATATATTACAAATAAATGAGCATTATGAAAAATGAATGGCATCCAGCTCTTATTTCTGTACAGTCATCCCAGCCTGAAAAAAAATGATCGTCTCTGCTACAATGTACAAACTGCCACCATTGTTGTCTGACTAAAATTATTTTACTTTCAAAAGATAGATATGAAAATGGGTATGGCAATACGTGTATCCAAGCACACCGAGGTCCCTCAATCTTCCCATACAAACTTGTTGTCGGGATTTTTTCGCCCCAGACTGCAACGTGATGCTAAGCAACAATAGAATTTTTTATTTTCTCTTGATTTTAGTTAAAAACTTTAGGTTTATCCCCTGGGCCTTTCATGTCCTTTAGGTTGATGCTTTGCAATATACATAGAGATAGTTATGCTGTCTTAGCTTGTTCAAAATAGAGGTACGTGACACTTAAGGTACCTGGCTATAGCTGGAAAGATGTTTGAACCTTGCTCCAGACTTGAACAAAAATCACCTCCCCGGTGGATGCACCTGGCTGTTCAGACTTGGCGGGGAGGGTGACAGGAGGGGCATGATCAAAGGTGGTTTCTTGCGCCTCTCTTTTGCATGTTACCGGCTACTTTCATGAGTTTTCTAGGCTCAGACAAACTACAACCAACTGACCCGTTTAGAGCGGAAGAACCCATTATGCTTTTCAAAGCAATCTTGCTGCTCCTTTATTTTCTTTTGCACATGATTTTGAGTGGGATGTTCTGCAGCTTTCAGCTTGGTTGTACCCAGAGATGAAATCATGCTGTGTTGATTTAGGCACCAGCCTGGAACTCAGACGCAGACTTAGGGTCACTCCACTACTGACTTCCTTTCTGACATTAGGCAAGTCACAATCTTGCTGGGCCTCAGTCTCATACGTGTAAAAAAGGGGATGACACCACTGCCCTACCTCACAGGGCATTAAAGGCTGTGCAGGGCTGGGATGCTGCAGTCGTGGGAGCAACAGAAAGGACCTAAAACAGAAAGACTCTACGGGCACTTTTTACATGTGCTGGGGGGGAGGCGCTCTTCCGATCTGTGCTTTAATTAGAGCAGCTCCAAGAGCCTCTCTAATTAAAGCACCACTGCATCTCATACATCACTGTCCCTGAGCTTAACAATGGTGGCAGAGGCACTTGACCTAAAGCTGATCCAATGAGCTTTAGTTCAAGCACCCCTGCCATTTTAAGCGAGGGGACGCTGATACATGGGATGCAGGAGGCAGCTGGAGCTCAGTAATTACCACGCTCCAACAGACTCTGTTAATTGCTGATTAGCCAAGAGAGCCAGTGGCCCTGCCCCTTGCCAAGTGGTGCCCTATATTCTGGGGATGTGTCACCGAAGTGCAGCTGCAGTAGCATGGAGCTGAGCATGGGCCAACCCAAGCATTCACTTCTTATCCAAGTGTTTGGCTAACCTACTCCTATGGCACTACGTAGTGAAGGATGCACCCCTGTCCAATGCACTGCAGACAGGGCACCCTATGAGTCTTATAATTAGTTTTCCAGTGGTCAACGTCCAGTGAGAGGATCTCAGCTACACACCTACTTTTTGGAAGTGGGGGACCCCTCCCTAGCTTGCTCCTGGGGGCATTGGCTAAGGGCAAATGCGACTAGGAGGCACCCAAACCCCAAGCCTCTGGGCTTGGGCCTGCACATAGGATGCCTGCCAGTGGATTTGGGAGTATGAAGCTGGTCGTAGCACCACAGATGGCGTTTTGAACGATTGAGTTGGTCCAGTCGAGAAGATTCAGAACTGACTTGGCTAATTTAACCTGGAACAAAAAATTTTCCAAAAAAAAATCACTCCAGTTCTTGCACACGTTTTCCAGCCCATGTCAACTTCCAGCCTTCAGCAGCTAGACCAATTTAAAACTCACTCGAGTATGCCAAAAGCTGCAGCAGTCACAACAGTGATTCCAAGGTAGATATACCATGGGACGCTGCTACTAAGTTAGCCACAATCAGGGGAACAATTAGCCTTTCTAGTGAACAGAAGCGTGCTCCCGTTGCAAAGCCCACTGAAGCCAATGGGAGTGCTGCAGCTGATCTCAACGGCCTTTGGACAGGGCCTTGCATTCCTTTTACCATGTGAAAAGTCATTTAGCCTGCGATTTCAGCCAAATGAAATAAAAGGAGGGATGACACACATGGTATGACTTGCAAAAGACAGATTGAAATAGCCAGTGATTCACTTCCTGGAGGAAAAAGGGGCAAGTTTGTGCACTTCCACTAGATTCTTTCAATGTGGCACTTTATATGCCAGGAGCTCCCAAGAAAACATGGTGATAGATGAGTTCTCTTCGCTGTATGCAGTAATACTGCTGCCGATGCAAGAGGGATTACTAGCAATAAGTTGCTGAAATGGAAGGCTGAGTTGTACATTACCGAAAACCTTATTTTATTTAGTTACCCAAGACGTGTACTTGTCCAAAGATAACTTATTGTTCTTCTAGCATTTTATCTCTAATTTGCTAGAGGCCAGTTCTGTCAAGGAAATAGGAAATATGTATTATTGATGCAGTCACTGAGAAAGTCTCAGTTCCCCAGGTGTCAGCACTCCTTACTTTTTTCCCCCAGAACAAACAAAGTCCTGCTTACCTGCATTTACAGACATGGCTGTCCAGATCCTCAGGCTCTCCTCCATGCAGGCACTGCCTCCACATCTCCCAGAAATTCCTCATTGAATGTGGGAGGAAGTGGGAAGCAGATTTCCCTTTGGCCATGCCCTATCCCAACCCAGATCATGCTGGGGATGGAGATATGGGGTCTGGCTGCCCTCTGGAAAGTATATTCTCACCCTGGGTGATGTCCACAGCTAAGCGTTAAGGCAACTTTGGTTTTCAGCTTGACCCCAGTGGTATCAACAGGTTGATTTTGGAACAGGTGACAGAAAATAAACTATGAAGGGCTGGTTAACTCCAAGAAGAAATAAACTCAGTGACAAAGTACAGTACATTGTTCATAGCTTAGCGCAGTCTTACAGGCACTACAGGGACCTAGAAGTGTCACAAAAAGAGAGGCAAACTCTTCCTTGTATGCTAAAAGCTGCCATCAGGTGGCCTCACGTGGGTTAGCTGAGGCATTTGTTAAACAGTAGACACCAATTCCTCTTTGGGGCAGCCATAAAAACTGTCTGGGCAGAGATCCATCCGATTTCAGGCAAGGATGCGATTCCTGGAACTGAAATTACAGTGGATCAGAGCAACAGAAACATTACACGTGTTATCTCTTGAATGATTAAGACGAAAAACACACATTTCTAGTTTTCCCACCCTCCAACAGCTTAGACAACAGCTCTTTCATTTATGCAGATGCTAACCACAAACAGCAGTGCCATTAAATCCGTTTTCTTCTGCAGTCAAGACCCACTGATGTCACACCACTGCATCTTGCCTTCTTCATCCCAAATTTTAAGGCAGCATTTGGGATGAATGAAGCTATGAACAAGCTTATTTCCTCTACCATCGAATAACCACCTATGTTTCAGACAGCAGGAGAGACTGAGTTCCCATCAAGAACACAACTCAGGATGTCTTGACCTCATCTTTGGAGGTTTCTTGATTCAGTTAAGCCAAATCAGAAGGTCCTGAAAAGCACTAGCAGGATCTGTTTCTAAGAACAGGACACAAATCTCCACAATTTAGGAGCTCCAATAAAACAGACATCTGTTATTAGCAATTGCAGCTTGGGAAATTCCATGACAGGTAAAACATGGTACTCTATAGCAGTGGTCTCTAAAGTGGGGTGTGCGAGACTATCCCAGGGGGTGTGTGAAGAAAATATTAGAACTTGTTTTTTTAGATAAAAATAAATAAAAATACAAGAAAGAAATTAAGCTTCACTAATATTTAATATACAAATCAACACTGGCGCCCTCACTCAGTCCGTATGTTGGATGGGCACATGTCATATACGGTACATGGGGTATCCTGAAGGAAGAAGCGTTCGTTCGCTTTCAGCATATTGCGATGTATTGCAGTTTACGTGTGCCCAGTTAAGTGGATTTACAGATTATATTATCTAGTTTTAATTAAACTAACCCTCACAAAATGGGCAAGTGGCTTAAAAAGATTCCTGCAAAGAAACCGCAGATTGAAGATAATACTAATAATGCGAGCACAAGCAAACAACAAGAAAATGGCAGAGCTGACACTTCTCCTACTCCTCATACGAGTTCTTCATCAGCCACATTATGAGATAAAAACAATGATGATTTAATTTCTATTTTTCTGTGTATGTTTTATAATGTACATAATATATTAGTACAGTAGTACACGTACATAATTTATTAATAAATAAATAAATATACATACATATATATTGGGGGTGCATGCTCAAAAATTTTACTGATAGGGGTGCGCAATCAAAAAAGTTTGGAGACCACTGCTCTATAGCACCTAATGTTCAAAGACCACATGGCCCAGTAGTTAAAACTTGGTTCAGCTTAACAAAAAAAAGGAGATCTGAATAAGCAGGGGAGAAAGAACTTGAATCTTGTTTGAACTAGGCTTAAGGTGATACCATCTGTCTTCTGCTAGGACTTCACAAGGAGCTCATCTCTTGCAAAAATGCATTTTGTCCAAATGAGTAATGGCATCTCTTCTTCCAGCTTTAAGGCGCAAGACTGGATTCTGCAAGCTAGCTCGCATCCTTACTTAACTAGTGTCAGAGGAAGGTGGTAAGGAAAGACGAGATGGACTTTGACCTGGGTTAAGCTGCTCATGTTAGACTGTGGGGAGAGCTCAGTTTGAACTCAAACAGCTTAGCTCCTATGTAAAGCTGTGAGCCTCTCTGCACTAAGCTTATCAGACACGTTAGTTTGCAGATGTCAGTTATCACATGCTAACAGTATGCCTTTTATCCTAGCCTAGGCAAGGTCTTGATGGCATCTTTTCCTGTTCAGGTCACCTATAGTGCCTGATATCAAAGGGGTAACTTCTGATTGAAGTGAGCAACACGCTTTCATCCTTTAGATACAATAGCTTTACTTCCCACAGTCGTGCAGTAGCAGGCAGGCTACAGGCAGTTTTTACAAGTCACTGCTTAGTGAAGAACGAGGGAAGCCTCCAGTCGAGTGTGACCAGCCCCGAGCTCCATCAGTTCACCTTGGTGCACTTCTGCCACTTCATTTCTTCATACTTACACACACACACACACACACACACACACACACACAATTTGCTATCATCCCCTGTAGGATTAATGCATTTCATTTGCATCTCATCTCCCATGAATCCAGCCTCTCACTCAATTACTGCTGGTACCTACAAGCATAGTCTGTGCCCAGTACTTTGACTGGTAATGACTGACCAGTGCCTGAAGCAAGAAACTGCATGATCTTCAAGGACTTTTTTCCAGAGTCTGGTCTAAGCTGCTGCTAATAGATAGTCTGTTGCATGCTGGTGCCGGCAGGCACAGGCAGGTGTTTTTCTCTTGCTGAGACTCAGAAGCCCAACTCCCACAAGCATTTCTCACAGGCTGCTGCAGAGATGCATCTTAACAGATTTATTAATGCCAAGAAAGACATTTTATTTGAGGCATTCATCAGCACTAATATTTCATAGCTTTCAGCTCACCAAGTATTTAGTATTTCAGTGTGGGCCAAATTCATTTGAATCATTTCTGCAGTGGCTGCAATTTCACACATATAGCCAATCTATACCCGATTACACCCTCCACCCTTCTGAATTTGCTTCCGAGACCACAGCAACCCAAAAAAGTAAGGCCTCTTACAATTAAGCAAAATTAAGCTCTCTCCAAATAGAAGGGTCATCTACAGCAATCCCTATCGTGATGGTTGTAGTCACTACATCCTAACCCATTAAACAGTGAACCCCGCTCTCCACTGCAACCAAACCAGTCCCAACCAATCCATGGGAATGATTTTGCTGTCCTAGACACTGATGCAAAACAGGAGCAGCTGTACTCATCAGTGGATTTATACTGCTTTAAAACAAAGTTAAAGAAGAAGAACTGGGCCTTTCAACATCAGGCGTTAATAGACTCCAATGGACACTTCCACATGCTATAACAGTGATGTTCCCAGCAACAAAACTCTTACCTTTGAAGATAAGTGCATTATTCCAGTTTGGTCTCAACAAGCAAGTACCCCTCTGATCAGTATTAAGTAATGGACAAACACTGCAGTGGAAATCGGAAATGGCTCTTGGAGAATAGTTTCTGATCCCTTTGAGGTGACCGAGCAATACAAGTGCTGAACAGCAAAACAGAATTTTACTTTCAAGCAAGAGTGAAGATAAACACCTGTACAAATTGCAAGAATCAATCTTTCATATGCTTAGAGGGGCAGGTTCTCCAGCAAGACGGCACTGCTGGCACAAGCTGCTGACAGCTGAATACATTTAAAGCTTTCCTCACTCATCTTTTCATTAACACTTTGCAGCTCTTTGCAGACCTGACGGGAGAGAAAGCAAGGCTCATGAAAACCATGAAATTACGTTTCCAAACACTTGGCTTAAAAGAAATCCTTACAATTGTTCCCTCTCTGGCAGGCACAGCAAGGTTCTAAACAATGAAGCAAGAGTGGTCTCTTGTGGAAGTACACCACATCTACAGCTTTAATACTAAATGAAAGGCATTCAAACGCAGCATCTGTCAGGTGGCCTCTCTCTGCCATCTGCATATCTGTTCTTGCTTAAAGTTTTACCTGCAGCACTTCCAAAGCTTTAGCGGTAGAATGGGATGGTTTCCAAACCGTACTCAGTGAAGTCAGGGTAAGAGAAGTCAGTGCGTCTCTGGATCACCCCAGCCTGTTACTTCTACTTCCAGTTAGAAGTCAGATAAGTTTATATGATGGTTGGATCTACTGCTCCTCAGTTGCATTTTTTAAAACACAAATAACATTAGTTTACTCAAGTTCACAGGAACTTTACAAACTGGAAAAATCAGTATCTCTGCTCTCATAGATTCATAGACGTTAGGGGCTGGAAGGCGTGTGGGAATATTAAACAGGGCCTACATTCAGAACTAGCCCCGGCTTCTTCCAAAGCTGTAAGTTTAGACAAGTCAATTTTCATAGAACACAAGAAAAAAAGATGATGCAAAGGAAAGCAGGACAGGCTGGTGCAGACAAATTTTATGGGTTGTTGTGAATGTGTGCCATCCTGAAGTGTGTTAGACAAAAGTTTCAGTTCTTTTACAAGAAGGCAGCTTCCTTGGCTCACCTGAGATGAATTTGAAAGTTAAGACAACTGGATTTTATCTCAGTTCTCAAAGCCCTAAGTCCCCTCAGATAAAATCCAGGACCACTGAAAGCTCATTTCAAAACTTCAAGTAACATTAGGACCCAAAGTTAAATAATCGTCACATCCATCAGCCTGTAACTTAGGCCCAATGCAAAGCTCAAAAGACAATGGAAAGCTCACATAGTCCTCATCCAAACCCCCTTGAAGTCAATGAAGCAAAAGGTGATGACGGAAGAGAAAATAAAATCAAAATACCAAGCCAGGACTGCTCTGGACTGTATATTTTTTAAGTTCAAGGGGAACCACCCTTGAATGCAACAACCCTATTCATGGCTTGCAGTAGCCTTAGGCCCTCTTGATGGGATTATAAGAGAGTGCTTCACACCCACAAAATTCTCAGCAGACCTACATGCTCCTTAGCATTGCTTTGTTGAAATGATTTTAGGCTTTACCCTGAGACAGGTAGAAGTATGCACTTAACTCTGGTATTCAGTCCTTCCTTCACTACAAGAAAGAGAAGCTTAACTGATGTATAGGTCTTTAGTTACATTTTGCAAGAGTTAGGCTGGGAGCAGATACAGACATCATTGAGGGCAGGCTATGCCAAAGAGAAGCTTGGTCTTGTGAACGCTGTAAAACAAAAAACCACCCTGATCTTTCTGACCTTTTGCATATACAAGGCCCAGAGTGCAGCTCTAGCACTACAGAAAAATTCTCATCTCCTGCACTCACAAGCTTCCCATAACAAACGTCAATTGTTCCAGGAAGAGACAGCGAGTCATGGCAAGGTTTGACATCCTTCGGAAAGGTTAATGAATTCCACAAAAGGTTTCAAACTCTATTCAACAGACAGCCAAGTGCAGACAAAAGTAGCGGGGAGAGAGGAGGCAAGATGGAGGTCAGTAGGCATCTGTGTATATCCTGAGGGAGATAAAAAAAAGAGGAAATACTAGCTGATGGTTTCAGTCCTAAATGTACTCTAATAATTGCCCAGAGGTCAGACAGTGGTTAGGTTACTACAACCACTATGTCTGTGACCATGCCCCATAGGGTAAGTTACAACACTGTAACCAAAAAAACTAAGCCTCTTCTATATCCACTAAATGATTAGGGGGAAGAAAATGAACTGGGGGGGGGGAGGAGCACAAAGAGATCT
>NW_017728917.1:3784139-3795297 GCF_001723895.1 Crocodylus porosus
ATGCAATTACTCCAATCTGCACCATCCTCCTTCCTGTGCGTCACAAAAACGTCCCCATCTGTTCACTGGCAGCCTGCTGACGGTTGGGTGGAGAAAGAGATAGAGCATCCCTTCTCTTCCAGGTCCAGCCAACTATGGGGGTCATAAGCAACCCCCAAAGCCCTCACTACTGTGCATAAGAGAAGGTTCCTGTGCCAATACACTTATAGTTTTGTGCTGGGAGATGACAAAAGAAACCATTTCCAAAATAAGGAAATTGGAGGGATGGAAAAAGAATAAAAAGCCTGAGCAGCATTTTTTTTTCCAGAATAGAGAAAAAGAGGGAAGCATTACAGAAAAGAAAGCCAAGACCACCAGTGTGGTATGAGTCCATGAAGGAAGAACAAGAAAAAAGAAGAAGAAACCCCCCACAGCTCTTCTGACAAATATACTTCTCTTTAGCTATTTATTAGCATGATTGTGCATGCATTAGCTTGTGGCTGAATTGTGGAGACCAAGAGAGAGGAGTCAAGCATGCCGGTCTTGAAAGGAATCCATCAACTGTCACAGAGATCCTATCACCTCAGGAAGGGGGGCGACCTCTCCAGTCCCCCTTCCAAAAAAGAAAGAGGCAACACGGGTAAAAGATCAAATATATCCTTTTAATACAAATCTGTAAAAGCTAAACTCTCAATTTGGATAAGTCCTTAGAACAATTATAAAAAGAAGATTTGGTCCTTTTACAAATCTCCCCCTCGATAAATAGATTTTACAATTAAAACATACAATACAATTTTAAAATCAGAAAAAAAATTATATTGCACATTACACTGAAAAGTACAAAGTTATATGCATCAGCAAGTTATCCCAGAAGTGTTTTTAACTTGGCTTTAAGATAAAACTTAAGAACAACAACACAGATTTTTCCACTCGAGTGCATAAAAACATATGTCCTGTGCTCTGCAATGTAAAAAGATTTTATTCCAAAAACAAACATTTCAAGGGAGGAAGAGAAGTTTTTCAAAGATATGGTGCTCTTTACCTTCAGGTCACTATTTTAAGTCTATGGCCCAGATTTGTTACCACAGGACGTTAAATCACCTCTGCAAAGTAAACTGGAGATTTCAACCCTTTTCTAGTGGGCAGCTGGCCACACCTCATTTGGCACTGCGACTAGTGGTTTGACACACCAAGTATCAAAAGATCACGGAGACATCACTTCACTGCTAAATTAAATACATCCACCTGGTATAAGTTTGAGGCACATTGACTGGATAGAGTAGACAACTCTCCCTGTTACACCTTTTCCAATTCTGACAATTCATATGAATGGGAAAAAAAAAAGAAATAGCATTCCTGAACAGCAAGTGTTAATTTGTGAATTACCCCAATCTATGCATGACACCCAACCAGAATTCATGGCTGAGACCAGTTTTTCAGAAGGCACAAACACTGCTAAGGAGTGGCAGGACACATACAATGCATGTTGAAAGAGCTGAACTAGGGCTGGGGAAATTCCACTGGTGACTTCTGTTGGCAGAACACCTAGTGCAACCTTCACTGCTGTTAGCATCAACTAACAGCTCACAGCACTGGCCAACTGCGACTATCCGAGTGCTCTAGGTATGTCAGCTTATACTTTGCAGTTGCTTAGTTCAAAAGTTACCAACTTGTAAGGAGTCTGGCTCAGGCAGCAGCATTTCAAAATGACCAAACTACTTTTTGCTCTCTGTGCCTGCCTTGGTAGGCAGAATACATTTCTTCAATATGTTTTTTGCACCTAGATTACCATACTAAGGTCTCCCAGCATCACCAAGTAAACTAACAGTCCATACATTGGCACCTGCACTCTGAATACATCTTTGGTTCTTAACACCCTGAAAGTATTCTGGTATAAACACACACACAGTTAAGTCACTAGGAAGTAACATTCTAGCAATAATTTTGCAAAGAAACTTAAGAGAGCTAGATGTTACCTGCACCCTTATCTTTGAGCACATCTAATTCTACTAGATTTGTTTTTTGGAAACATACACTTAACTCTCCCAAATTACTCTCTCCCCCACCCAAGAAAAGGTACTTGGTAAAATTGGAAGACAAGATTTGGTTGCCTGAATATATATATATATGGTTGGATGAACAGGAAATTCTAATTTGAGATCCCTGAGATGAATTTGCATATTAAAAACACTAGGCAATAACCTCTTACACACTATGTTTATCATGTTTTTATTAAGAAAAAAATTAATAAAAGCAACATATGGCTTATGAAGAATTGGATTTTTTTTGTAATAGGACAATATGGAATTACAGATCAAATCTGACCTCATTACTGAAGTGTCTCCTTAATTTTTGGCTCTACTTGAAGTGGAGAACAATGTTTAGGTAGCTGAACTGATTGCAACTGAAGCCTAAAATAGACTATTAACTGATAAGCCACTGAAAATAGTAGCCATTAATTTGGGGGGAAAGGGAGGTTCAGTCTGTGTTGAAGTGATTCTCTTCCTTCATAACAGCTGGTCCAGAATGACTGCTCTCTTCCTAAGAGTTCACAAAATAAGCTCAATATTCAAGGCATGTCTGAACTGACCTTGATGTATCTGAAGAGGCTAGCTGGGAAGGCAAGGGATGCAGCATTACAACAGGTTTCTAGCACTGACCTTTTGGACACGAGAGACTATCACATGGCAACAAACAGACTAAATATAAGTAGCCTCAGTGGGAACGACGTGGTGAGATGCTGCATAGTGCCTACAAGTGAGCAGCACTCTGCTCCTGTTGATTTCAGTGGCTCTTGGTTTACTGCCTCCATTAACCCTCTATTGACTGCCTCTCCAGAAGGACCACTATCAGCTTCTTGAAGTTGGCATGTTGACTAATTCCAACCCTAAAATATTATTTAGGATTAGCATAATATACTATATCTTTCTAGTATTCAAAATCATCATTTTAATGTTTGTGACCCACAAAATCATAGCATTAGTTTCTTCCAGTATTAACTGGTCCTACTTTATGCCCCCCCACAAAGGAAAAAAAAAATAAAATAAAATAAACGCCACCTCCCTGTGCCCCACAAAGAAACTCAGCTTTCCTGTGAGTGAAGATGAGCTTAAGGCACTAACCCATTAATATGCTACTAGGAATGTTTTCTTACACTGTCAGTAATTGTATCCTTTAATCAGCAACTCTCCCGAAGAGGCACTAGATGCATGACAAACAGCTGAAGAACATTTTGAACACCTGCACAGCTAGCTATACAAGGTGAGCTGCTTAAGAGTGTGTTGCATGCGGCTTTGTGCATCTCCTCCTTCCCCCCTCCCCACAAAAAAGGCACCTTATTTTTTTTTTTCAATTATTAGTTTCTATAGCTAGTACACTTTTGGGGCTATGCAACTTGTGTTAAGAATACTGTTGTATACATCTGCCCATGTGCTGGATCTCTTGACCACAGAGATATCTTATAAGAACAAGACCTGTCATGTCTCCAAGCTGTTACTCTAAAAATATTTTTGTTTCAGCCAATATCTACTACAAGTGTCTTCTACCTGAACAATAATTAGCAGTGTGCATTGCTAGTTAGAATAGCCCAATGATTAGACTCACTAAGACAAAATTGCACATTCCCTTTACTTTCCAACCCAAATGCCAAAACATTTTCACCTTCAGCTTCAGACCCTCTCTAAAAAACAAAAAAAAAAGCATCTGCAATGCAGCTACAAAGAGGTAGCTAAACAGCATTTATGACATGCCAATTGATTAAAACAAAAAAAGTTAACCAGCCTTCACAGCAAGACTAGCACTTTTATATGGAGTTCATGAGAAAACCCTGTTCACCTTGTATTCAGAGTTTCCAATACTTACAACATTTCACTCTAAAGGCTGTAACTCGTATTAGTACAAGATCTCCCTCCAAGTTCACGGTTACATCCTTCAGAAACATGATGGCTACAGATAAGCAATTCATTGTATGCAAGGATTCACTGCAGGTGTGCGCGCGCGCGCGTGTGGGTGCGCGCGCGTGTGTGCGCGCGTAGCTGAAGAGAAATGTCTACACCACAAACTCCACTTCCGTCCTAGGACAAAGCATTGTTGGGGAGAACAGCTCAAATCAAGCCCACCATTTGATCTATCTGTCTCATATAGATGCTCTTCAGTGGCAGCAAGTATCTCCTCTCATCAGGGACTCTGTTACACTGGGAGCAAAAGGGTAAAAAAGACAATTACTAACTGAAATTCCTTCAGCGCCATTCTCAATATTACAATGTGTGTGCATTTGCAGAACCACTACAGGAGTGGTTCTCAGCCTTTTTAGGCTCACAGCATCCCTCAGAAAAATGTCAGCTCTTAGTTTTTACTTTTTGGCCTACAAATAATAGAGCAGTTTCCCTATTGCAAAGAACTTCAGAAAGACCGCAACTATGGATTTCTATTTGAAATCTCTGGGTTTCTTCTGTGAACTGTGCTTGCAAATCTAACAGTGCTAATATTGTGTGGCAGCCTTGAAAGGTTCAAGGCACCCCAGGGTGCCTTGCCACCTGGCTGAGAATCACTGGTTTACTGGGTACTGACTACAGAGCTTAGCACCACATGGTAGCCCAATCTGCTGCATCTGATAATTCTTTGTTCCCGTCCCCCCAACCTCTACCCCTTCTTAGTATTTTTTTTTTAGGGCACACCATGTGCCATTGTAAACAAAATACTAAGGTATCCCTTTCTTTAGCCCACTGGCTTTGAAATGTGCTCTCTGCCACCCTCTTCCTGAAGAACCTGTTTTTTCATCTGGCCCAACTCACTGAAATACCTGGAGGTCTTTGAAAGGTGAAAGGACAAGCTGTCCATTCATTTAATCTTGGCCTCAAACATCCAAAAAGGAAAGAACCTGTGACAAGAGATGTACGAACTACTGTAAGAACTAGAGGGTGCCAACTGAGCTTGTCCCCGTCCCCTAGATCATACCTACCAGATGGTACATTAACTTTTAGTCACCAGAGGAAGGAGAATTGGAGCTGATAAGACTGTACCTATGCCATCCAGACCCACAGAAGCACTTACTCTCTTTTACGTCCCAAAACATTCAGCATTTAAAAATAATTAAAAAGTACAAGCTTCAGGGGTGTCAAACTCTCCTCCTGCCCCAGGCTGGGTCCAGGTGGTGGAGCTTCTTGCAGGCCAGCCTCTATCCAGGGTATGGGGTGGCTCCCGTTTCCGTCTGCCTGACGCACGCGGCAGTGACTCCAGCTCCTGCCGCATGCCCAAGGCTGGAGCTGGAGTTTCTGCCAACATACGCTTCATGCCAGGGCAGTAGCTAGCAGCTCTGGGTCTGGCATGGGAAGAGCCGAGAAGCTGGGCCCTCAGAAGCAGTAATGACAGAAACAGCCAAAGAACAACCAGGCTTAAGTCAGCTTTTGCTCATTCTCCTGCCACATCCACTAGGGCTTAGGGGTGCAGGATGGCAGAATCCTGGCTCACAGATTGCCCAGGAGGCTGAATTCAACCCGCTGGCATTATGTTTGACACTCCGGCTCTAGAGCCTTACTTACCAATGCCAAGTGACTTTCTTTTCCCCAGGGCTGTCCTGCCTAGTTGGGCTCACCCAGTTTCTACCATAACACAGCGAGACACTTTATAAAAGAGGGCTTACATTGGAGCTTAAGTTGACTGCTTTAACTTCATTAGGTTTGAGTTTTGGTGCATTCTTTTCCTCCTCTTCTGGGAAGATGTCTTGCCATACTGAGTCACGAAAACGTTTGTCCACAGACACAATATGCCCTTCAGTAGTAAACAAATATTTATTTCCAGATTTGTGCACTGGGTTCTCTTCATCAAATAACTAAACATGAGGAAGAGGGAGAGGAAGAAGGAGAACATGAAGCATGGATTCATCGGTTCGTTATCAGACACTTTAAACGGATATAGAAAATCCACCACCCAACACTGCTTCTTTTAGTGGCATTAATACCTTGAAAACACAAAGACCTTAGTGTCTTAAAAGAATAAATAAATAAAATAAAATTGCACAGTAAACACCCTTGAGCACTCCTTTTAATACAATGCTTCCACCCTGAAATTTGAGGACTAATAATCCATGTTATTAATTCAAAAGTTGAATTAGAATGACCTTCTACCTTCCCGTGCTACCACTTACCTGCCCACATTCCCTACAAATGAAAAAGCCATTAGTGCCACATACTACTAAAAAGTAAGACTTTTGAGTTTTTGGATTGCGATCTGAGAAATAAATACCTACCAGATACAAATATTTACATGTTTCACTGAGAAAGAAGCTCTCCATTCGGTCCTCTTTAGACTTCTCTACAACATGGTGTAACGTAGCATAGCCACATCTGAAAAATTAAAAAACACAAAACCAAACTGGTTTTACTTCCATTCCATTAGATACTTGAAAATGAACATGTTGCTTAATTTCATTCCTTCTAAATGAACAACAGGGGCTGACATTACAAGGTGGGGGTGGGCACACCTTTGTTTTAAGCCATCAAAAAGTTGTTTGTTTTTTTTTTGCAGTTGTCACTTCTGACACACTGAAACCTTGAAGAAGTGAGACAGTCACCACAATATACTCAATAGATTTGGTCAGAAATTCTTCACGTAACATTTTTCTGACGTGCCAGTTAATTAAAATAAGCTTTCCATAATGCAAAAATAGTTTCTCAGCTCCCTCCCCACCATACTACAGTAAACAGCCCATGGAGTCAGCAGTCTCCTGTGGAATATGGAAGCCCCAGATGCAAGGTTCTAATCTACCCAGTTCAAAAGTATGGAGTAACACCTGGGTCATTTGTATCCAACTGCTGGCTATTCTGGATATTATTTCAAAAAGCCTGCTTTTTATTCCACATAGAGCAAAACTAGTATGAAACCCCCAATATTTTTTTTTTATTGAACAGACTTACATTCTAGGCAGCACTTACTGAAAAGCAAGTCTCCAGTCTTGACAAAAGAAGGGTCATGATCTACACTGCCACATGGGTGGTCCTGGACTGTAAAGAGTCTGAACCTATGACTTCTTGGGCCAGCACCTCATAAATCACAGGATAACAATATCTGGCTAGCTCTCTCTTGCATACTGCTAACGTCCTGATCTTCTCTCTCCTGTAATTGCCAAAGCTTTGTTTTTTTTTCCTTTTCCAAGTAGTAACAAAGAACAACACTGTGACAACTGATTGGCAAATTAAAATAATCATAATCCAGGGCCATTGTGCAACACAGAAAATACACTTCAGATAAAGTGTAGCAATAAATTTGTTTTACCTAAACAGGTCTAAAGCCAGATTACTTAAAGTTTTGGTGCAAGTCCCGCTATAAAAAGAAGTTACAGCATTTCATAATGAAGAGCCCATACATTAATAAAGGCAAATCAGTTGCAATATGTCTTGACAAGGAAGCCGAATTTGAGCTAAAGAAAGCTCTTTGAACATAGGCAACCAAACCAGTTCCCTGACTTCGCCAATAATGGTCCCAAGGGACGCATTATTGGAAAGGTATACATGTCCTTAAAATTTAGAGAGAGACAAGAGCACTCAATTTTTCCAAAAATAATGTGTAGTTCTTTCCACCTGAGGATGCAATTTTCTGCTCAAAGACTGATGCTTTCAGCCAATTGGATATGGTAAATACCTTCAGAACTTCACTTTTATTAAATACTTTTTTGCCCCCAGTGGTAGATAGTTTCACAAAACAATACCCAAATACATTTACAAGGGTGAGAAAGCTAAAAAACTTTGTAAACTGACTTGGCTTTTGTGTATTTCTCCAGACTCTCTAAAATATCCATTCCAACATGAAGGTAAAAAGGATTCTTGGTGGCCTAGGCAGAGAAGGAAAAACATGTGTCATGGTTTTATAAACACTGTTAAAGCTGTCATTCATTACAGTGGGAGTTTACTGGCATCAGTTTGAAGGAGTTAATGCAGTGCAACCACAAGGCATAGATACTCCTTTATGCTTAAGAACAAATGGTGCCCCTCCGACTGTCGACCTGTACTGTAATAACTTCTTTCCCACAAGTATTTGCACAAAAATTTGCTAGGTGTGGTATCAGAAGGAAAATGTGTTGCAAAAGTGTTAGAGATAAAGCTGCCCTTCAACTTTTTTCTCCTTCAAAGCAAGTCAGTCATCAGGGGTTCTGTGTGACACCCAAGCGCCTAAGGCTGGGTATAGAAGAAACGAGGCATGTGTGCACAACACTTTAAAGCGGGCTAAATGCTTTTGCATCACTTTAACGGTGTCAGTGTTTGCAAGCCTCGGCAACATACTGCACATCACTTCCAGCTGCTGCGGGAAATTCGATGGCACAACGCACCTTAAATGACTTGGGGTGCAGCACACTAAAACTCCTCTGAGCAGTTTTAGTTTGCTGCCCCTATAGCCAAAGAGCAAAGCATCGGGCTCCGTGGCTCTGCAGGAAGCGCTGCAGGCAACCTGGCAGCAGCCCAACAAAGCAGGCTCTGCCCAAGAAAAGTGGCACGACCAATCTTCCCCTCCCCCCCATGGAGCCTGCCTGCCTGAGCTGCGGGGACCACCCAAGCTGGGTGCCGGATGTTGCTGGGGGAGATGTGATGACCTCTGCTGCCGCAAAGGGAAGCACCAGTCCCTCCTGCAGCCCAGGGACTGCTCCACGTGCCAGCAGCTTGCCCTCCCCTCCCTGCCAGAGAGGCAGGTAAGTCAGTGGGGTGTGGACATGACACAGGGGTTTAAATCACCCTTAAATTGAAGCAGTGTTTTGTAAAACCCACCACTTCAAGTTTAGGGCCCCTGTTTTCTCTACACACGTCCCAAGACCACTCAGGAAAGACTGTTCCCGACAGAGGTTTGGGCAGCATGGCAGTGGTCAAATATATATATATTAGGAAAAGCAGAAGCAGTACAGGCCAAAGAGCTTCTCCAAATTAGAGTAGCAAAACGTGTCAGGTACCTGATAAAGAAGATAAGTAGATTCCACCAGCTCTGGCCTTAGTGGATAGAAGGGGACATCTGGTGCCTGCAACTGCCAGTTGTACCTCTCTGGGAGAGCTCCATAACGCTTCCATATGGCATAATAGAAGGCATGGAGACAAATAGCATCTTCCACATCTCCTTTTAAAACCTAGAGAAAGCAGCAGCTATGAACACACATCCAATAACCCTATACCAACAATACAATGCAGACAGCTGCTTTTGAAAGGTTTTAGCTCCCATTTCCTGTATGTGCACAAATGCTATTTGCAATATGCACCTAAACGAGGAAGAAGATTTGTTTCCAGCAAGAGCCACAATGATATGGTTAATATCTTCACACCCAAGTATTGGAACAAGAATGTTCCAAACTCAGTTCCAGAATAGCATGGTTAAAAACATAACTGAATTCAGAATTAATTCTTGAAAATAAAAGCTGCAGTATTAACAATGCAGTCCCAAGCAGGTTTTTCCCAGCTGTTATCCTGGTCCTCTTTGGTGCCAAAAAACCATACCCAATGACTGCTAGTGGGGACCCCAAGTCTGGACTCACTTGCAACCCAGAACTTGCACTGGAATGAACACCTCTGACACCAACCCACTGTACTGTCTAACCACAAAAAGCTGAGGATTGAGATTACCTGCAGTCCAGGAAAAAAGGCTTGCAGAGAGTCAATCCAGGTGTTCATCAGCTGACCATTGAACATGTTTACATTAACATACAGAGGAGGGTCACCTTCACCTTCATTGCAGGCTTCTCGCCTGCACAACGAGAACACAGAAACATTCAACTTTTCTAAGAATATAATGCACCTTAAACAGGATACATCACAACACTAACAGAAGCACAAACAAATCATAAGCTTCAGGGTATTAGATTTTTACTGAAGCCCATGTACTAATCTTCATTTTACAAAGAATAAGGCTCTAATTTTAATTTGCATTAATAGGAGACTCACCAGTATTTTGAGAGCGGAGTCCCAGCACTATATCTATTTTTGATCTCACCCCCAAGTCTGTGAACTTGGTAACCAGATACTTAGCCTAAGCAGCAAATAAATACTAGGTTTAGTATTCATCTCCTTCCCCAATCAACTGATCTAGACAGGATTACTACTGGGTGCAAACTTCAAAAAGAGAGTCAGAATATGGAGGAAATAAAAAGTGAAGAAAAATTTCCATGAAAGAGTACAGCTTTCCCTATTATGTACAGCAGATACCTTACACAACTTGGCACATACTACAGACACATGCTTAAAATTAAGGGAACAACAAGTATATGAGATTTACCCTCTTCTTAAGTGATTCTGAATGCTCCGATAAGCATCATTGAACATTTCCAAGTCTTCCTTTTCTCCAAAGAGAATGTAGGACTTCAAAAGATATTCATAGAACGAGTCTGATCCTGCTCCTAAGCCACTTTGCTTTCCAACCCAATGGCCAGTTTGAATATTCACAACATTTCCTTCATGAGTAAGAAGAGAGAGAGAGAGAGGAGGGGGAGAAATAAACACGGCTGAAAATATTTCCTGGAGTATATTTTAGCTGAAGCAAAAGGAAATGGATCACAAATGGACTCGCTTACGTGATCAGACCACACTCAGATTAAAAAGTAAAGCTAATTCACATGCAGTTATTCCATGTCTAAACATCAAATCCTTCTGCCTTTATTTCACAGGCCATTCTAAGTTATGGTAGAAGGACCACACATATAGAAACGCTAGGTTTCATATCTAGCAGATCCATCAGGTATGCTCCAGAACTATTATGCACAATTCTCCATTGAGTACCTGTGTCCTGGCTTTCCATTAAAATAGGCTGCTTTCTCAGCATAGCCAGTGCCATTGTCCCGTGATAAGTGTGTGTACACAAGGAGAGCACAATATAAAGGTCAGACAGCCAGAGTCCTTCTTTCATGTGAAGGCAATTTTTTGCAGCTGGCACTACCATCCAAAGGATTCAGAGTATGGATATATGGACAACTCATAGGGTAACGGGGAAGTTCACAGCTTTTCTGATGGTAACTGATGTGTGCCTGTTCTTCCCTCATGGTGAGTGAAAGTTCATAGATTTCACAGACATTAGGGCTGGAAGGGACCTCGGGAGATCGAGTCCAGCCCCCTGCCCAAAGGGCAGAAAGTCAGCTGGGGTCATAGGATCCCAGCAAGATAAGCATCCAATTTACTCTTGAAGGTGTTCAATGTAGGTGCTTGAACCACCTCCG
>NW_017728917.1:3797787-3805541 GCF_001723895.1 Crocodylus porosus
CATACACAACTTGGCACATACTACAGACACATGCTTAAAATTAAGGGAAAAACTAAGTTAACTTAGCCCTCAGTGAAAGCATGAGGGAAGCACTACAGAGTGGCTGGAAAACAGTAAATCCCAGCTGCTTTCACCACTCAGTAAGATATTTATAGGTCTATTCCTACGAATGTGACATTAAAACAAAAAGACAGCCAAAGCACTGTTTTCTGACCAAGGTGAGCAAGACATCTGTGAAGCACTGAGCGGTACTTGACTACCTAACAGTCCAGTGTCATTGCTTCGGAGATTCCAGAGTGCTTTAACAGCTCGCCGAGCCACCCACTCGAACGTGGAATCCCCAAGCAGCCTGCTAAGCATCCCGAACTCCACCAACAAAGAGCCAGCTCCTGCAGTACAGGTCTCATTATTGCTATCTGGAGGGACGCCGTTCTTCAGATTCACCTATGGGAACAAAAAAACACAGAGTTTCAGTTGCATCCAACATTTAGAGGCATTTACACATGCTCTAGGGGTTGGGAGAGGGCACCATTCCAACTAAAGTGCTCAGAGCGTCTTGCGCGTCTCCAAACTTCAAAACAGCAATGGGGGCACTTCAAGTTAAGTTGTTCGATGAGCTTTACATAAAGCACCCCCACTGCCATTCTAGGGTGCTTGTCCACATACTCGGCATTTAGTCGCTAAGTGTTCCCGATTTAAATTTTCTGTCCTAGTTTAAAACGGCTAGATGAGGAACGTGGACGTGCTTTACGGTGCAAGGGCTTATTATGCTATGACGAGTACAAAGCGCTAGAGGGCATGTCAGAACTATTTTACCCTTTTAATTAGCCTGAGTCTTGCCTGACCCATAACTATTTGATCTTTGCCACAAAGTACATGCAAAACACAGGAAACAATCCAAAAAAATTGTATTTTTAATTAACCTGAACCTTGAACCAACTTGCCAGTAAAAACTTGCAAGATTAACCCCTGGAGTCATGCTGAAGTATTACAAGAGATTCAGTGGATTTACAAATGAACCCAAGTGCTACCTGGTGATGCAACAGGTGCAAATTAGGGGAAACACCCACATTTTTGGGTGCAAGTCAGATCCACGTTACAAATTTAAAATGATAAAAATAATCTTTATGGAAGAAATTCATTAGGTAAAATTAAAACATGCCAGAGGTGTTTTAAAGTACCACAAAAATCTAAAAAACGATAAAGTCAGCTGATAACGTGGATACGCAGATGCTATTTTAGCTGGCTTAATGGTGATTTCTGTCACATGGACACAGGAAAAGTGTAACGTGGAAACAAGAGGCGTCACGTGGACAAGCACCCTTGAAGCGCAAGGACACTGATATACAAGATATGGTTGGAGCAGGCTAATCAACATGCTCCAGCAGACTCAATTAATCAAGTCTGCTCCTCCATGGAGTAATTACATGCTCCGCATGTAATCACAGTGGGTCAGAGCAGGCTCCCGACTCAAGTACAAGCCCTCTAAGACTGTAGTAGCAGTTATTGTTCAGTTGCATTCTTAACCATTTTATATAAAATGTCAGGCTTCAGATGAAGTGTGAATTAATTAGTTAGGGTGAGAAAATGGATTAACTTTCCATTATGAAGCCAGAACTAAATGCAATCACAGTTTCATGTTTGGTCCCAAAAAAATAGGCCTAAAAACAAGCAGGTACATGAATCCAAATTTCCCAACCTCCAGCTTTCACAGGGGAAGTCTTGCTGCACTATCCAAATTTACAATCCGTTACTATAGTAAAGAAAACCCACTTATTCTCTGCCCAAATTTTAGTGGATTCTCAATTCTGTACTTTAAAAAAAAAAAAAAAAAAATTCTGTGTTCATATGCACATTAGTGGCAGAAATCAAATTGAGACCTATCATAGTTGTAAAAGAGCACGACCACTTCCATGAATTCTCTCTGCTACAAGGCTGCCATCACAACCCAATAAAAAAAGTTTAATTTTCTCCAGACAGAAAACACAGTTAGAAGGACACACTATGAAGCAAGCCTGACCTGGTGCCCACCACAATACATTCAGTCTGCTAAGCCAGGGGCTTTCAATCTTTTTGGATCAGTGTATCCCCAACAGCTGGACACAGAGCAGCATACCCTCGGCGGCTGGACACGGAGCAGAGGAGGACAGTGGGGTGGGGGTTGTGCTCGGCCAGATGCGGAGCAGTGGAAGCTGCCGCGTGCGGGCTTCCCCCACCCCTGCATCCTGGCAGTGCCTGTGTGGCCTGGTGAGCGGGAGTGCTCCGTCACCACCACCCACGCATACCCGCTAGGGCCTTCTCAAGTACTGCTGGGGGTATGCTTACCCCCGGCTGACAATCCCGGTGCTAAGCTGTCAGAAAAGTTCCAGTCAGAAGCACTAAACCCCAGATATTCAGAAGTGCATGTGCCATCTGCCAGGCCTGGGTTCAAGCTCACTAGTCAGGGTGAAAGACCAGTTCACTCTCACCCTTCCTCCCCACAAGCCATACGTTCAGACACGCAAAGCAGTAAGTCAGGTGTGTCATCATTTAAATTTCCAGTCAACTTCTTAGCCAGTGTTTATTTTTCTGTTGAGGGTTTACAAATCACTCACTATTACTCATGTTCTGCCAAAATCACTCATCCAATCTTCAGTCCACTTTTCTCCTCGTTTCCAGTACAGATCTCACGTTAACACTGGTTCCTTCCCCAGCCATCGCGATGGTAGTGGGAATGCAAAAGGCAACTTCTCTCCTGCAGTCATCACCTGGTCTCTGACTGCTCAAAATGCCTCTTCCTTGTGCTACTCAAAACCTCAAGAAGCAAGGAATGGCTAGCAAGGTGGGTCAGTTCCACTGCTGCCCAGAATTCAGAACAACAGTAAGAAACAAATAGAATACTTGGCGGTTTTGATTTTTCTACAGCAGTGGTTCTCAACCCTTTTAGAGTCAAGGCACCCCTTGGGAAAATGCCAGCTCTTATTTTTCTGTAGCAAACCAAGTGAAAACTAAAGTACACAATTCTTCTGTTGCAAAGAACTCAGCAAGACCACAACAGGGCAGAACGTTTTTCACCCTGAAGATTCCTATTTGAAATCTCTGGTTTTATATGAATCACGTTTACACACCTAACGTTGCTTTGGGCACTCTGCATCACCCCTGAAAAAGATCAGTGCTATGAGAATTACTGTTCTACAGTCTGAGAGTAAATCAGATTGGAGGAAAATAGAAGTCATGAATATTTCCATCAGGGCCAAGCATTAACTACTCAGCATTAACACAGTCTAAAAAGGGTTCCTCCCACCTCCAAGCAGGTGAACCAAGCAAAGCTCTAAATAGTACCAAAGGCCTGGGAGCAATTCATTTGTTTAAAATGAAAAGCATACTGCAGCACTGGTTTACACTGTTTATGTTTGGACTTCTTCCTTGAAAATCCTACATTTGCCCAGGCAAATGCAATCACTACTTCTATGCCATAGCCAAGCGGGGTTACCTAACTCAGCTGGATAAAGATATCTAATGACATCTAAATTGCCACAGACTACCAATGTAAGAACACAGAAGACTTTAAGCTATATTCATATTTAAATTCCACTCTTTCAGGGCATTATCTTAATATTAAATCGACTAACAGCACTAAAGTTACTCTCCTATCAAGGTAGTGGTTACCATTTTTCATAGTTGGTAAGGTCGGAAGGGACCTGAGCAGGCCATCAAGTCCGACCCCCGGCCATGGGCAGGAAAGAATGCCGGGGGTCAAATCACCCCAGCTAGGTGATTATCTAGCCTCCTTTTGAGGACCCCCAGGGGAGGAGTGAGCACCACTTCCCTTGGAAGTTGGTTCCAGATCCTAGCTGCCCTGACTCTGAAGTAGTGCTTCTTGATGTCAAAAAATTTTTTTCTTTTACTTTTTTTCCTTCCCTACACTGCAGCCCAAGCCTCCCAGATGGCATCCAGATAATACAGTGCTCCCGGCCTACTGCCAGACCAAGCTTAGAAGCCTGCTTACTTCATTTTTTTTTTAATATTTCATTGAACATGCTACTTTAAAAAAAAAAGTTAACCCACAACACTAAATGTAATGAGAAAGCATTAGAAAAAGAAGCCTGTACAGTTTGACTAAAGAAGCCTGTTATCTGAACAGGAATAGGCTGGCTGTTACATTATTTATCTTAAACTGAGCCCACAGACTGGAAGTCCTCAAAAGAATCCGCAGAGTATCAGATAGCATAAGTCACTTACTGTTGAAGTCAGATACCACAGAATCAGAAGAAGCTGTATTTCCTTATAAATACGAGAAAGCAAGTATACCTACCCGTGGATATGGAATTCCAGTTTTGGTGTTCTCAAAGGCAGGTAGTAATCTCACTGCCAGGTCGCGAGCCATATGCAAGAGTTCATTATCATAATCCTTAATCGCCATGTCACCAAAGGGCTGCTTAGTATCTGTAATTATGATGTGGGCAGACAGCAAACTTCCCAAAATCCTAGTGAAGATAGAGAGAGAGGAATGACAATCCCATACACCAACTGACTTTGCAATAGAGAATTACATGATTGGTCCCTATATGCCAATATACAGATCCTTATCAGATGGCAAAGACCTATACTTGTTCTTAGCCAAAGGGCCACAAAACAGTGAACAAGCTTTTTCCAAGCGTCCAGAGGCCAAGTCACTTCAGAAAGAACCAGAATTCAGTGAAACTGCCCAGACTCGTTTGGAAAGCTTTTTTCAAATAATCAATTTACACCCTTAAGGACTACTACAATGATATAGGCAGACAGAGAAAACATTTAGGAGTCTTAACCCACAGTGGTTTCTCAAAGCGAGCTTCCAAAAGGGAGCCGACTGTGAGAGAAAGGATGAACCATATCTCGACTGAAGGGGACAAGTGACTGAGAGAGGAAATTGATGTGTCAAACTGAGGACAGAAGATATCCGGAAGTCAGGAAAGAGGGTAAGACCTGACCCTGCACCAACAGAAGCTTCAACCTGCAGAGGATCAAGTATTGAGTATAAAAGAAAAAAAGGCAAAAGGTGAATTCCAGTCCCAGGCTGCGTAGTGCCTTTTTGGACGACAGGCAAAAAAGACTGAGTGCTGAAGCCCCTAAACCGACCCTACAGAAATGCCCACCTAAAAGCCTGAAGGAATAGGGATCTTCTATTAGTACAAGTCACCCAAGGGTGACACCAGCATTTCCAAGCATACATGAGTTGGGGCATCTTGACCTCATTTAAGAAAATAAATAAATAAATAAATAAATAAATAAATGTTGAAGGGTTGAAGATCATTTCATTTCCAAACTATTTCAACTCATGCTACAATATAAGCGAGAAACAAATATTTAGCCTTTGCTCCCATGAGCTATTGTATTTTCTCAGGGCAATTATGGTCAACAGCTTTGAGTCACTTGGGAAAAATGTTATCAAACATGTAGTCTTTAGAGACCATGTGGGGCAGGGAGAAGCAGTAAAAGGTAACAACAGTCTTAGTTCCACCATACTTGATACGGTTTATAGTAAATGGTGATACTGCCATTTGTTCACCTATCCAGGAGAATCACCTATACTTAAAGTCCATTCATCAAAATATGTCAAGTGTGTCTGCAGTATACAGAGTACCCCTCTTCAGAAATCTGAAATTAAAATTTTTGTATAAATCACTGAAAACCTCCCCCAAAAGAGGATCAGCTGAAGCAATTCTGGACGTAATGGGATAACTCTTAAAATACATCTTGTTCAATAAGAACATTTCAAATAATTCTCTGTGAAACTGACCTCCATAACAGACCTGGCTTTCGTTTCAACTCAAACAAAAGACAAAGACCGATTCGTTTGAAAGATCACAGGTGAACCTTTTAATTGCACAAAGGTTAAGGAAGCCCCATTCTATTAGCACTTAAGCAGCAATATTAATTCGTGTCTTGCTTTCTTTCTGAGCCAGAGACACCTCTTGTAATATTTCCAGATGTACATCTAATTAAAGAGCTTTACATGAGCATGACAACATACCTGATCGTTGCCTCAAACACTTGGACTGTTGAATCTTTGTCAAAAGAAACTGTGTCAATCACTAACTTCACTGCTTTCTGGAACTCTGAGGAATTTCCCATTACCTTTACGATGAAATAAAAATATTGAAGAACATGAGAAGTTCTGGCAGATAATTATACAAAGGGAAACAAATATTAGCATCCTCTCTGGCTAGGGATTAGCTCCTCTTTTCCCTTCTATGATCACCCCTGACACTTGTTGCTTTAAGACAAGGGTACTTCGCGAACAATTTAGCTGTAGTGCTGCAGGTGAATACCGGCACTCTCTTCCAGTGTTACATGGCTCCTGTTTTTTGTAACAGTTCACCCTACCCCGGCAAACCAAAGTCATGGGTCGTTTCAAGACCAAAAAAAAAGCCCAACACAAAACCCTGCAATTCATTGTCTGCCTTTTTTTTTTTTTTTTTGGTATTTACTTTAAGCTAGTGTTCACATGTGCCATCATGTTAATTGTACAGAAATCCATCTGCCTTTTCTTATAATTTGCCTATCTGAGTAAAAACATGGTCATCCCTTGCTAAATTAATTGCTCAAGTACTAGCAGAATCTGTGAAAGAAAGTTAAAGCAAAGTTTTCTATTTGGAGGGAAATGTGAAACAGCCAAATTGTTTTTTGGTTTTGTTCTTTGAGGGGTTTTTTGACAGGAAGAGTCAAGTACCTTGAAACCTACAGAATAAAAATTCTTTCAGCCATGACTACGTATGCTGAGACAAAGCATTTCACAGCCACATTGTTCACATACACATTATGCTAGAGAACTCTACTGAACTAACTCCCAACATACAACAGTAAGGAATGGGAGAATCCAGCCCTTACACCAACTCATACTTCTACAGCTTGAGTAGACTCACCCCTAAGCCAGAGTTTATTTCCTAAAAGACAACAGACAGCTTGTCTTCCAGTGGCATATATAGTGGAAATAAAGTGTGACAGAATCCACTAGATAATTATTCACTTCCCTTTCTGTGCAGCTCTGGATCAAATGAAAAGGCAGAGATAGAACGAGCATTATTTTCTTAAGGACAAAATATCTACCTTACGAATACCTGAAGAATTAAATGACACACATCGACTTTGTTTTTGTTTTTTTAAATATGGCTCCATTTCTGCCAACAGTTTATGCAGTTCTACCAAAGGACTGCATTTTAATGCAGAAGCTACTCCAAAACATAAATAAATGAGAAGAGGACAGCAGCATACATCTTCCTTTCACAGACAACTGCAATACTGTTGCAAAGGCAGTTAGACTACCTTATGCTGTGAATACACAAATCAAAACAAGATCAGTACCTTAAATGGAAGGCCTCAAGAGAAACACTTTCTGCAGCACTGGCAGGTTGTGTAACTGCAGCTTCAAATATACAATTTTACCCTCTCAGGATTTTTTCCTCTGGTAATTAACAGCAAAACAGGGCTATACACCATGTGTCCACATCCTATATTCTGTCATGTCCTAACTCAGCAGCTGGTCAGTAACGCCTGCAGTACAGAGCCAACGTCCCAGTGTAGCCTTGAAGGGTAGTAACCGCTAGTGCTCTACACTGTCTCCTCCAAAAGTAAGGGGGAAGGCCAGGTTCAAGCTTGAATAAGTACACGCTAAAATTCTGTAAAAGGCTGGTCAGCTCCTTTTCAAGCTTGTTGAACCTGGACGCGCCAGTCTGCCATGTACAATTATCAGACCCAGCTGTGAAACTGCAGTAGTAGAGATAAGGAGGAAAGGC
>NW_017728917.1:3805641-3835489 GCF_001723895.1 Crocodylus porosus
TTTTTTTTTTTTTTTTTGGTATTTACTTTAAGCTAGTGTTCACATGTGCCATCATGTTAATTGTACAGAAATCCATCTGCCTTTTCTTATAATTTGCCTATCTGAGTAAAAACATGGTCATCCCTTGCTAAATTAATTGCTCAAGTACTAGCAGAATCTGTGAAAGAAAGTTAAAGCAAAGTTTTCTATTTGGAGGGAAATGTGAAACAGCCAAATTGTTTTTTGGTTTTGTTCTTTGAGGGGTTTTTTGACAGGAAGAGTCAAGTACCTTGAAACCTACAGAATAAAAATTCTTTCAGCCATGACTACGTATGCTGAGACAAAGCATTTCACAGCCACATTGTTCACATACACATTATGCTAGAGAACTCTACTGAACTAACTCCCAACATACAACAGTAAGGAATGGGAGAATCCAGCCCTTACACCAACTCATACTTCTACAGCTTGAGTAGACTCACCCCTAAGCCAGAGTTTATTTCCTAAAAGACAACAGACAGCTTGTCTTCCAGTGGCATATATAGTGGAAATAAAGTGTGACAGAATCCACTAGATAATTATTCACTTCCCTTTCTGTGCAGCTCTGGATCAAATGAAAAGGCAGAGATAGAATGAGCATTATTTTCTTAAGGACAAAATATCTACCTTACGAATACCTGAAGAATTAAATGACACACATCGACTTTGTTTTTGTTTTTTTAAATATGGCTCCATTTCTGCCAACAGTTTATGCAGTTCTACCAAAGGACTGCATTTTAATGCAGAAGCTACTCCAAAACATAAATAAATGAGAAGAGGACAGCAGCATACATCTTCCTTTCACAGACAACTGCAATACTGTTGCAAAGGCAGTTAGACTACCTTATGCTGTGAATACACAAATCAAAACAAGATCAGTACCTTAAATGGAAGGCCTCAAGAGAAACACTTTCTGCAGCACTGGCAGGTTGTGTAACTGCAGCTTCAAATATACAATTTTACCCTCTCAGGATTTTTTCCTCTGGTAATTAACAGCAAAACAGGGCTATACACCATGTGTCCACATCCTATATTCTGTCATGTCCTAACTCAGCAGCTGGTCAGTAACGCCTGCAGTACAGAGCCAACGTCCCAGTGTAGCCTTGAAGGGTAGTAACCGCTAGTGCTCTACACTGTCTCCTCCAAAAGTAAGGGGGAAGGCCAGGTTCAAGCTTGAATAAGTACACGCTAAAATTCTGTAAAAGGCTGGTCAGCTCCTTTTCAAGCTTGTTGAACCTGGACGCGCCAGTCTGCCATGTACAATTATCAGACCCAGCTGTGAAACTGCAGTAGTAGAGATAAGGAGGAAAGGCATCTCCAAGACCAGCAGTAGCTCAAGGTGGGCTGACGGACAGCCCCCTATGAGATTTTATCAAAGTTTAATATGCGAGAATAAAACAACCCCAAGACAGACTGGGGTGCAACAGGAAGTTTCCCGGGCCAGGAAAACAAGCCAGCTGTTTTACCCGCAGGTCTTTAACTGTTATGTCAGTTAATGTTTTTCACTTCCTGGCTCTAGGAGTAAGAGTTCCGTAAAACACTGCTGTGCGCCGCTCGACGCCTGTGGCTTTTCACCACATAGATGTAATCCATTTCAGCAACAAGGAAATAACTTAGTTTAGAATGCAGACTTGGTTCTTCTGTATGCAATCTTTCATGAAACACAGATATCCAACTGCAGCATTCATGCAGGGAAGACAACATTTTCAGGTAGCAGTAAGCAGCTGGTAATGCAAAAAGCTGACTTTTTAACATAAAGAGAGACTACAAAACATGGAAGAATTGTAGTGCACATGCACAGTAGCAAAAAACACACCCAACCCCTTTCCACCTGCCTGAAACACCGTTACATGTGGCAGAGCAGATTAACTCTGTATTATTTTTTAACATCTTCCTAGCAGTAAACATAAGATTTTGGTTAGTAGAAAGCCTAACACTACACTTCTATCCAAGCAACACTTCTATCCAAGACAGGTAAGTACAATGGTGAGCGTTGACTCTGAAATTAAGTCACTTTACTGACACGGATTGGCATTAGTTTAACTTACAAGAGGTAGACTGATATGGGTGGGATTCAGTGAGAGAAGACACTTACAAAAGTATGACCCAAACTTATAGCCACAACGTGCAGGAGGACAGAGAAAGAATTATGCATTAAAAGAGGGTCGCATTTCACACCCCTCAAGTTTCCTTTCCAAATGACTTTTCTTTCAGACAGTTTTTACCAGGCCCAGTTCAACACTGCCTTTAGGTTTTAATTACCAAAGAGACTATACCTGGCAAGACAGTACACACACATCAAAGTGGCTTTAACTGAATTTGTAAAATTCAGTTTGTTCTTTCCTATTTCCTGCTATGCCCTTTTCAGCTTCCCTTCAGGAGTTCTTAATTTACTCAAGGTGGAGTCAAAGAGCTGCCACTAAAAAAAAATTCTACCACTTTGTCCATATAATATACATTCAGCAGCTACACAGCTTAAAGAAAGCTTGACTGGACTATTCCTACTGAAGACTGTATGCAAGCCAAAGGAAACTTAAGCACAGGACAAAAACCAGAGCAACTGCGTATGTTCCTCTTTTACGAGAAATTTAGACCAGTTAAATTAACTTAACTTGTTGCATACCTTTACCTTGCCTTCAATCTTCCTGCCTCCAGTTCCTTTCTCCTCCCCCCACCCCCCCTGCCCTCCCAAAAGCTATTTAGGTCACGATTCATTTCCCCTCAGGATCGCAGTTGCTAGCAGAGCCATTGCAATCTGCACATTTATCTTGTGAAAAAACTGCACTTTTAAAAGCCTTAGTACAACTCACCGCTAAGGTATCCAGTGCGTCAATCAGAGTTAGTGAATAGTTTCCCAGGACATCATTGATATTCAAATTTGAACTGAAACAAAACAGTTAAAATGTTAGCTCTATGTACAAAAAGCCATACAAACCACAACCAACCTTGTATTTTTTATATATATGTAATGTAACTAGGCAGCAAGAACAACAAAGTCTCAGAACAAGCTGCCAACCTGTACTATGCATCAACAGTAGTACTTCCAAGTATTTCAAGTCATACAAAAAGCTCTTGCTATGGCTCCATTGCAAGATATGGCAGAAACCGGCACCTTCATGCATGGCATGATATTCCAGGGTGTCCCCAATTTGGAAGCAGGATAGCTGCGCTGGCTCCAAACCAGGGAGCTGGGGCAATCTGTATCATGCTGGTTGCCCACCTGTAGCACCATGAGAACAAAACTACCTCCTGAACCAGACCTGATGAAGTCCAGAGTAACGTGGTGTTTTGAAAGTACTGCTGCTGCCTTGGCATGGTAAGTCCGCAGTATCAACATACCATATGTTTGGAAAGTAAGTGAACCTGTTCCTATCAGGAGATAGGATTGGGCTGTTCAACCCAATCCTAGCGTTGATAGACCATCATGTTCTCTTGCATCAATTTAACGCAACGGAAAAGCCTTCCTAATGCAAAACCCTTCTTAATCCCTTTGGAGTCACAGGCTAACAGATTTGAGCCAACTACTCTCCCTTTTTTCTCCTCTTTAAAATCGATGAAAACAAGGCCCGAGAGAAAGAAAAAATGAGAGTTCAAAACACTTCTTAAAGTCTCAAATGTCATTTCACTCTGCTCTACTGACTATAAAGTGCAAGTGTAACATTTACCATAAAATGTAAATTCACTGCACAGCTTTTCCATTAGGGCTGTACGAAGCGTCAGTCGCCAATTCAATTCAGTGGATATTCGGCTCGATTTGGTGGCCGAATCTCTGAATCCAAATAGAATCAGGAGAGCCTTTACTGTCTCGGAATTGAATTGGAACCCTCCAAATCAGTTTGGAGAGATTCAGAAAGATTCAATGATTTGAACATAGACACAGCTTTAAGTGTTTTTTCTATACCTCAAAGGTATCAGGTAGCTCGTGAATGGTGAGATGGAGCGTCCCACAGGAGCGCTGGGGGGTACCCAGAGCACTTGGCAACGAACCCAGAAGTGGACAAGAAGCACTTCCAGGTCATGTGGCATGCACCCCGCACCGCCCCCCAGCTCAGCAACTGGTGACTCCTGGGTTTGGGGTGGCACCCAAGGTTCCCCCACAGCAGATCACCAAGCCAGGGAGGGTGCAGGGGGGAGGGCCCCCACACACTCCTGCGGGATGCTCCATCCACCCCACCATTGCAGCGTTCACAAGTCGTGCCTTATACAAGCACAAGCGAAAAATAGCTGCGTTTCTACTTTATTTTTTCTTGGATATAAAGCACCATATCTTTCCACATGTACATTAAATCTATTAATAGATGTGACTTTTTTTTAATTTTCCAATAAAAAGTTTTAGACAGAGACACTGATGTTAAGAATTATATTTTTAATGTAGGACATTATAAGCATCTATCACTCAAAAAGTTAACGCTTACCTAAAGAGCTGAAAGGGTTGTTTGGATAAATGTACACACGTGACTCAGTTACAAATCTCTCCTATTCTTAAAGAAAATATTTCTAAAACAAGTCTCAAGTCTGCTGCCGCTTTTAAATTAAATACAATTAATTGTATTTATATTTTATCATAATCCTTTGGGCTTCTTAATTCTTCTACAGAGAGCGGCATCATTGCTGGGGTTTCAAATGAGCACCGGAAACCAAGACATTAGAGAGCAAATTACTAAGATTTGTGGTTTGCTTCACATCCAGGAGATGATGCAGACACAACAAAACAAAGCAAGCAAACAAAAAGTCTCACCGTTTATCTGAAAAGCCAGAAAAGAAACTTATTCATGGGTGGAAACTAGTATACGGGGGGCTTCCTCTCATCTGGGCAATTGATCAATAGTAGTTATGCCACTAGAACGAGCAAGAGTGAAACCTCATTTCTCAAGGTCTTTGATTTCTCAATTCTTTTCCTTTCTGAAGCGCCTCACAGTAAGTTTTATGTAACTGGTACTTTGCCTATTGCTGAAGTAAGCCAGGCCAGACTGACTAGCGCTCATGTTAGGACGAGAGGCACTTTCAACAATCTAACACGTACTCAAGCCGCTTCCTCTGGCTCTGCTCTCGCGTTGGGGGAGCACTTGAAGCCTACTTAAGTGCACGCATCATGGATGTGTGGGTCTACATGCCACCCTGCCCGGCCTTCTGCCAAAACAGACAAGCTGTCTATGTGAAAGATGAGGAGTTTCAAAATCCTTCTGGGTAACGCAGCTAACTCACCTCTTGCCCACTGAAACCTCTTTGAATTCAGTGGGGGGCAGGGGGGAAGTGGGATGGGAACAGAATTTACAAGTTTCAAATTCGAAAAGAGTTATTTTTATATTAGCGCAACTGATACAGCAACCGACGCTCTGATCTCCAACACAGGGATTTTAAACCAACTAGCACATCCCCCCCACGGGAGCCTGAAGCCAGCAGCCGGGCGCATCCGCCACCCCAGCAGAAGACAGGAAAGCACACAGACTCCCAAGGAGCACCAACCATGCTGGGCCCAGACAGCCCCGACCCCGCTGCAGCCCATGGGGACGGGGAGGCAGAGGGGGCAGCGGGGGCTGACTGGGGGGGCAGGGCTCTCACCCCTCTGCCCCTCCCCCACCCCCTCATACAGCTCTCGCCATAGCCCGCCCTCCCGTCCCCCCCGGCACTCACGGGTCGCGGCGGTCGGGCCCGCGGCCGCGGCAGTGGATGGGGTCGAGCTCGTCGTGCGGGAAGGCATGGTGCATGTAGCCGTCGTAGCCGAAGGCGAACATGCCGCGCGCGGCGTCGCGGAGCTGGGCCCGCAGCGGGCCGGGGAAGGCGCCACTGTAGCGCTGCTCATACTCGCCGCCACCGCCATTGCGGCCCCGCAGCGCGGCCCAGTGCGGGCCCCAGCAGCGCCCGGCCGTCGGCGCGAAGCCGCTCTCGGCCTCGGCCCGGCCCAGCCAGCGCGACGGCGGCGGCAGAGCCCAGGGGAAGCGCAGGCCCAGTCCGGGCGCCAGGCCCGAGAGCAGCCACAGCAACGCGTGCAGCCCCAGCCTCAGCACCACCAGGCCCAGCACCACCGAGCGCCATCGCATGGTGCCCCGCACCCCGCGCGCATCCTGCGCTCACGCTGCCCGCCCGGCAGGACAGGGTCGCGGTTGGGTCCCCAGGCCCTTTAAGACCGGAAGGGTGAACATTGGTGACGTGACAACGCCCCCCTTCCCCTCCCGGCACCGCCTTCCCATTGGCCCGTGGCGGCCGGCTGGGCCACGAGCGCTGCGCTCATAGGTTGTTTCCGCTCGTCCATCCAAGCGGGGCCCGCCCCCTTTCCTCGCAGGGCAGCCGGAAGGGGTGGGTGTGGGGTAAGGCGAAGGCCAGTCGTGGCTGTTGTGGCGCGTTGCCCGGTGACAAAGGCCAGCCAATGGGCGCGCAGCAAGGGGAGCAGGTGCTGCTATGGTACGGGGGGGGGGCGTGTCTCCCACCCCGCGCCTGCTCACTGCAGCCTCCGCCGCCGGGTCGTCCCAGGCCTTGCTCGGGACAGGGAGATCGGCCGCCACCTGCCCCGTCCCTGCCGGCGCGGGGCCTGGCAGAGCGCCCCGGGGGCAAAGCTCGCTCACACCCCAGAGCTTAGCTGCCCTCGGCCCCCGTCGCCTTGCAGAAGCGTCCACTGGGGTGCTCAAGGTGACGCAACAAACTCCTTTGCTCCAAGATTACGTTACAGCAACAGGGGAGGAGGGCAGCAGGAAAGCAGAGCAGCCCCCGGCTGCTCTCCCCACTGTCGCTGCAGTGCACAGGGCACACCGGGGAGGATGGAGGATAGCAGCGTAGTTCCCCAGCCCCTGCCCCTGCCGACCTGCCGCAACGTCTTCCTCTTTCCTGCTAGTTTCCAAAAGGAAGGGGAAGAGGTAGGATCTGAAAAACAGCAAGGGCCACAGGGACTCAGAATCTCACTAGAAATCACAGTCTTATCCCAACACTACAGCTCACCTAGAGCCCACATAGACATCAGTAACAGTCTATTGCATCCACGGTGACACTGCAGGAGGCACAGAGGTGCCCCTGCTGCTAGGGCCACTGTTGTTGGTGACTCCAGCAGGTGCCCCTCCGGAGGCATCAGTCACTCATACAGTAACATGCATTTGCCCCCAGCTGTAAAGGAGACATTTTGAAAACATTCTGCCAGGGGTCATAGTAGGGGTATTTGTGGATCCAGTTGCCTCTTCTGTAACTACTCCAGCTCACCTCCTTTGCTCTGCAGTTGTACAGCTTTTTCTCCCTTCTCTATCATGTAGCATTTATTTACCTCTTTTAACCTAAAGTTACTGTTTTACCTGATATTTAGGTTAGGCCCTCTCTCAAACCTGAAGGAGGGCATGGTGTGCTAGAATTGCTTTCTTCTTCAGCTCAGGAGTCTTGTTCTGTTGGGAACCTGCTACCACTGTCTGGTTTTGTTATTTATGGTGTAAATGCTGATTAGGGCTTCTGATACTCCTATTCTATTGGAGGTGCCTAAGACAAAAGGTTAAGTAATACATTTTCTTGTTTCCTCTTTTATTCTAAAGTGCGTGGGGGGGGGGGGGAGAATGGAGCTGGAGATGCTCTTCTTTTACCACCATATACATTAAAATGTTCAGCTCCCCAGTCCACTGGAATCACTGAAATGATGAGAACTCACACCTGTACACATACAAGTGCACCAGGTCTGCACTATGCAAACTATTTACATTTAGAGTAACATCTTACCCCATGCCAGCTAAACTCAAGCAACGTTCATTAAGCATCCAGCAGATTCTCAAAACATGAACTAGGTTTAATGCGAGTTAAAAGTTACTCTCTTGACAATCCTCTGCCAAGTTCAGCGTTGAATGGCTCCTGCCTGGCCCATCTGAAAGCCGATACCTCTGACAGAAGTTTCACTTTGACTTTTCAGAAGTTGGAGTCAGCCACAGAGATCCAAAGATAAAAGAACACGTTCAAGACAGACTGTTAGGAACTGAAACTACTGGCTTGCACACACAACACTTTAGACGAGAACAAAGTCTCTACATTTCATTTTGTAGATGATGAATGCTCAGGTTTAGCCAAAATTCTCCCATGTTCCACAAAGCCCAGTACAAATCCCTTAGATTTAGGGTTACCAGCATTTCATGTATACACTTACCACGTGTGGCGCTAGTGTAAGACTTGGACTTTGCTGTAGATGACAGCTGATTTGAAGGGATACAAATACATTTTACTAATTAAACAGTATACAGTTTACAACAGCCAGCTTTTGACAACATGGGTAGCTTCATTACATTTTAAAACGTTCCGGAAAAAGAGAGAAAAATCTGAATTCTCACCATGATGTGCCACAACGTACACCGAGTCCACCAAATCTGACTCGGAGAAGCAGAGATTTCTCGTCAGCTCTGATCTTGTCTCAAGAAAGCTACAAGGGTGCATCATTACCAAAAGCTGAAGTGACAACTGGCATCGGAGCAAATTGTCCCAGTACCAGTTACACTGGCATCATCCATACCAGAGATAGAAAGCCTTATCAGCAATACACGAAGCCCTAGGAGCACTGCTGCAGATTCCCAGAATCACACAAAGCTACCTTTGTCAACAGTATAGATCCAACATCAAACCTCCATGGCATCACAAAGACTCTAGTGAGGCCCCAAATCATCCTTTCCCAAACAGATCCCTCTTTCAATAGGCAATTTAGATACTCTGTTCCATAAAAAGGGGAGATAGAGATTTGTCTGAACAGGGAGATGGAATGATAGACCGTGCTTTGATAATGAATCCAGAGTCCAAGCAGCTGAGTCAAAAGGTAGTAGCCTTTGCTCAGAGGAAGTGGGGGGAAAAGACCCAGGCATTTTTAATGCATATAAAAAGACTATTCCTACTACTGAACTACACCCAAGCTCTAAGTATATTAAAAATTCCTATCAAGTGCAATACACTATTCTTTCAGTTCTGCCTTACAGCCACTGGCTGTACAAAGAAACCGGAGGTCAGGTGGCTTCACTCCACTCTAAATAGCCTTGGATGCGGGGGGGGCGAGAGCAGGCAGAGATGGGCAAAGGGAAGATTCTGCTGGCTAAAGATTCTCATCTGAAATGCAGCAGGGGGAAGAGGGTGTCACACACTGGAAGCAGAATACATATAAGTAAGCACAACTTAAAAAAACATTTTACTTGGCCACCTGTTTGGCAAGACCAAGTTAGACCAGGCTCTTCTTCCTTCTCTATCCAACAGGAGCAGATATATAGCCATTTCTCCCTGCCCTATACACTACCTGGGACAGGATCCTTTTCTCCTATTAAAGATTCCCTATAAGATACAAAAAAGAAAAAAACCCTCAAGAGAATGACAATTTTGCAGCCTACCATAAGATATGCCAATTTCCAAGTGACATTGCCACCTAAACTCTACCTCCTTGTGCAAGTGATATAAAACTACAGTTACAGGATATCACACACTGTTTCCCCCACAGTCCTTCCCAATTCAGGATATAAATCAGGTGCACAAGAGAGCACAAGTAAGATTAAATGGTAACCATTAGCCTGATACCTTCTTACTTCCTGGATGCTTGGTGTTGTGACCTAAACATCTAGAGTCTTATGTCACTATGTGTAATTATGCCAAGTAATTTGGAGATAGAAATCTATAAATATTTCTTAACAATGCATGAAAAAGTCCTACCTACTCCAAACATCAACCACATTACTATATTGTGGAAGTTGCAAAAAAGGTACAGGGAAAATAGCTTTTATTCACCCTTTAACGAACCAAAAAACGTGACCTAAAACCCAAGCAAGACATTCATCCAGAAACCGCAAGTATGCATGTGCCTGCTCAGCCTTTGCCCTTTAAATGACACACACATTACTATTATCTGTTTTGCCATCTGACTACTTAGCACATGTAATGCTCAGGCATTATGGTAATAAAGAGTTACTATGCTTTAAATGAGGCCAGGAAGTCCTTAAAAAAACAAAAAAAAAAAACAAACCACCATACACAAACACTAACCTGGGGGAGGGGGGCTGAGGAAGGACTCAAAGCTATAGGGAGTTTTTTTGTTTGTTTGTTTTTTTATGTATACATTGAATATATTAATTGCTTCTCTTTGGTCTATCCAGTGATAGTGAGGTTTAAAGAAGGAAGGAAGTGTAAAAACTGCTGAAGAACCAGGCCTCCTGCCCTCCCCTTTTTGTGCTTTTTTTTTTTTTTTTTTTTTGTAGCAGTAGTTTGGGTTGAGTGGAAAAATAAAGCAAGCCCAGTAGGAAGCAGCATTGAAATGCACCAGTTGGGAAGGAAGTGGGCTGAAGATATCTTAAACCCCTGCAGACACCAACTTCCATGGACAAGAGAATTCAAAGGCTGAAGCGCCAAGCACAACAACATGCTTTACCTGGGCCAGACAAAAGGTTATTAAAACATTTGTATTTAACTGCATTACAAGTATATTTATGTATACAATCAGTTTCCAGGTGAGACTGCCGTCATATACGAGGGCTGATGCTGGGAACTATACTGCACTGTAAATTTCTACCACCCACATGAATTGTGCAAGCTGGCTGGTAGGATATTAATACCTCGGCTTCAGAAACAAAGTACCGTACAGCCAAGTTCTCAGGGTGTGGCCTCATACCAACATGACTCCTTAGGACAGTCAAGAGATGCAGTTTACAAATTGGTAATATTCAGTGATCAGTCACCTGGTCTCAAAGTAAGATCAGAAATATATTTTTTTTTTTTAAAACCCAAAAAACCCACACACCATTAGGACACTATGTAATAGTGAAATGCCACCAAGAAAGAGGCGTGACTGATGCCTCACTAATTAGTTGCAAGTTCCTACCCAAAAGAAGCAGCTTCTCTGGCACCATTCACTTTATTGAAAAGGCTCCTTTTTCTTTAAAAGGTTATTCTAGAAGAGAAGGGCTACATTCCCCTGCCCGATAAAAAGTTCTCATGTTCATCACACACCAAGAATTAGAAGCAGAACCTAGAAGTAGTCCATTTTCAGTGTCCAAGCTAACCACTGACCAGACCACCACCTTCATCATCAATAACATAACTAAGACATTTGAGTAAATACATTTTAAAGGGCTTCCCCAAAATGCCACGTAACAGGAATAAGAGTTTGAGCAAGAATTGGGCAAACAAGATTGGGAAACAGATCATTTAATTGGCTTGTACAATAACTTGGCAGTGTACTGTAAAAATATGGACACTATGTTACTTCACAGAAACAAATGCAGCATCCCAGTGTCAGATTAATCCACATGTATACATTATTCATGGAAGAGGTATAGGCAAGATACACTACTGAAAACTCCGTAGTACAGGGAGAGAGAGACTTCAAGCAAAGATTGTGATCTAAAATCTGCTTGTTTGACTGCCTAAAGCGGTTGAAGTTAGACCAAGATGACCTACAGTCTATACGTATGCATATAGCATCTGAGTAACAGCACAAACTAACAGCTATTCATCTTACCTTAATAAAAAGAAAGAGTATCTGGCTCAGTGAGCATCCAGTATAAGAGTTCCATTAAATCCAACCCTGATTTCTAAAAGAGTTGGAGATAGTTTTCCCTTCCTGTTCCAGGGGAGTTGTCAGCTTTACAGCCACCATGAACTACAAAGTGTTTTGATTCCAACGATCAAGCCGTCTTGCCTGACAGCCGGGGGGGGGGGGGGAGGGGGGGGGGGGGGGGGGGGGGGGGGGGGGGGGGGGGGGGGAAGAGAGAGGGAAAGAGAGAGAGAGAGTGTGTGGGGCAGGGGGGCTTTTGTTCCACAGAGATCAGACCTATTTTTATACAGGCATTTTAGTTAGCAAACTGGATTGAAGGCAAGATCAAGACCAACCATAAAGACAACCATTAAAAAAACGGTTTGCTTATTCCCTGCCAACAATGACAGGGTTGTTTTCAAAATAGATCGGTTGAAGGAGTTACACCTCGCTGTCAGCTACCCTCCCCAACTATTCATGTTCACAAGCAATGGATTTGGAAGTTTCCTTCGTGCCACCTCCAGGAACTCGTCTAAGGGTAGGCGCACACTGGCTAAGGGTAGGGTTAGCCAGGTGACTAACACATGGCTGAGTAACCCAGACTAGAAGCCTGTCACCACAGAGCAAAGCTCTACCCATGTTGCAGCATCCTCCCTGTTTCTGCATTTGCCCAAGAATCTGGTAGGAATTAGGTGGTTCTTGTGCATCAGAACACTTAGATTCTTCCAGGGGAGAGTTAAAAAACAGAAAACAAGGAAGGGTCTGCCTTCCAGGAAGAACTTGAGGAAAGTTAGATACCTGAAGGCACCATATTTTAACTGTGCTCTTTTGCTATATAGTTTATTAGCCAGAGTAGCCACAAGTTTGTTCACATATGCCAAAAACACACCACACAACTGAGGAGTAAGAGCAAAAGCAGCAGCAGCAACTCTTCAGGTAAGATCCAGGTTTAGTAGATGGATCCATGTTCAAGCCAATTTCTGAAGTAACAAGTATTAGTCGTGTTCAGTAGATGGCAAAAAGCGGTCAGACTTCAGATTAGCTACTCCTTCTCCTGCTCACTCCACACTAGTGTATTTTAACTTCCTGCTTGGTTGTGAAAATCGAAGACAGCATGTGCTTATAACCCACAGGAACACACCAAGTCACACTGCAACTTGAGGAGTCAGTTAAATGTCAATACAACCCTCAAAATGTTAAGTTTATTGAATAAAGCTGAAGAGCAATAAACCAACAATATGCATCCACCTAAATAAAAAAAATTCACTTATTTACAAAGTTCAATAATTGCTTACGTTGTTCACATGCAGAGGTTAATGTGAAGGTTAGCAATTGGTAGTGTTTGGATGCCATAAATGCCAAAAGCAGTGAAGTAGATACACACCAAACACATCAAGTTCAGCTATTAGCCAGTTAACTCAGTGACCTGGTCCCCATGTAGACTCACACGTTCTAATTCAGTTTCCTTATTTTAGGCACAAGCAAAGTTGCTAAATAAAAGTAACTGTAGTAGTTCATGGCAAACTAGTCACTACAGCAGCAAGTTAATATACCCTTCTCTACAGCACCAACAGGAGTATGGGATTAATTGAAATCATGCCTCAGGACTAAAAGTGGACCAAAAAAAGTTAAAATGCAAGCCTAGTTTGTAAATGGAGGCAACACGAAACATCTGTGCAACAGTGCAGTAGTTTGTACAGAACAGTAAGGCCATGACAGTCTAAATTAAAAACTGGTTTGTCTTGTATATACATACACAGAGCAGACTCAAGTGTTTTCAACTAAAGTCTCTGGAAAAAAAAAAAAAAAGATATATTGCCTAAATCTACATTTAGGTGCTGCTTTAAAGTTACACAGTGAGGCAACACAAGCAGGTGTATCATATATTTGTATACATTACACTGGACTACATTGACATTGCTGCATGAACAAACCAGTCTTAACAAGTCTGTCCCTTTAAATATATTGAAGTCACCGAGAAAGTAAAGCTACAAAAACGTTACAATCTTTAGTTTATACACATTTCTTTATATGACAGAAGCTAAAAATCAAGAAACAGGATCAATTCATTGGCTCTCTTGTGCTTCAAGACACAGTAAAACATTTCATCTTGCAGCCTGCAGACTTTGCACATGATTACACTGAGAAATCAGGCAGGCCTAGAGTTGTTTCCCAGCACCAGATGAAAGTGTGCCCAGCTATTCCATGAAAAAAAAAAAAAAAAAACACCACACACACACTAGACAGTTACACAGATAATTGTGCTGAAAGTTGACAGTATGACTTGATTAAAAGAAAGACCCAAACACACTGTAATTTGAGTGTCATGCAGCAACTCAGACTTCACATTCTGGTGTTTCGGACAGAGATAAAACTTAAAGCATCTAGAGACAAGGAAAAAAAAACAAAAAACAAAAAGAACAAACAAACACATACTTGAGCAGTCTTACATTCCTAGCAAATGCGTTTAGTCCGCTGGAATACATAACCATTGACATCTTTTGACAAAGCAAATGCATTTCCCATTCCCTATGCAAGTTTTAAAACAAAACGAAAAATAGATACAAATAATGATCTTGATACAAAGTGTTTAACTATTTGGCTTTTCTAACTTATTAGAAAAAAAGTGGTGTTTAAAATGACTGGATCATCTCACAGCTGTAGAAGACTCGTGATGCTGATCTAGTGCCTTGTGCTCCCCCCCACCCCCGTTTGCAGACAGTTTCCATTTCTCAGGCTTACTATATAGACACACACACCACATGCATTTGTGAGATAACAATAAGTTAATATCCCACATAAAGTCACGCCTTAAGGTTCTCCAACTACCACGTGTGGCGCTAGAATCTCAATGCTGTGCAGTGTCAGCATCCTCAAGCCACTAAACACTAGAAATAAAACATTCTATTAACATTTGCTGAAAAATCAAATATAAAAGCCTGGCCATGAAAAACCAGAACAGAAATGTACTATTTCTTAGATTCAAATATGGTAGAGATAATTTTAAAAAGGCTCCCCACCCCCGCCCCCGCTGTTTAGATGGCCGTAAAACAAACCTTTGTGCTGACTTTATCATGACAACTCTAGTTCATTCTGTGACGGAATAAGAATACAAGTTTTCAGCAGTGCACATGGGAAATGAACTGTGAAAAAGGCAATTTCTTGACACAGGACTATTGGGTAGTATTTTATCATGGAGGGACTCGACAATTGAGATTATGGCCAACTGGTACAGGAGACTCCAGGAAGACTTCAACTTCTTCGAGATTTTGAATGCTGAATAAGCCACTGAAGCGTGATATCTAGAGAACAAGAGACAGAGAGAGCGATACTGGTGAATGCCTTTTAATTTCCACATTATAAAAATAGAATCTGCACTAAAAATTCACTTTCCTTGCCATTGTTTTCTAGAACACGGTGAAAGGGTTTGTTTTCCAAGACCAAGAACAGTAAAGGACTGGATGCTGCTCCATCCAGCAGGAAAGGGTATTTAAGAAGCCGCTGCCTTCCCTTAAGGAAAGGAAGTACAGTTTAGCAATTCTGGTTTGCCCATAGTCTGAAAATTAGATGCAAGCAGTACACACTAGTCCCTTCATATTACAGTAGCCCAGTCTGAGGGGAGACTGCACATAAGTAGAAGGGGGGAAAAAAAGCGTTAGTTGGGAAAGGAAACTGGATCCCCATGGTATTTTATAGAAGTCAGTTGCCCAAAACATTCCAGCCAAAGCAAGCTGGACGCATCTGGTTAAAAAAACCTGACCAAGTTCCACAAGCTACTTATTTTCACAGTTGCTTCTTTAAGAAGAAAAAGATTCAGAGGAAATACTAACTAGGAGCTGTTATAGAGAATACCATTTGGCCTGGAGATGACTAGCAAGAGTGGGTAAAAGACATAAGACATGGCAAGGGTCCGTTTCAGGTGGTCATTCTTTTCCTAAAGATATGGCACAGAAGAATAAACTTGTCAGAGTTGGAGTTTTTTCTACAGCCTGGTAAGCTATGTTTCCACCAAGCAATGACAAGCTGTAGAAACCCTGGAGAAGGATTAATAGAGTACAGACCAGAGCTTTGAAGACCCTAAGATCCTAGGATTTCCAAAATAAGCCAAGTTTACCAGTACAAAAACTGGCTCACAAGTTTCTTTCTTCTTTGGAAGTTCTCTCACTAAGGTATTGCAAAATTAGGAGGGTCTCTAACCTAGTATTTCAAGGCCCATGTCTGCCAGGACCAAGAACATGAGCCTGGGAGTCAGAGGAGTCTCCTTTCCAATCCAAGTTCAGCTACAAATACCTGTAGTGGGCACCCTTCAAATCTCATCATTCAAGCACTGCTTTATGCTCACATGGACTGCCAGAGTCCTAGAAAGCAGAAAGCAGTGAGCCTAGTGAAACCCTTAAGAGGGTCGGTTGTCACCACCCTGAGTTAACTGTACAGCTGGATGAGGAATATAACTTCATCACAATAGACACGCATAAAGCAAAGCAGCCCACATTTTCCCCACTACAACACCCTGTAGATAGGTTGTATGAATCCAAGTTTGGAAGGGCTGATCTTAGAAACCTGAAGATCAAAGAGTTATATTCACATGGATTAAATTGGTTGTTTTGGTACCTTTAAAATATGAAACCAAGTTGCTCATTTGGTCACTATGTTCTGGTCAGGTCCTACCCAGATGGTGAAGCGAGATGTCACAGTAATTGCCACCAGGCAACATAGCTTCCCACATGCTGACAACGCAACAGTCTGTCCCTAGTCACGTGAAGTCATAACGGCCTTACTCCTCAACTAACTGGCTGCCTAATAACTCCAGGAAGTGGGTGGAACATGGAGCCTTCTGTTCCTTGGAGAGCAGACTGCAAACAGCCTCCAATGTCTAGCATAGAATAAAAACACAGATCTAACTCATCAGTGCAAACAAACACCATTTCAAAAATGCAAGCAGAATGAGTTTCCATGTATTCTAGTATTTTCATCTTTGTAAAGTTGGAGGAAGCCTGAAGACCTGGATAGTTTGCTTCCTAAACTGATCTTTCACATGCAAGTGTTGGCTAGAATATTTTTGGACAAAAATACTGTTACCAGGGTCAGCTTCTGCAGGACAGGGGTCACTCACCAATGTGTGATGTAGAAATACTGTATCAGAATATGCCATCAATTGATATTGTATAGGTACTAATGTACTGTGGAGTAAACCAGAATCTGAAAGAACTTGATTCGTAAGTCTTTGGTGCCCCAGATGGCCTAATGTTGCAAACCAGGGCTGGCAATTATTTTGACTGGATGGCTGTCTAACGAGGCATGGAGGGCTGCAAGGGTAGCGCCCCCCCCAACTGACTGCCCTCTTGTTACCAGACATCCTGCCCCCTGACCTCAGCCACTGGGAGTCTCCCCCCTTGCCCAAGAAGTACTCATCTGGGAGGAGTTGTGTGCATGATGCAGGACTGTTGGATGTGTGTGTGGTTGAGGTGTTGGACGTGTCTGTGGGTATCTGTGTGTGCATGTGGGGTGTGGTTGGGGGTGTGGGTGTGCATGTGGGGGTCTTCTACCCCACCTGCTCTTTGCAATGTGGCTGAGCCCAGCCCCGTTAGGGGAAGGGAAGGGGATCAGCTCTGCCTACCTGGCTCCCAGCATGCTACAAAAGGGCAGGAAAACAGCTGCCGCAACCAAGAGCAACAGGAGCCTACGGGGGGGGGGGGGAACGGACATACAGGACAGGGCCAATCTTCATAATCACCAGCTCTTAGCCTATTCCATACCTGTCCAGCAGGGCTGCAGCCAAACCTGTGCTGGCTCCTGCTGCTTTCCTCCCACATGCCTGCCTGATGGGGCTGCACCAAGTGTATACACTGGCTCCTGGTGCTGCTCTCCACTTTCATCTGTCCCTGCCTGCCCATCAGGGCTTCACTTTCCCCCTCCTCCCTCCATCCACACACTCCCCTGCCCAGCACCAGCAGGCCCAGAGTGAGCTGCAGGCAGAGCCCACCCTGCTCCCTTCAATGCTACAACTTCCCCGCTCTCCCTAACTCAGTCTGGAGTGCTGCAGCAAGGACAGGAGTTGCTGGAGGCTGGGGAGGCCCAGCAGCTCCCTGGGCATTGGTAGTAGCAGAAGCCCTGCTCAAAAGCTGTGCCTGCTGGCAGGGGAGGTTGGGAGCACAGCACACTGCCCCAGGTAGAGCACAGCAGGGGCCAGATAATTAGTTGGTGGGTGCCCATTTCCAGGCTGAATCCAGCCCATGGGCTCTATTTTGCCCATCCCTACTGTAAGTAGAGGGACTTCTCTGCTGCCCACTAAGCAGCAGCAGCTAAAGCTTGCCGTATGGGGAAAAAGCATTTCTGTACTGCAGGCAGCAGACAGTGGGATCTACAGAGGTGCCCAAAACAGCAGTTTGAGAGAGTAGGACAGCAGGAGCTTGTTGGGTGGCTTGGAAGAAAACAGAAACGTCTCAATTTGCAGAAGCTATTCGGTATAGCAACCCCTTACACTTGACAGGTCATAATGCCAACTCTATTAGCTCAGCTAGTTTATTTAACTAGAAGACAGTATTTTTCAGAACTGCTCACAAGTCAAAATCATCACCTAGCATAACAGTTGTATTACTGCTTTTATAACGTGCATACTTGACCATGATTCTGAAACCCATTACCTATTTTCCAAACACCACTAAGAGGTTAGAGTGTCTGCCGCTCATTTAAGAAGTCTTTTCCTGATCCAGCCTTTGACAGATCCCCATGATTGGCATTTCTGGGTTAATAGTTACCTATATTATCCTTTTCTTTGCAAGAAATTGAATAGCAGCAAATTTCTCTATCTTGAATTGCAGCCAGATTCCTGAAATGGAGAGAAAGAATGTGTAGGAACAGTTCATTACTAGTATAAAATGTGCCTAATGTAGAATAGAATAGGAAAGTACTTATGCTAATGGAGGCTAACAAATTTCCAAGACACTACTGCTTGATCTCTGTGCAAGCTTATTTGTTTCTCTATTGCTTTTCATATTACAAGCTGCAACTAGGAAGACACCATAGCAACAAGCTGAAATTTACAGGTTATTTTTATGGCTTAAGAAACAAAAATTTAATTTTGTGAACAAGCTTCTGGGTAAATCACATTTTCTAATACTTACATCTTTTCAATTAGCTGTTTTTCATCCAAGGCATTTGGAAGGTCCCTCTTGTTTCCAAGTACTAAAACCTGGACACAGTAATAAATAGGTAGTAGAGTCAACAAGCAAGATGCATACTGTACTACAAAACACAGACCCGCCCATCACTTGCAAGGCACTGCATAGATGTTAGGAAGTAAGGCAGGACTGAAGCATGCATGTCAAACTCAGTCTCCGCAGACCAGATGAAGGGCACACAACCAGTCTTCAGGCTGGACTGGACCCATGCAGAGACACAAAACGGGGCCAGTCTGGTGCAAGCACCTGCATCAACCCCATGTGCAGCTCATGCCAGTCTGGGGCTTGTTTGCGGAACCAGCATGAGGCACAGGCTGCAAGAGCACCACAGGCTGGCTCTGGTATGTGGGGCCAGTCTGTGGGTCCAATCCAGATCAGCACTATAGCCAGTGGACAGGGCACTGCATGCAGTATGCCCCCACAGTCCAACCTCATGTGCCACACATGTGCTGGTCCCAATCCAGGGCTCACACTACATGCAGGGCCAGCATGGGGCATGTACACCAGACTGACCCTGCATGGCGACTCTGGTATACAGGGACAGTGTGCGCCTGACCAGGACAAGCCCTAGAAACAGTGCACGAGGCCAGTCCAGCATAGGTGCCACCTGCAGCGTGCACCCCAGATCAACCTCACACTGTATGCAGTGACCACGGCCCTGGGTCTAGTATGTACTGCATGCAAAGCACAGGGTCAGCCAGAGATCCTCAGACTGAGACCCACTGGCCAGATCATAAAGCCTATGGGGGCCAGATCCTGCCTGGGCTAAGACATTCACACCTTCTCCCCCGCCCCCCACTGAAATTATGGTAGCGAGGCCTCCGAAACATTTAATCCCCAAAGCCCAACCAAGATTAAGAAGTAGTCAGAAGCATTTCCTTCAGAAGCTCCTCCAAGGCATCTGCCCAAGCCTCCAGAAACTGCTATTAGGACAATCATCCAGTCTTACTTCACTTTGCTTTTCAAACTCACACTCTGGGATGTCCGTTTGCCTTACCCTTCAGTTTGATCAGAGAAGGGAGCCTTTTAACTGATTGCCGATTTGGTCCCAGAGTAAACCCAGTAACCAAAGATCTGACAGCTGCCTCTTTCCCATGATGTTTTGCACTACAAATAGCATACTAACTTTGCTTTGTGTGGCAGGACCATCTAGAAGCCCAAGTCAAAACAGAGACCTATCACACAAGGCACTTCATATGCACATGATCCCAACTCCCCCACAAGTCCCTAGGGGCTTGCTTGTATTAGCCACTGAATAAGAATGAAAAAGATAGAAGAGAAGTCTAGTCTGAAACAAAAGAGATGCATCAGAAAAATGCACTGGGGAAGTCACTACTATCTGCATAGTATCATTTCACAGACCTCACCTTAAGCTGTCCAGTTAATCAAATCTGACTGGAATCTACTAGGCCTCCACCCAAGTGCACGGGATGTGGAACATGCACCTTTAAAGCATAACTATGCATTACTTACAGGGATTCCTTGTAATTGTGGTTTGTCTAGAAGATTATGCAGTTCATTTCGAGAGGCTTCTATCTTTTCACGATCTGCAGCATCTACCATGTACCTTTAAAAACAATTTTTAAAAAGTAATCATTCAGGCGACTCAGACAGGTCTACAGGCATATTCTGAAAAATACCCTTAAAACATGCTCATTTTAGTCTCAGGCTATTTTGTTAAAAAAAGGTGTAGTAGAAAGGGTACACATTCTTCTCAGTATGCGGTCCCAGTATCTAAGAGTTGTAGACTCAGCTACATTTTTATCTCAACTGTATACCCGGGGTCAGGCAGATTTCTAACTGCCAGAAAGTAACTTGCAGCAACAAGGCCTCAATTTTCTCTACTCCCCTGATGAGAAATGGAGACTAAAAGTTGAGTTAACTGCTATTATGCAGTTAAGATAGAGTTTACCCAGCTAAGTTTCTCAGCTTGCTTGGCAGTTTACAAACAAAGATCAAGCAGCCTAGGGAAGTCTCCACTCACACAATAGCATTGACTCCTCTGCAATATCTCTCCCACATGCTTCGGAACCGTGGCTGCCCTCCTATATCCCAGATCTTAAAAGGAAAAAAAAAAGAAAGAGTTTAAACAAGCTATTTAGTTAGAGAAAGAAGTTTAAACACATTACATCTCATGGGTATTAGAACAGGTGCACTGAGGCACTGGACAATATCTTGTCATTTCTACTCATCCTAAATTATCAATTTTTTTAAAACTAAGGCTATTTCTACTGCATGGAAGAAGCTATTTCTGGTGAGGGTCACCTCTTCATAAACCTCCTCTTAACTTAGAAGTTACCAGGACAGGCTTGCAAACCCATGGTAGAACAGGAAATATGCAGGCCAGTTCAAGTATTAAATTATGTGCAAGAATATCTGCTTCCAAGGTAACAATATTAGTTAAGAGCCTCCTGAACAACGCAGGCTGATATTAAGGCTGGTATGCATGCCATTTTATAATGTTATTCCACTGCAGGCTGGAATGGCAATTATGCCAACTAAATTAATGTTTTACATGCTAAACTAGGACAAGCCTGCTTTTTCTTTTTTAGCTAGCTGTACACATTTTCATACAGAGGGGCCCAAAAAAATTAAAGGGGAGATGAGCATGCATTTCATTTCCATCCCCAGGCACCTGAGTGAGTTAGAAAAGAAATGCATTTGTAATTTCTCTACAACCTTTACAGCTCAGACACCAGCCAGAGAGCAATCAGTAGGTGATAGGTAGCAAGGGAGGGAGAGGGAAGTGATGCAACTAAATGCAAGAGCAAAGAAAAACCCCAAGTAAGAAATCAACCTGGTTTTCTGAAGACTCAGTTTACAGGGCTCTGACTGACTAAACTGGATTGCTCTTTTACAAGCCATTTTGAAGAGTGTAGAAAGACTTTTAGCATACCTTTATTGTGACATTACCCTTGGTAACCTTCCTCATGTTGAAGCCCACCGTAGGGATCATATCTTCACTGAACTGGCCTGACTAGAGATTAAAAAGAGAGAGAGAGGAAAAAAAAAAAAAAAGTAGACAATACACATTAGATCTAGCCACAAAGAGACAAAATGTTTAGAGTAGATAATCTTCAACATTGATTTTTACAATGTACAAGTAGGAAAAAGCTTACTATTTGTCCTCAGAAGACAGGATTTTAAAATGCACTAAGTACTGGGGCACATGCATAAATACAAGTCTTATCTTCCACTTCTAGCCATAATTTTATGCTGCTTCTTCAGGTCTGTTCAAACGTGCCTCATTCACTAAATACAACTAGTGCCTGGAGATAGCGCCTGGCTAGACAGAATAACTGAGTGGCTTAGCTATATAAAAGACATGCCAGTATTTCTTGTAATGGACCTGGGACTTCTAGTTGTGCCATATGGGAACTCACTCCACCATCCTGGGAGTTAGGTCCATCACTTCAAGACATTTCTTCAGCTGCGCAAGAGATGCTGTTGGGCAATAAGTACAGAGGCCCTCAATTCCAGTTTGAAACAGAAAAGGGGCGTGGGGGGGAGGAAGCAGGCATCTTTCAGCTCCTTGAGGTTACAGAACAGCAACTGGAAGAACCTGCACAGCCTTTAGCCTCACAGCAGGGAGGGGAAATTGCACAATTTCAAGCATGTTCAGAAAAAGGGTGCATTTTGAGATGCAGAGATTAGGTGAGGGTGTATGTGTCTGCATGCGTATCTAAAAGCTTCACATTTTGCCAAGTGTTACATTAGGGATCAGACAAGGAGTTGCAAATTTTGTCTTAACACACCATTGCCTCTTTTAGCAAGGTACATACATATTTCCTACTGTTCCTCTGAAGCTTGGCAAGTAGCGAGAGGCAGGTTAACCATTACAAAAGAGCCAAATTGATCGATACCTATAGGTTCCAATATTACTTCAAGATAACCCATGAGTAACATGTACAGCTTTCCCCCACTGCCCTCAACTTAACCAGAAGTTACCTACAGAGGACAGCTTCCTAAACTCAGGCCTCCAACAGTGAGTGTCATTCGTAGCGTTTGAATACAAGCTACTTGTCCTCTAGATCCAGGCCAAGACAAGCGATTCTTAGAACCTGCCTTCAGATAAGGTGTCCCATTATTTCAAGCTACCCAATTTTCCCTGGTTGCCTCTGCCAAGAAGCAAGATGGCATTCCTGGACCCATTAAGTGGCCAGATGTCTGCTTATACATGTATGTAGCCACCAAGTTAGAGATGTAAATGTCTGCTGTGAAGCCTTGCCCCCATCTTTTTTTTTAAGTAGTTCTACTTTAGGGAAGTTATCAACCTGAGAAGTCAATGCCTTTCTACTTTTCCAGGCAGAGATTTCCTTCTCTTTCACCAACTGTTCATCAGTAGTGGCCTTTTTCCATGGTGACTTTGAGACCTGAGGAAAGTTAAGATGTCTAAAGATCTGAATGAGGTGCCCTTTCATTACCCAATCCAAGCTGCTCCCAAAGGACAGGATTTTCAAGTCCTCATTATGGCTGAAGCAAACATCAAAAGCCTATGAGAAACCCTGTTTTCATCAAGTGGTTGTTCAGCCCTTCATAAGGTCAAACGCATTAGAAAGGTTTCTACACTGACTGCCAAACAAAGCGCTAACTTTACCAGTTTCAAGTCTTTCAAGGCCACATTAGTAACACCAGAGAAAACTCCAGTGCTTATCATCCCAACAAAAATGAAACCATTTTCTGCTTGTTAGCACCATCTTCTCCCCACTCTTTTTCTAGACAAGATAATAGATGGACCCCACTCCCCCCAAATCTTCCATGTTAAGGGCTAAAGGAGAAATAATTGGTGTCCCTTTGTCCAGATAAGACTTCTCCTTAGAGGTATTCTTCCCCGCTTGCAAAGATCAAGGATCTCTAGCAAAGATTCATTTAAACTCTAAAAGGCTTCCAAGTGAAAGACATGAACCACTTGTTCAAACCCCTTCATATGCTCCTCATGATTCAAACCCCTACACGTGTATGCCAGCTTAACGTTCGTAAGTTAGGAGACAACACTTTTTTAACCTACATTTACAAAACGCAAGTTACACCTCAACCTACACTCTTGTCCAGCTGTACTATGAGAGTTGTGGAAAACAACTTGGTTTCCACACATTCTTCCATCTTCTCCAGTCTTGGGTCACATGCATCTGCCTACCTTTCCGCAAGCTAGACTTACAGCCTAAAGTGCAAGCATGCTATGGGTTGCAAAACGTTCACAGTTGTGTTGGGGTACAAATGGCTTTAGAGTTTAATGCAAGACTGAAGTAGGTCATCTCAGAGTTAACAAGCACTAGAATTCCTGCTCCCTCCATGTCTCAACAATGTGTTTCCATTGTCTATGTGGGAGTCAGTAGTTAGGGACATGCACAAGATGTCCAAGTTGGAAACAGCTGCAAGTATAGCAGCATTTGTCTGCAATTTTAAAAGCAAAAAATAGACAGCCTGACTTTTATTCAATCAGAACTCCAGTGGCAGTGGTGACACTTTCTCCATGAGCTTCCACAGGTCACTACATTTTCAGTAGCAGCTGAAATAAATGTAAAAGTAGTCCTGGATGCCTAACAGGTATCAGCTATTAGTTGTTGCACACGACCACCGTTCCAAGTTTTTGGTTAGGCATATGCTTGTTTTTAGGCTAGGCAAACAGCTTGGCTTGAATTGACAAATTACTGCACTGTTCAAATCTAGAAAGGCAGAAGTTAGGGGGAGATCAATGGCAAGATAAACCATTCGACAATCCTTTGCCAATCTATCAATTGCCTATGAAAGCAAGTTTCATTGGCTGTTGAAAACAAGAAACTATGCTCCTCTACCCTCAGATTCCCAGTACACATGGCAGTTAAGATGGAGCAACTTTTAATCCAGTGATTTATACTGTTTAAAGGAAGAACAGGGTGCATAGATAAGATCTCGGGTTCAATAACTCCTACACAGCTGTAGATCAGCTCCTTAAAGCACAAGGCAGACAAACACTTGTTTCACAGAGCTACTTATGAATGATTCATTAGTGTTTACAGGAAAAATTGCTCCATCAACTGTTTGTTACTGCCCAAGCACGATCCTTATCTACTATTCAGCCAAACTGGATCATGTCATCTTCTAGATAGATATAAAGCTTGTATGACTCAGAAAAGTGGGATGATTTAATAAAACTTAAATACAGATTTTATGCAACATGCTTGTGGGTCCACCCTGTCTACTGCTTGAATGGCAGTCTCCTAAAAAGCCAAGGGAAATCAAAGCTATTACTATTTTCCCCAGACGCCTGTGATTTCCTATTGCTTCTCACACTTTACAAAAAGAAGCCTGCTTCCTCCAGTGACAGCGCCTAAAACTGAACTACTCTGCAATAAGCAATTTTTTAAAAAGTTGGAACTATTAGATTTACATCAACCCCTTGCAAGGCCATTTTGAGATATCCACCAGCCAAGCTTCCTTTTGATGTACTCATTGCTCCTATCCATCTCAGTTAGGGCAACTGTTTACCATTTTTCAGACTAGTCAGTGGGCGCATTCATTAATCTGCCATAATTATGGTGCATGGAGTTCAGTACATGTATTAACAGGTATAAACTTAGTGCTCCATGAATTGGTACTACTGAGTACTAGCACAAGTTAATGCTTTTTTGATGTTCAATGCCAACTGGACTAGTCTACCATGCATTAGCAGTTTTTGCCAGCCATACTAATGCATAGAATTAGTCCAATGCGCATTAAGCATCTCTTGTAGATGTGCCCCATTACTGCTAAATACTAGCTTAGCCCAATGGCTTCCCCATTTCATTGCCTACTGTGCTGGCTTAAAGACATTCAGAAGTTAGAAGTCCCATCTGGTACAGAACCTGGAGGGTTTATACCAAAGTCAAAATGGTAAACAAATTCGGGGGGGGGGGGCCAGTAAAACTACCAGTGGATGTCGTCATGTCTGCTTCCACCTCCTCCCTCACCCACTGTTGGCAGAGTAGTCAATGCTTTGCCTTGAGCAATGTAATAGTGGCTTAACCCAAGACAGTTCATCTAGACCACATAGAAAAGCCCCTTTAAAAAAAAATGTGTACTAGTATACAAGACCAACACCGATTATACTCATGTATATAAAGACCTGTATGAACATTACTTTACCTGCATCAGAAATCTAACAGAATATTTTCACATGCTATGAGCAGAGCTGCTGCAAAGCCAGGATGCTGGGAAGCGTGTACAGTACCTTTGAAAAGGAACTAATGAGGTGCATGCGCCGTTTTCCCCAGACCCATCTTGATCAATTTCCTTTAAGCATTAAAAGGAAAGGATCTCATGAGACTGGCTATCAAAACACAAGTACAGCAATTCAAAAGGGAAATAAAAAGCTACCAACAAAATGAGTTGCACTAGCTTAAAGGGTATTTTTCCTCAATGTTCTTTGAGGAGTCAGTATACCAGCACTAGTTGACTGACAGCTTGGGCACCTCCCTTCTAAAATGCCCTTCTGAGGCACTTGGCCAGCTAATCTTTCCATGAACTAGACAAAAATCTAGTCTTGGATACCAAGGATGTCCATGATAACCAAAGGCTGAGAATCTCAAATAAGTCCAGGTTTTCTTCAGCTACTTCAAACATGCCCAGACACCAATGCCCTATTCTTTAAATTTCAGAAATCAACTACCACTTCACATTTTATAAGAACTGTTCACTCTGTTTTTTGGTTTTTCTTTTAATTTAAAAACTTCTCCTTAAAAGTTTACAGCCAAAAACACAGTAGCATCAGACATGAACCTGCCATCAGTTGGTTTGTTTTAAATGCTGACAGCCAAAAAAAAGCCTAGATGAGACCCCAATTTGTAACCACCTCAACATCCAAGGGCATTTTTAAACATGCTCTGGCAGGCATGTGTAAAAGCTTTGAACAAGCTTTAGTTAAAGCACCCCCACCACAGGGATGCCGATTTTGAAGAAGGGGATGCTGATGCATGAGATGCAGAGGCTGGCTAGAGTGTGTTAATTAGCATCCTCCAGCAGACTCTATTAATTACAGTCTGCTGGAGCAGCCTCTGGGCACTTCTACACACCCCCTAAGAGCTCAGCTTAAAAAAAAAAAAAAGTATGTTGAAAGGACACCAAAATCCTAGCAGCTTCTAGTACATGCTTTCATTAAGAGCTAGTTACTGTCAAGTGAGGAGCATAACACTTAGCATGCGTCCGATATCTGATCCAAACTGTTAGCATCAAGTAAGGGACAGACAAGATTCTTCGCCCCACAGCCATTTTCCACAATTATCAGTCCAGTATGATCCATGAAGAAGGTTTTCAGAGTAGAGGTTCAATTAAAACTATCTAGGATTATCTAGGATGGTTCTAGATATTAGGCTTTGTGCAACAGGAATCTGTTCTTTCACTTGAACTGGTCCATGACTAAGAGGAGTATGGCTGTTGTATCCAATTCAAGAGGGGAATATGACTTGCAGCTTTAGGACAGCCTGTTCAGAAGCAGCAGAGATGCAGTCAGCAAGAGATATTAAAAGGCACTGTGGAAGAGATATTAAGACATTGTAAAAGATCTTTCAACTACTAACCAATAGGAAATACTGGAAGTCTTAAGAAGCCAGACTTAGTGAAGCTGCATCTGGAGGCTGGAAGCCAAATGACTCTACACTGTGGAAACTATGGCCCACAACCGTGTTCCTGTGTGGACAAATTTACTCACAGAAAATTTTTGTTACACTCAATATCAATCAAATAGATCATGACTAACCTGGAACAGTCACAGCAAAGCAGCAGCTCTATTAGGGTCTTTTCTGCCTCACATGCCAGCTGATTAAGAGTTAAATAGTATCTAAAAAATCCTGAGCACTTACGAGCCTATGGTTATGTCCAGTTACAAAAAGAGGTCAAGTGCCAGTTTATATTGGGGGAGGGGGGGGGAAAAAAAAAAAAAAAAATCAATATAGGGCAAAGACAGCTCTGATCAATCTAGGACAGGACTCATGCTTGGTGTGCTCTCCATTTTGAGTAGGATTAGCAGTCAGATCAGAAGCCCATGAACAACTTCCACCAAACATTTTACCTGATTAAAGTTCAATACATGTAGTTACAGGAATCAGATTAGTGCAAGAAGCTTGAGTTAAATAAGACCTGTATGCCCTGCACACACTGCAAAGAACAGTAAAGGCTCTGGCTCCAATCTGGTCTTAGAGAGCACAAAGCATGTCCCCAAAAACCAAACAATCCTTTTAACATGCAACCCATGCCCTGCATCTAGACTACAACAAGGAATCGCATAAGGTTTTTTGTATATTTTAGCCAGATACTTATTCCTAGCACCAGAATTGCTCAGGTTTATTCAAATACTTCAAACAAGGCAACCACTACCTCCATTCAACCTACAGTTGACTCATGTTTGGTGCTCATGGACAAACGGAACATCAGGTTAAATAAAAGGCAAGATAGCCAAAACATTATTTTAGATAGCTTCTAAGCCACTGCTGTGCAACATTAAGCATGAGTAGCTCTGCCACAGAGATGTTGCATACCAGTTTAACAAAAGCCACCTGGGAACAGTTTTATTAGCACATTTCATAGTAGTCATCTCCTCCCAGTCCTACATGAAGGGGGAAAGGTTTAATCATCTTACCAAGAAATCACCAGATAAGAAGTAGGCTAGATTCTGTCCTGTGGAGAAGTTATTTTTTTCAAAAAAAGTATTATTTCTGCCATTTGACACAGTTGCATACTCCTGTACTTCCCTGAAGGTACAACTGAATATTTGGGTCCCACTCTCCTCACTACAACACACCCTGGCTGCTCATGTTCACTTCAACTACAGAACCTTTGCCATTATTGTGTACCATTAAAAGAAGGGAGACAGAAAGGGGCAGATCCAGGCTAATAACCATGGCAAGGAGGACAAACCCTGGTAGGCTGAACTCATTTAAGCAATTTCCACTTGTGGGAAGCAAACTGAAGAGGTGCTTCACTATAAGCCTTCCTTAACATGTTCTTCTCACACATCTGCTTAGCTTAAACACAGAGGAAGTGTTACCCAACAAAACCAGCTTCATTACACATCACATGATGCTCAGCAGGAACAGTCATTCTTGATTAGGCAACAACTGTCAGAACAGGAGTCAGTTATGAGCAATATTTCATTACAAAGCCAAGTTCTTCACTTACCAAAAAGACAATAAAAAACATAAGCCAAAACTCTAAAGTGAAAAATAAGCAAAAATTCTGCTTACTAATATGACTCAGCCAGTGACTTTATTTAGAGACAAAACACTTCAACTCTGCCCAGACAGGAGTTCATCTTTCTCTGTTTAGCTCCTTCCCAACTACTACCCTGCAAACATAAGCTCCGACATGCATCGAGGCTACAACAGCTCAACAGTTGTCTAAGCCCCGCCACATATCATACAGACCCGCTTCAGCTTTGAGGTCAAGGGGTAGTTCCCTGAAAACGCTTCTTTATTGGGGTTGTGTCCTTTGGCTTGGTAAGCTGTGGGGCTTTCAGTGCTGTGGTCCTCAGGTCCTAACTCTCTCTCTCCAGCTTCCTGAGGTCAAGGAATAGTTCCCTGCAGAAACCTCTTTACTGAGTCCTTCGGCTTCATAACCAGTGGGGCTTTCAGCGTCTGTCAGGCCCCCGCACACACGCTGCAGAGTCTCCATTTACTAACTATCAAGAGATCATCCCCCACTGAAGCCCTGTACGCGGGGCCACGTGCCCCTGGGCGGCGGCGCCAGCCGTGGGCCGTTCAAGTACGGACTCGCACGTGTGCGCGCGGGTGTTTCTCGGGGGCCCGGTGCACCCGGCACCGCAAGCCCCCGCCCCGAGGGGAGGGCGCAGCCCCCCCGCCCCGGGAGGTTGAAAACTCGGCGGAACAAGGTCCCCGGCTCCCTGCCGCCTCCAGCAAAACCCGGCGCGGCTCGGGGCGCAGGCCGGGCGGCCGGGAGCGGGGTGGGGGGGGAGGGAAGGGCCAGGCCGCGCTCACCGCGATGACGTTGACGAAGGTGGTCTTGCCCGAGTACTGCAGCCCCACCAGCGTCAGCTCCATCTCCTCCTTCCAGAAGAGCGAGCGGAACCAGTCCAGCAGCCGCGACAGCAGCGCCAGCATGATGGCGGCAGACGGGCCCCGCGCTGCGGCCCGGCCGAGCCCCGACTCTTGCGCTCCGCCGCGCTGAGGTATGCTGCGCCGGCCGCGCGGTCATATGACGGCGCCGCCCGCCGGCAAGAGCGGCC
>NW_017728917.1:3835589-3876994 GCF_001723895.1 Crocodylus porosus
TGACACCCAGCGTGGGCACGGCCACTTGGCGCAGGCTGAGTCACAAAAACAAGAATTAAAAAAATTAACAATAAAAACAAATCCATTTAAAAAAAAAAAAATGTATCTGAAAAGGCTTCTTAACCTGGCAGGGGAAACGCCACGTATCTGTGCCCGAGAAGGCGGCGTTCCTGAACCGCTCTGCAGGAGAACTGCCCTTCCCGTGCGGTTCTGTAGAGGCTTTAAGCCCAGCTGATGGAAATGGGGGTCCTCTCCCCGGCTTGCCCCGAGGGCCGCATGGGTACGGGCGAGCAAACCTCGGGGGCAGTGGCTAGTGCTCCAATCTGGTCTTGCGCAGACTGGCCGTGCACCCCCTGGAAACGCCAGCCACGAAACTGGTTTGGCCGCTGGTGATTTCGGGCTGGGTGATCAGTCACTGGGGGACCACCCCCCAATCAGTGATCTGGTGCCCCCCCAGACTCAGGAGGCACCGGTCGCCCATGCTCAGGGGTATCCGAACCCCAAGCCCCCAGCCTTGGGCCTGCAAGTAGGACACCTGCCAAAGGTTTTGGAAACATCTGAAGCCCCAGACGGGGGTGGAGGACGTTTGCTAGTAGTAGGGCAACTTACAGTTCTGGACTCTTGGATTTGGAATTAGTTTTGGCTAATTTGGCCGCCAATACAAATTAAATAAATAATTAAAGCATAGTCTGGGTCTGTGAAGGTAGTTTTCCTTAAGCATTCCCGGGGATAACTGTTCTTCTGGTGTGGTTTAGTACCCACCGAGGTGTTGGGGCTTAAAGCCCATTTTATGGAAATGGGAGACTCCTCCCCAGCTTGCTTTTGCAGCCATGTGGCTGAGGGCAGGTAAAACTTGGGGGCATGTGACCCCCAAGTCTCCAGGCTTGGGCCTGCACGTAGGATGCCTGCCAAAAGACTTGGGAAATATCTGAAGTCCCTGGTGGGGATGGAGGATGTTTGCCGGTTGTAGGGCCACTTATGGCTCGGGACTGACTCGTGAATTTGGACTTGATTTGGGTTGGAACACGAAAAATTTCTTTAAAAAAAATTTTTTTAAGTTAAGGCCGGCCCCTATCAAAATCCCACGCGAGGCAGGTCATGGGGGTTCCTGGAATATCCAGCCGTGTTGGCTAGGTCTTCTGTTTTATATAGTACCTGATTTTTCCTGGCTTAAAGTCCTCATCCTGCAGCCGAGGTTCTTTGCCTAGGTGTGATATGTGTTATTAGACCAGCTGAGTTTTTACTCAGCGGCCTTTATTCTAACCTGCATAGATAGAACCGATTTGCAAGTGGGCAGACATCCACTTTTGTCTCCGAAAATGCAGGCACGTGCCTGCAGTGACGCAGACTAGAAGCTGGGGAGGCAGAGCGAGCCCTCAGCTGGAGAGAAACTAAGCTGAAGGGAAGGGGCAGGCCTGAGTGTGATTGGGGAGGGGTTTCAACCCCCACCTTGGCCAGTGGGACCCCAGCCCAGGTGTGCCTGGAGGGGGAGGGAGAAAGCAGCCCCTATCAAGGGTCTGCAGCCTGCCCCCCCCCCCTCGCTGGCTGGTGGCAGGAGGGGGAGCAGGGCCAGACCCTGGAAGCCTGAAGAGAAGCAGAGGTTTAATCCTCCTACTGCAGAGAGGGGCAGCGTGGGCACTGACATGCTGCGCTCATGCACCTGTACACCCAGGGCTGCAGGAGCCACATGCCGGTAGCCTGAGTGGAAGGTGGGGGGGTTAACCCCTGCGTTACACACAGCAGCAGCGGGGGCACCGGCATCAGTCCCTACAAGGAGCAGCCAGCTGGCCACAGGGAGAAGGCAGGGAGTGGGGATGTGACCTGGCTGCGGGGAGTGGGGAAGCCTGACCCACCGCTGCCTCCCGCTGCAGTAGTGCAGCCCAGGCTGGAGCAGCCCTAGGGAGTGGGGGTCCGTGCCCACCACCTCCTGCTTGCAGCCCCATGCACCACAGTTTGCAGGCAGGCTGGAGCGCAGCTCCCTGCCACCTGCCTCGCCTGGCAGCAACAGTGGAGTGAACTATCGTGGTGGGCAGAGGTGAGGCACCTGGCACCAGAGCGGCACCAGGTGCTCGGGGCAGGCTCCTGCGGGCCAGTCACTGCCTGCCCCCCTGGGCTGCCAGGGCAGGCTGCACCGAGCTGCAGCGGTCCATTGCCTCCCCCTGCCACTGCCCACATCTACGCACCCGGCACCATCGCGAGCAGGCAGCGGGTGATAAATGCCTCACCCCCGCCCAGCTCCCAGCTTTGCACCCCAGCCAAGCTGTGCCTGACACAGGGGGGTAGGAAGCCCAAAGTGGGGGCCATTTTTTCCCCACTGCCTTCCCAGCTGGCCTGCCAGCTGGGGAAGGGGCACGGCCAGGTGATCACCCTGGCTCCGGGCCCAGATGGGGATCTGCAGCCGGGAGCCAGGGGGATCACCCTGTGACATGTTTTTCCCAGCCGGCAGGCCAACTGAGAAGGGAGCGAGGAGGAAAAATAGCATCCTCCTCCCCCTCCCTCTTCCACCCCCATTTGCAGACCCCTGCTGCATCCCAGGAGCGGCGGAGTCAGCATAGCCCTGGGTGCCACCACTTCAGCGGAGCTGGTCTTGGGGGGTCAGAGCACCAGGGCTGCCTGGTACCTCCTGGGCACAGCCGCAGCCTGGCGCCTTGTCCCTGCCCCCTGCTGCCCTGCTTGGCACAGCCTCTGCGGCTCCTGACCCCCCCGCCTGCCAGGCTGTTGGAAGGCTTCAGTGCAGCTGACACTGGAGGAGGGATGGGGCTGACATCCCAGGCTGAAGCTCCCCCGCCTCAGTCTGTCCTGCAGGACAGGGCTCCCCAGTGACTGCAGCCCGCAGCCCAACAGGTCTTGTGGGGCAGCTGGGGAGGGAGTAGGGGCAGAAAAACTCCCACCCTGTTCCTGACAGAGGGAGGAAGCCAGCAGTAGAGGCTTTACTCCCCTGCCCGCAGCAGAGGAGGGGGTGAGGCAGGGGATCTGCCCTGCTCCTGGCTGCTGGGGATGGAAAAGTCCCAGCTGGGAGCGGGGCCAGCCCTGCTCCATTGGAGCAGAGACCACAGCCCAGGACTGACAATCATGCCAGGATGCTGGGGGACGCTAATTTACCTTAAACCAGGAAAGCATCTGGGACAGAAGTTCCATGAACTGGTCTGACCCAAATCGGTTAAGTCTAATACTACATTCAATCAGGTTGATCTTAAACCAGTTTCAGCCATTTTGAAACAGATCTATGCTCACTGAACTTATGTTCTGTTACAGGTTTAAACCTGACCACTTAAACCGGTTTACGTGTAACTTCTGTCTCTAGCCTATACGACTGGTCTAAGAGTCAACAGTATGCATCCACCAGAGAGCTGAAAATGGACTTTACTTATGTTCTGCTAGTTGATTGGGTCTAAGCTCCTTGTCATATAAATCAGGTGTACGCCAGTCAGACACCATTAATTTCACTAGAGTTATCTCTAGTTATTTTGAATCAGGATCCCTGCTTTTAAATTGTGAAAGGTGTACGGCATATTATTGATTTAGCCTTACAACGCAGAGCTGTTTGCAGATGGAATGCTGCAATGAATAGGAAACAGTTGCTTACCGAACTCTACTTTTTCCCTATGACACAGTGAAATGAGCCCAAATTAATACTTGCTGTCATTCCACTGAACTCACTGACATGAGGGATATTAGGTTGCCCACAGATTTTAAAATTTTTATGAGCAAAGCCAGGGACTGAAGAGACAGCATCTGGGAAGTCTGGAACCTTAAAAAACAAAAAGGGGGAAAACCAAACTATGAAAAACTACCAGAAATTATGTGAGTGCCTGCCTGAGATTCACAAGCACTACTCAAGTGTCATTTACGTAAAAATGGAATAATAGAAACTTAAACAAATTACACGCTTCCTTTAAACAATTCATCTTTTCTCCACCGAGACAACCCTGTAGATGTATTTATCATTTTCAAAAATCCTCTAGAATTAGCTGTCCTGATGGTTAAATGTGACATTTGTTGTGCTAGACCCAGACAGGAGAGTCATTAGCTAAGCAAATGATTATGTAGCTGGAGAGGGGGGAAAAAAAAAAGCCTGAACAGTCTGCATAGTCTAACAGATGCCCAAGGGACATGTCCATTTTTCATTCTCCATGCAAATTATAATTTTTTCCCCCAGGAAAAGAAATAATGACTCTAATAGAGTTCAAATCAGTCACCTCTATTATAGAGTAGTATTTAGTGCAGGGCATTAGTTATATGCAATCAGTTGTCAATTTATTTGAAAATCATTCGTGCTGTATTCTTGTCTGCAAGGGTCTTAAAATATCCAACCAACCACCATATTAAGAGTGAAAATGGGGAAAGAGGGTCAGGGTCCTGAAAGGATCTAGTCAGAAAGGGGGCACGACGTGATGGAAACGGGAAGCCCCGTGTCAGTGACTCAGCTGTTATTCCTCTGGAACTGAACCGTGGTGGCAAGCAGTCACTGCTGCAGCGGGTTGGATCTGTGTGGATGGGAATGGGCTGCTCCGGTTATCTTCACTTATGGGGAAGCTTAGTCAATGGGAACTTCGCTAGGCAGAGGAAAAACACCCAGCAGCACTGCCTGAATTCCTGCCCAGACTGCAGGAGGTACCTGCGTAGGGGATCTGTTTAAAGAGAGGAAGGCTTCCGAGTGCTTTTAATCAGATGCAGGCCCACATATGCTTGACCCTGCTGTCTGGCAGACTGTACGCTGTTTGCACAGATGAAGCAAGAAAAACAAAAGTCCATTTTAGGGGACTGCTGCATCACAGGGGGCAAACCAACCACACACATTCCCTTCCTGAGCCTCTCATGTGGCAGTGTGACTCCACACTACCCCCCAGTGGCTAAAGACCTCAATTTGACTTAAAATATACCATGACAAAATTACATGCATATTACAGAATACTTTACACTCTGATAATGGACATGCATACCTGAATAAATACACATTTGCATAATAAATCATGTTATTATTATTCACAATAAACCCAACAATGATGGAACTATTAGGCCTAATCTTCAAAGGTACTTAATCAGACAAAATAATACTCTGTGTTGTACTTCCTGCGTTCTTCTGTCCAGGACCTAACATCATGTAATATAGTATGTTAACTGCTTGTTTAGCACCCTGTCCTGGATACCAGATTAACCCTATATACATAAATATCCCCTCTTCTTTGTGATTTACATAAGGACGCATTGACCAAGATTTCACAAGAACAAAAAGTAAAAGTAATCTAGTGCACACAGATTTCATGACATACCTGGGAGTTGATCTCAGTGGTCATTTGCTTTTGCTGGTAAAAATCATTGGTGAATTGGCAAACAATTTTCAGGGCTATGTATTATTATACATCCTGAAACAATGCAAACCAGACAGCTTCTCATGCTTCTCATGTAGCAATCATGTTTCCCATTAAATGATAAATGAACATTTTGCTTCTGGGAGCAAGTCCAATTTGCTAACTCGGCCACTAGAACAGTAATAGTGCCAAAGGTACTGAGCACTTATGTTTGAAAACAACAACATCATTCCTCTCAACTGCCTTGGAATTAATAGCATCACAGGGGCCTTCCTTGTGGAAAAGAAATTCTGTGCTGGGAAAGTCTTTACTCCTCCTCTCCATGACTTGCAGGCAACAGGCTTGAGGATTTGCTAAAAGCTGCTTTCAGAGCCAGCAAACCAAGATGCCCTGATTTCTCTATCCAGCTCAGTTCAGTAATGGAATACCGCAGGCTCTGAACATAATAAACTGAATATTTCTCACAATGTTTGACCATTGTGAATATTCCTTTCAAGTTTTGTCTAAACATTAACATAACAGAGTAGGTAAATTAGTGCATATTAAGATTCACTATTTTAAATTAATAGTTTAGGCTGGGTATTCTTCTCATCTTACAGGTGTATCAAAAATCCTATTAACTTCTCTAAGAAAGGGAGCCCTGGTCAATAACCTTGATGTCCAGTTTCACTGACTTTTAAATACACTAACACAAGAGTCCACAGCTTCTTAGATTTTGACTTAGCCTCACACTTTGCTGATCAGGCATCTGTTAAAATAGTTTGGAGTTCTTTGTATCAGTTATTATGGCATAGCAGATGTGACGGTACAAGAATCGGAGCAGCGGTTTGCAGGAGACTTCAATTATCTGTTGCAAGTGGTTGGCCACAGTTGCATTAAGAGGAGACAGTACCATAAAGGGGGAGAGGAAGGTCCACCAATATACCCAGATATTTGCTGGAAAATCCTTGCTAGATTACAAATGCAAGGTGAGAAACACTAGATCAGCAGTTCCCAACCCCGGGTCATGACCAAAATGAGGGTCATGGGGCCAATGCCAGCTACGTCACACACAAAAGATGAGTCGTGCTGTGTGCCGGGACCTCCCCCACCCCCAGCCCTGGGCCACCACCACACTCCGCTCCCAGCAGCAAGTCACGGGAAAAAAAGGTTGGGAATCACTGCTCTAGACTAACACACAAATACAAAGTGGGCATGTCAACATGAGATACTACGGTACTATAGCAACAAGCTACAAGGATGTAGCTCATCACTATGGCACGCAAGCAGCAGGCAATAGCTGCAACACTGCCACTACTATGCAGTAGGGTTGAAAACAACCTATGCACCGCCGCTAAAGCAAGTATTAAATGACTGCACAGTACAAACTGTATGTCTAGAACACTTAGAAAACGTGAGTTAAGTCTACCAAACACAATACATTTTGATCCTGGAAAAAAAACATGGCACAGCATGTGGCAGGCCAGTAGGGGGTGTTCCTGTGCTGGGCCACCCATCTCACTGCACCTGACCACCTATCAAGCTCCAAGTGCCTCCCTGAGGGCACCTCACGTCCGGCCAACCCACTTCCTGGAGCACACCCGCGAGCCTGGGGGTAACGTCACTACCACCCAGGGGATCTGGTCTGCTTCAGTCCTGTGCCCCCGGGGATACACAGGCCTTGTAGACCTCAAGGGTGCTTGACCCACTGCAAAAGCTTGGGGTGCTTCCTTCAACCTGAAGCACAAAAAGTCAGCCAGACCAAGGAGGCACAAAGGTATGCCTTTCCCAACAAGTTCACCACGCTTGGTACAGTGAAGAACTTTATTGGTTATAGGGAGTAAGCTTGGGAGAGGGTACAGGACAGAGCAGTATCACAGAATAACCTTAGGGTAAACAGTGGCTAGCCTTTGATCATGCATCTACTTTACAGCAAGCTATATATCTAGATAGGTTTCAACAGTTTACTCACTTCAGCATCTTGAGAGAGAGGGAGAGAAAGAGCTACAGATGTTTCAGCTGCTGTGTGTGTTTTCATCATGGCTGCCACCCCTCCTCTGGGGCAGTCTTGGCTTATATAGTCCTTTTGACATCATCTACCTGATCCAGTCCTGGCCAGGTGTAGTTGGACACCACCCAACCAATTTAAAAAGCATCATCAGTCAACTCAGAGATTAACATCTCTGGGGCCACTACCCCCCTGCCATGAGGTCAGTGCTTAAAATGAAAGAGGTATGCACCCCCTCCCCCCCAACCTGGTCCAGGTCATGTGGGCAGAACTGATTGCTTAGCAACCAGAGTGATCGACAGGCAAGAAGACAATGACAAAGAAAAAAAACTGGTAAAAGAGACATGGAGGAGGCTGGGATGGAGATCCTTCACACTTCCCCCTCTTCAAAAGCCTGGGCACATGGATTCACAGAGCTGTGGGTGCGGGAGTGTTTTGTCGAGAAGGGTTACCTTTCATACCCGAAGAGAAATCACCCAACCCATAATACTGTTCATAACAACAATACAGATAGGACATTAAGGCAAGTTGGGGTATCCCCACGCCAGAGCACTTTGGGGTAGGCCTGAATCCATCGGGCCCATTACCCATCATCTTTTCAGGATAGGGAATCTGCTACCACGTTCTGGCTTCCCTTGGTGTGGTCAATGGTGAAGTAGAACTCATGAAGCTGCCATCGTCGAAGCTTAGCATTGGTGTTCTGTGCTGTCTGCAGCCACGGTCCCCACAGATAGGGCTTCAGCTTGTTCAGCACTCAGACGATTGCCAAACACTCCTTCTCAATCGATGACATGACAGGACTGCTTTTCTTGGTTAGCTCATGTAGGGGAGCTCCCATCGTTCCAAATTCAGGAATAAACTTTCTGTAGTATCCGGCCAGACCAAAGAAAGCTCTGACCTGCTTCTTATTTTATGGGGGTAGTCAGTCTCTGATGACCTCGATCTTGTCCCACAGGGGAGCAATCTGGCCTCCACCCACACAGTGTCCCAAATATACCACTTCAGATAATGCCAACTGGTGCTTTTTGGCTTTCACTGTAAGAGCAGCTTGCTTGATCTTACCTGACACCGTGGTTAGACGAATCAAATGCGATTCCAAGTCCTGACTGAAGATGGTGATGTCGTTGATGTAGGCCACCGCAAACTGTTCACATCCTTATAATAAGTTATTAATTAGGCTTTGAAAAGATGTGGGAGAATAGCATATACTGAAGGGTAAAACTGTAAACTCATATAGTCCCAAAGGTGTAATGAAAGAAAACTTGGCTATGGCATCTGAATCCAGTACCATCTGCCAGAACCCTTTGGACAGATCAAGGGTGGAGATGAACTTAACTTTGCCCAGGATATCAAGCAGAGAGTTCACCCTAGGCATAGGATGAGCGTCCGGGATGGTAATAGCATTTAGCTTCCAGTAGTCCACACAGAAATGGATGGTCCCATCCTTCTTCCAGACAAATACCACCGGGCTGGCCGAGGGCCTTATTGAAGGCCCTATTACCCCCAGCTCTAGCATCCCAGCAAGCTCCCACTTTATCTCTTCCTGCACCTCCGCATTTACTGCATAGGGTCTGGAATAGATAGGGCGATAGCTGCCCGTGTCGATGGTACGTACCGCCAGGTTCATTCTACCTGGTTTGTTGGAGAACACTTTCCTAAAGTCTTTGAGAGCTGCACACAGCTTGTCCTTGTCCTGGGGGGCCCAATGATCCAGCAGGTGACGTTCCTCTATTCCTGCCCCTCCTCCCCAGTCAGCATACGTGACTAGATCCTCTGGGTCCTCGGGTGATCCTTCAGCTGAGGAAATCCAAAATACTACATCACTCCTGCTAAAGTAGGATTTAAGCACGTTCACATGTGCCACTTTAGGTTTTTTGTCTCTCTGTCTCCTGGCTACCACATAAGTGACTTTGTCCAGCTTGTCCATGATGATGTAGGGGCTTTTCCAAGCTGCTTGCAGGTTGTCGGTCTTTAGTGGCAGGAAAACCAAGACCTTATCGCCTTGTTCAAAAGTACACAAGTGAGCCTCCTTATCATACCAGTCACTCTTTTTTCCCTGGGCCAGAGAGTCTTGCACCAACTTCATCATATCAGTTAGCTTCTGGCAGAAGCCCAGCACATACTTTACCACAGATGTTTTAATGGAAGAGATTATCTCTTCCCATTCCTCTTTCACCAAATCAAGATGACCCCTGACTCGCCTCCCGAACATCAGTTCGAATGGTGAGCACCTGGTGGTACCTCTTGGTAGGCAAACAGCAAATGTGGAAGTTTTAAGTCCCAGTCATTGGGGTTAGACGCCATATAGGCCCTCAACATACCTTTCAAGGTCCCATTAAACCATTCTACCAGCCCATTTGTTTGTGGGTGATAAGCCGTGGTTTTGAGGTGTTTCACCCCATAGCACTTCCACAGGCACTCCATCACTTCAGCTAGGAAGTTCCCACCCCTGTCAGTCAGGATCTCAGAGGACAAACCCAGCTGGAAGATCTTGATCAGGGCGTCAGCAACTACGGGTGCCTCGGTGGAGGCCAAGGCAGCTGCCTCCAGGTCCTGTGTCACAAAATCTACAAGAGTCAGGATGTATTGCTTCCCGTGGCGAGTTTTATGCCTTAGAGGGCCCATAATATCTATTCCCACTTTTTGGAAAGCTTGTTCCATGATAGGAGGTGCTGCAGTGTAGCCTTTTTCTTGTCCTCACTCTTGCCCGTCCACTGGCACGTCTCACAAGATTTGCAATAGTCCGTCACATTTTGGGCTATCCTGGGCCAATAAAAGTTTACCATCAGCCACTGGTGAGTTCGGTTCTTGCCCACGTGACCTGCCTAAGGTAGATCATGAGCCACAGAAAGTAGTTGCTGCCTGAACTTAAGAGGTACTACAAGCTGGTGATAGGGCTCCCAGGACTTGGCATGATCCTAGGCACTCACAACCGATGCAAGAGTCCCTTATCCCAGGTCACCTGTTCCCCCTTAACCAGGGCAAACACAGTCTCCCGCTCTTGGGCCATCCATCAGAGTCCCTCTAAGCTGGGGTCTGCTACATCCTCCTTCCTGACCTCCTCCTACCCAGATAGGCAATCAACAGGGAGTTTGGATGCATCAGCATCTGGGGTACCCTCCTCCTCTGGGATGTCATCTAACTGCTCTTCCAGAGTTTTAGTTCCTCTGCCACTAACTGACTGGGCTATTCCTCAAGGGCTGTCACTTAACCCAACCTTGAGGTCACCAGTTTCCTCAGTGGCTAGCAGGCGGTCACAGCCAGAGAGGGTCTCTCCCTCTACCTCCAGAGCCAACCGGGTTGCCCAGCTCTGGGAGGTTTCCCCACCTCCCACCTTCGCCTTCCTGCTCTGTTGGCGAGTCACCACCACATTAACGCGGTAGAGTTCTTCGAAGCTGTCCCATGCCCCTTTCAGCTACGTGAGCTCCATAATATCCCTCCCCACCAGTATGGGGGCAGGGGCCTCTTCCAACACTCCTTTATCCGTGCACATCCAGCAGCCTTTGCACTCAAGGGGGAGACGGGCGACTGGCACCTTGAATGGCTGACTCCACACCCCTTCTTTGGTAAAGTTTTTCCCTGGGACTATATCCCTGGGCAAAACAAGGTTGGCATTTATTAGTGACACACTGGCCCCTGTCTTGGTTCCCCAATGAGGGTTTGCCCTCTTAGTTTTATGTCAGTCCAGTGGGTAGCCATCACCTCCTCTGGGTTTGTAATCCTGTAGCAACAGGTACGCTCCTCAGAGTGGCTCTGGTCTCCCTCCTCACTGCTTACAGCTGTTGCCCAGCAGATAGAGTTAGTGGTGTTGCTTTGCTTTGGGCAGTTGGTCTTGAAGGGGCCAAAGTCCCTGCAGCTAAAGCAACCCTTCTTTTCCAAATCAGGTGGCTTGACCAAATCTAGGGCTGCCCTGCGCTCTGCAGGAAGAGGCCCATTTCCCTGCTTTGGGACTGGCCCTCCCTTCCTCCCATTGTGGAACCCTTTCTGTTCCTTCCCAAAGTGCGGAGGTCACCTGTTCAGCTCCTCTCAGTTTAGCAACATCTGCTCAGCGATGTTAGCAGCCTCCCCAGCAGTTTTGGGATTCCTGTTCTTGCCTAGGTGTTTAAGTTCTCTGAGGCACCTGAAATAGCATTGATTCAGCACCATGAGGGCATTCACCTCCTCCATGTTGTAAGCTTTGGTTCCCCCTACCCATTTCAGAAATAAATCCTCCAACTGAGCTGCAAACTTGTTTAAGGATTGTCCCTGTACTGGGTTATCATTACGGAACTTTTTCCAGAAATAATCCATCCCCAACCTATACCTTTTAGGGCTGTGCAAAGCTTCGGTCCCTGATTCGGTTCGGCAGAGATTCGGCCCGATTCGGTGGCTGAATCTCTGAATCTGAATTGAATCAGAGGACCCTTTAATCTCTCTGAATCAAATTGGAACCCTCCAAATCGATTCGGAGAGATTCAGAAAGATTTGGAGATTTAGACATAGAGACAGCTTTAAATGTTTTTTCTACATACCTCTAGGTAGCAGGGGCTCATGAATGCTGCGATGCTGGGGTGCATGGAGTGTCCCACAGGAGCATGGGGGGCTCCCCAGAGCACTCGGGAATAGACTTGAAAGTGCACCAGAAGCACTTTTGGTCCACTTCCAGGTCCATCAGGGAACACGCGGGGGGGGCCCACCCGTGTACCCCCAGCTCAGTGACTGGTGCCTCCTGGGTCTGGGGAAGGGACCTGGGGTCCCCCTGCGGCCAATCGCTGAGCCAGGAAGGCACAGGGGGCTCCCAGCACGCTCCCTGGCAGACCCAGAAGTGGACCAGAAATACAGGTTCACTGCCAAATACATGGAGGGCCTCCTGCACACCTGTGGGACTCTGCATGCACCCCAGCATCGCAGCGATCACTAGCTGCATTGGTATCTCGAGGTACGTAGAAAAAACTTTTAAAGCTGTGTCTATGTCTGAATTGTTGATTCTCTGAATCGGCATTGAATCTTCAGATTCGGATTCAGCCAAGTCGAATCAGGGACAGTGATCCAAATCAACGAATCGAAATACTGTTCCCAATTCGGGCTGAATCCAAATCCAAATCTGAATCGAATAGGGCCCACTTTGCACACCCCTAATACCTTTTAAACATAGCATCTTTAAAGGCTTTATAGTCATTCACTGACTCAGGAGGCAGGCTACTCAGTATAGCAGATATGTTGACAGTGATCAACCCAGCAACACTTCTCACATACTCTCCTTTGTCCAAGTTCCATCGATGCCCTTGGTTTTCAAAATTACACAGAAACACCTCTGGATCATCTCCATCTTTGAACTAGGGAAAGGTCGGGGTGTTCATTTTGGGGGGTGCAGCTGGCACCTGCTGAACACCCGTGGCTCCAGCAGTTGACTGCATCTGGAGTACTGCGAGATCGTGTTCATGCTTGAGCTTGGCTTCTTTGACCTCCGCCTTGCGTTGGGCCTCCCTCTCTTCATGCTGGTGCTGGGCCTCTCTAGCCTCAAGCTGGCGCTGTGCTGCCTTCTCCACTAGCTCTGTCTTACGCAACTCTAGCTCAGGCTTATGCTCCTTGTGCCTGTGCTTGGCCTCCTGAGCTTCAAGCCCTAGCCTGTATCTCTGGAGGTCCGGCCCACGGGGTGGAGAAGGGAGGTAATTTCTTAAGCATTTCTAGCTCAGCAGGGAGAGGGGAGGGGTGTCACTCCAGGCAGCTCATCACAATAGTGGTTCAATCATCTCCGCTCCCACTCAGAACCAGGGTAGGCAATTCCTTGGCTTGCTTGTAGTCCAGTAGGACTTCAATCAGGTCCTGTTTCTTTTGCCCTTTTTTCCTTTGGATGCCTGTCTCCTTCAATTTCCCCACCAGTTGGTCCACAGTCAGGCGGTAATACTTGTCAGCCATCCTAGCTACCTACTGTATCCAGCTGACCTGATGCTGAATTAAAGAGTTGCCTGCTCAAGGGTTTTCATTGACTTTACTTCTTTTCCCCAAATTATGCCTTCTAGACAGCAGGCTGTGGGATCCCACAACTACCACCACGTGTGGCGGGACAGTAAAGGGTGCTCCTGCGCTAAGCCACCCACCTCACTGTGCCTGACCACCTACCGGCTCAAAGTGCCTCTCTGCTGGTGCCTCATGTCTGGACAACCCCCTTCCTGGAGCACACCCACGAGTCTGGGGGTGCTGCTGCCACCACCCAGGAAATCTGGTCTGCTTCAGCCCTGTACCCCCGGGGGAACACAGGCCCTGCACACCTTGAGGTGGCCCTGCAGAAGCTTGGGGTGCTTCCTTTAACCTGAAGCACAAAAAGTAGCCTTCCTTAGTCAGCCAGATCAAGGAGGCACAAAGGTATGCCTTTCCCAACAAGTTCACCGCGTTTGGTACAGTGAAGAACTTTATTGGTTATAGGGAGCAAGCTTGGGGGAGGGTGCAGGATAGAGCTGTATCAAAGAATAACCTTAGGGCAAACAGCGGCTAACCTTTGATCATGCATCTACTTTACAGCAAGCTATATATCTAGATAGGTTTCAGCAGTTTACTCACTTCAGCATCTTGAGAGAGAGGGAGAGAAAGAGCTACAGATGTTTCAGCTGCTGTGTGTGTCTTCATCATGGCTGCCGCCCCTCCTGCTGGCCAGTCTTGGCTTATGTAGCCCTTTTGACATCATCTACCTGATCCAGTCCTGGCCAGGTGTAGTTGGACACCACCCAACCAATTTAAAAAGCATCATCAGTCAACTCGGAGACTGACATCTCTGGGGCCACTACCGCCCTGCCATGAGGTCAGTGCTTAAAACAAAAGAGAGGTAGGGCCACACGCTGCCCCCCACCTCACCTGGTCCAGGTCACATAGGCAGAGCTGGTTGCTTAGCAACCAGAGTGAGAGACAGGTAAGAAGACAATAACAAAGAAAAAATAAACTGGAGGAGGTGGCGATGGAAATCCTTCACGCAGCATATTACTTGATAATCTAAGACAAAGCATCCAAGAATGTAAGGTTTTAGATACAACAAGAGAAATATACTCAAGCTGATTAAGAACCCATTCAAAGGATTTATTCCATGCTTACTCAGGAGAAGACCCACCCAGTCACACCCAGATGTCACACCCAGAATGATATCATACTGGGTGTGCCTACACAAGTTACTAAAGGTATAAAGGCTTACTGCACTATAAAATATTGAGCAGTAAGCCTTCCCTGGTAGCATGTCTACACTGCGGTCCCTTGGTGTTGGAGCTGACTGGGACAAAATTTCTCCCAGTCAGCATCTAGACATGCACTACTGCACAGCATCTACTGTGCAGTTAGTTTACTACCTGTATTTACAGGTAGTAGCTAACTGCACAGTAGATTAATTTACTGCACAGTAAATGTGCACACATGTAGAGAATAATGCTTTACTGCACAGTAGATTAGTCTACTGAACGGTAAAGTGTTTCATGTAGACCCACCCAAAAGGTAGCAAAGTTATGATTATACAGTGCTAAGTTAGTATAATAATCTTCACTAAATGAACAGGGTAAATGCTTGTGTAGCATATGCTATTTCATTTGGTGAGCTGATGGTTGCACTGATCAGGAAAATAAACGTCTCATTTTCTTTTCTTTCATAGCCATATCAATGGAGGCTTTCATCTAAAAACATACGTTCCTATGATGAGCTCCTCTGCAGCCCCTCTGTGATTACTTTTGTTACATAAAAGGACCACAAACCTGCTTAACTTTTCCACAGAACATGCCACTTCATGTAGTTCCCTGGTCAGAGTGGAGCTGAGAAGGATAGCCTGTCTCTTCTAGGTCCCCTCTTCTAAACAGGCCTAAGTATAGGACATGTTACAATGGAGTGAGTTTCTCTGAGAAGCAAGTCCCTTATTAGGGAAGGCCTCTTAATATCAGCGGAACACCATGGGACCCAGAATCTAAGACATGCAAAGATGTTCAACCTTACATGTTTGCAGAATCCTTACATCCTTACATGTTCCACTAGAAAATCAGGCACAAGACATCATGGCAATACCCACAATCTAAGCATTGGCACTTGATTGATTACATCATTGTTCATGCCCGGGATCACAAATATGTCTTCATCACCCAAGCTATGCTAGGAGTTAACAATTGCTGGACCAATCACTGACTCATCTGCTCGGTTATGTCATTCAAACTGACTCCCACGTGACAGCTTCAACAGAAGCAATGACAATGAAAGATCAACGTCAGAGGACTCGTGGACCCAATTAAGCAAGACCTCTTTCACCAATGTCTTAACAGAAAATTACAACCAACAACAATGGGAGAACGTTGGCAGCACTAGGGGGGTCTTCAAGTCCACCATCCCCAGTGCCTGTGAAGAGACACTTGGATTCTCTACCAAAATGCTTCAAGAGTGGCTGATGAGAATGACTGGGAGATCCAAGAGCTGATCAGCCACAAGCACAATAAACTCCAAGCAAAAGAAAATGAACCACCAACAAGCCAAGGCAAGAAGTCCAAAGGAGAACCCACAACATGAAAAACAGAAAATAGGAAAACAAGACAAAAGAGATTCGACATCTTGGTAATATCCACGATATGAGGGTTTTTTCAATGCTACCAAAGCCACCTATATTCCAAGCACTCAGGCCCCAAATGCCTTGAGACCTAAGGATGGAGGAGACCTGATCAAGGAAAGAGGCGCCATAAACACTCATTGGAAGGAGCATTTTGAAGACCTTCTCAGTCAAGACTCTGGTTTTGATGAAAGTGTTCTCAACTCCATCCCACAATGCTCAGAGATGATCTCGGCAGCCCTCCAACCCTCGACGAAGTGAGGAGCGTTGCCAAACAGATGAAGAATGACAGGGCATCTGGAGCTAATGGAATCCCTACCGAAATCTTCAAGCAGGGGGGAGAGGAGCTCACATCAGCGCTCCATGCCCTCATCTTAAGGATCTGGAATGATAAGAAAATCCCAGATGACCTTAGGGATGCCATGATCATGACAATCTTCAAGAAAGGAGACAGGTCCAACTGTGGAAATTACAGAGGGATCATCCTGGTGTCCACCATAGGAAAGCTCATTGCAAGAACCCTCCTGAACTGTCTCCTTCCATTTGCTGAAGATCTCCTCCTAGAATCTCAGTGTGAGTTTAGGGCAGGGGTGGGCAAAGTCCAGCTTGCAGGCTGGATCAGGCTTGCAGCAGGCTCCATTTCCCAGCAGCCCCTGCCTGCATCTTTCCACCACGTCTCCATGGAGACCCCAGGAGTAGTGGGGTTGACAGCAGGGGGCCAGTGTCTCCATGGAGACAGACCCGAGCAGCACTGGCAGAGCGCAGGGCTGGGCTGGGATCTTGTGGTGACAGCGTGGGCTGGAGCCGGGTGTGCAGGCAGCGGATCACAATTCTGCCCCTGGTCCAGCCTGCACTGTCTCCACTGCAAGATCCTGGCCCCAGAGCAGCTCCCTGCCCATCTGCATGCCCTTCCAGCTCGCGGTTTGACCAGTCTCCATGGAGACTCTGGCCCCGCCGCGTTACGGACCCACCACCCCTGGGGTCTCCATGGAGACATGCTGGAGCGATGCGGGCAGGGGCTGCTGGGAAATGGAGTTTGTCCACTGGTTGGATTTGCCATTTTGCCTATCCCCAGTTTAGGGCATCAAGAAGCACAATGGACATGATCTTTACTGCTTGCCAGCTGCAGGAAAAATGCTGGGAATAACATAAACCTCTCTATATGGCCCTCTTTGACCTCACGAAAGCCTTTGACTGTCAACCAAGAACTGGTGTGGAGGATCCTTCCGAAGTACAGATACCCACCAAAATTCATTGCCCTTCTTTGCCTGCTCCGTGATGGTATGGAAGCAGTGGTTCTCAGTAATGGATCTGTCACAGATCCTTCTGAGGTTAAGACAGGAGTTGAGCAAGGCTGTGTCGTTGCTCCAACACTCGTCTCAATATTCCTTACTGTGATGCTACGTCTGACCACCAACAAGCTTCTAATTGCAGTGGAGCTAAACTACCGAATGAATGGTAAACTGTTTAATCTCAGCCAACTCTGAGACAAAAACAGGACCACTCCAACCTCAGTTACTGTGCTCAAATACTCTGATGATGCTGTAGTGTATGCTCACTCAGAAGCAGACCTTCAGGCAACAGTCAACATCTTTACCCAGGCATACAAGAAAATTGGACTGACACTTAATGTTTAGAAGGCTAAAGTCTTCCATCAACAAGCTCTTAATGAGAAGTCTTCAGCTCCCGTGATTCGGATTTACAGTGAGACTCTGGAGAATATTGAGTATTTTCCATACCTTGTAGGCCATCTCTTGCAGAAGGCTGACATCAGTAAAGAAATCCAACATCGCCCTAAAGGTGCAAGTGCAGCCTTTAGATGCTGAGAAAATGGGTGTTTGAAGATTGGTTCATTAGATCTGAAACAAAGCTCATGGTTTATCAAGCAGTCATGATCCCCACCTTACTGTATGGAGCTGAGACATAGACAACATACAGAAGACATCTCAAATTTCTGGAAAAGTACCATCAATGCTGCCTGCAGAAGGTCCTTCAAATCCAGCAGGAAAACAGACACACCAATATTAGCAGCATCCTCTCACAAGCAAATGCCACAAGCACTGAGGCAATGATCATCCAACATCAACTTCGCTGAGCCAGCCACTTCATCTGGATGTCCAACTCCAGACTCACAGAGCAAGTTTTATACTGCTAACTCAGTCAAGGTGTACACTCAAGAGGAAGGCACAGAAGGTGCTTCAAGGACATCTTCAAGGCCAACTTAAAAAAATGCAGTATCAATATCAATTCATGGAAGAGTATCACCAAATGGAGAAAGACTCTGCTGCAAGGATCTCAGTACTTGAAACCTTATCATGATAACAGGAGACGGAAAAGCAGGAACAGCAGAAACTGTGTGTTGTTAACTGAATCAAGAGCCACTGACCCCACACAGAAACACATGCCTGAAATGCAAATCCTGGATAGACCTCATCAGCCATCTTTGAATGCGTAGATGAAGCAATCATGGAAGACAATCATCCTCAACCATTGCTAGGGATGACATCTAGACTGTGAAGCCTCAATTATGCTTCTTGAGACACAACACAAAGTCAAGGCCTTACAGTGTTAAGCCATAGAATATTAAAGAAAGCCTCCTAAATTTGACCACAGGCAGTCCTACCTTCCTGAGCCTGCAGAAAGAAACGTTGCACCAAATCCACTCTCACAAACCAGGAAGCCGCAATAACCAATTGAATTACACTGATGTGAAACCAGTGAAAGACCACAATCAAGCATGACAGCACTGTGATCAACTCTCCCAGACATATTAATAGGAGCTCCAGTGGCTACACCCCTAAACACCCCATGTGTTTTTTACACAACTTCTAGGCTGTCTATCAACCCACCTGATGTTGTGAAAGCTGTGTATGAACTGGTTCTTTTCCATATATTTTGCACAGGCAGAATTATAGATGGTAGTGGAAGGAAAATACCCATTTCCCCAAAACACACCAGGTAAGCTTATGAGACACATCATGGCAAGCACCTGTTATGAAATGACATTATTATACAGTAATGAAATTGGAAGTCTCACAAGTCTCCAGTGTTGCTGAGTAATCGGCATACACATATTTTCTCCTCCTGGACTATGGTTTTTTTGTGTTCCAGTAAAAGGCTAACTAATAACTTCCATTCAACTCAGCTATAATAAGAACTCAGATCTTGCATTTTAAAAGGTCTTAATCTATTTAATGCTTCATTAACTCAGAACATTTCATATCCATGGTTAGTCCTATCACAGAAATGGAAATGCCTGGCACAAGTTAGGCCTAGTAATGGAGTAAACTGCTCAGATGTCTGAATTCACGATTACTGGGAGAAAACAGGACAGATACACTCAAAGTAGAATATCTTCTCAGTCTCTTCTTTGATTTGCTATTGGTTAAAGACTCCTGCCATAATGTGATGCAGACAAAGAAATGATTTTATTAATCATTAAAATCGATCACATGGCACTTTCTTCTAACATTGATCAACGAGCCTTAATAAAATAAGGATATCAGTATTACCCCTAAGAGCCTCTTCTTACTGTAACCGAACTCCACGCTTTTAGCGGGCAGATAGGGATTTTCATTGTATCTATATCTCCAGTCTAGTATCGATTTTGATCGGTAACTCTATTACAATAAGTACTGTAAATTCACTGTGTGCATTAATCATCATCCCTTTCCACCAAAAGAGGAATGAATAATTTGACCCAGCTAATGAACATTTGTGTCTTGCTTAGGGAGGTTACATTTTAGGACCAGTAGGTGGTGTCTATGCCCAAGTTTCAACAGTCAAATCAAAGCTGATATTCCTTTTACCTTTTGCTAGCTGTGACATCTGTTGGATAATTCCCTTACTACCTTTTCTAGTCTATAGCTGCTGTTATACTGTCTATGGGGAGACTGAAACGGTGATAGAAACAGCTGCAGTTCCCCATTACCTATGCCACAGAATCAAGGGGGGTTGATCCCCGGTCAGGCAAATCTGTCCTCTGCAAGCTCCTGCGAGCACGTTCTGAGTTAATCTCCTTCCCACAAGCACGATAGGATTTAGATCTTTTTCTCCTGTGCTACTTCATGGAGACTTTGCTCAGATAAGCACTGTTAGGATAAAGGCAAAGCAAAAGAAATCATAATAGTTGTTTCCTACTCAGTCTTCAGGCCCATGCCAGGGTCAGGCACCATTTTCCTGCCTTTAGCTGGAAGAGACAAGATTTCATTTTCCTTTCCATGCTACCTTCCATTACTAAAAAAAATATCCGGGAGGTGGAGGGTCAGGAAGAGCTGCAGCTGTGGCAGGACGGTACTTGGCACTTCATCTAGCCAGGAACAACCCTGCTACTTCTGGCTTGGGGCAGAGACTACATCTTCCTTTTAGTTCATACAGGGAACTCAGTGCTATCCTTCCAAGGACTTCTGGGAACTGCCACAATATAAGTATATTATAAAAAAGACACTAAAGGAAAACTTTTACTCTGCCTTCCTTTCTTAGGCCTCCCTAGCCCAGAGGCAGTTAGCTACTGTGCTACTACATGTGCTAAAACAAAAATATTTCTTTGCCTTTGGAACAGAGGCTACAAATATAAAAGCCCACTCGCTTTCTTCTCAGAGATGCTTGCACCTGGACAGAGATGGGAAACACAGAGGGGCTGCTAGGATGTGGGAAAACGCTATCCCATTCCCACCGAGATGAGGCACTGGAAAGGTAAGCGTGTGCGCTCTGGAGTGTGAGCTTCCCCAGCCTGCAAACAGACGGTAGGTCTCCTACAGAGCAGTCCAAGTGAGGATTTTCACGAACTAACAACACTGTGATGACTTTGTCTAGGGAAAAGTGACTTTCCTACAATGTAGGGCATGTCCTTCATCTCCTAGTACTGGAGGAGATTTGATATTTGGCTGTTCAGAACAGGCAAGAGACACGATTAGCTCCCACTTGGCAGTGAGAATACAAATTAGCAACTATCCCGTTGCATTTGTTTAGTGGACCTTAAGTGGACATTTGTCAAGAGTGGCTGTATCTAAGTGTCAACCTGCTGCATCCTCCCCACGGCAGGGTGACAGGAGCATGCAGCAGCAGAGCGGTGGTGGAAGATGGAGAACAAGTGCTCTCTCTCCGCATAAAAAAACCCCAAACCTGCAGGCAGTTGCACAGCTCTGTGCTTGTACACAGCCCAGGGCAGAGGCAAGGGACAGGGTTGCAGATTGACTGCAGTACCAGGGCCTTTGCCAGCTAAGTCGCACCATTCCACCGCTCCCCAGGTTTGATGGAAACAAAGACTTTCTTCCCCAGCACTTTCTTGGCCGACCCACCCCTTCCTGTCAGGGTCTGCCTTCTTCCTCAATAGAGATTAAACTTCATCTTGGGTTCAGCTCCCAGCGTGCCTGGCCTGGCCACTCCTTCCCCACGACTGACAAGCATGCTCCCAGCATCGTGATGAAAGAGGTGAACTGGCAAAGATTCTGATCCTGTCATAAATCTGTAAGCCCCCGACCTTGTCTCCCCCCAGTGCTGCTATCACACCTGCCCTGGGTTTCCCGGCTGCCTTCTGTGCAGGTCCCATATAGCAGGGGCCTGACTCTGCCCCACCTCGCACAGGACCTGGCAGGTAACAGAAGCAAGGTGTATTCAGCACAACTACAGGAGCAGGCGTACTGGCAAAACAGGCATTTCTCCACCTCGCTCACAAACCCTGTTTCAGGGCTAGCTTGGACTTGGGCTCTGAGCAGCTCATTATCTGTGGGCTGGCACCAGTGCTCGGGCAGCTTTGCAAATGCCACTCAACAGAAGCTCAGGTAGCTACACCCCGAATTGTTAAAGGTATCTCAAGGGATTAGATAGTAGCTGAGCAGCACCTTTGAACTGACAAACAAAAGTACTACTAAGGTTCAAACCTCACTCCCTAATAAAAAATCCCCTCCAAACCCTGCTCGCCTTCCTAACAGGCCACAGCAGACCTGCTTCTTAGTCACACAGCCATTACATTTTTTCCCTATACCTGGGGAGACTTAGTCCAGGTCAGTCTGGCCCAGTCCCCGCTCTGTCAACAGCTCAGCTCGCCCTGCCACTCTTTAAAAATGCATCCAGCTCATCTAAAACCAGTGGTAGAGACTGTACGTAAACTACAGGTTGAATAAAGCTTCTTGTCAACGTGGCTGCCAGTTGGAAGGTTTTTTCCAGCATTATTTTTTCCTTGTAGACTCCAGGAAAATGATTTGACTTTTCTCTTTCCATCTGTGTCTCCCTCCTTTTTTCCTTCCCCTTCTTTTCTTCAGTTACTCTTCTGCAGCTGGTTCACTCATTTCCACAGCGCTCGGTGTCTATGCAGATTTTCCAGCAGAGGGGGCTGCCGTCTCACCATAACCGTCCACCTCCTTTCCAAGCCTAGAAACAAATCGCCTCCTCTCCGCCCGGAAATGTGGCTCACTTGTGATCGTGGATTTCCTGGGCTGCCAGTGCAATGCACTGTTGCCATCCTGACAGAGGTCTAGCATGTGCTTGAGCAAATCTTGCCGTTCAACGCGTATAATAAATCCAAAGCAAGTGATGTGATCTACAGTAAGCTGGTCACAAGATAGCTCCAGATGCCTTGCTTGGAAACCAGGGAGAGACAGAGAATTTTATTTCACACAGTCCCAGAGTCACAGTGGTACCTCAAGGTAAGCATTATATAGTGCTTTTCATAAGGAGATCTCAAAATGCTGTATAAAAGAGGGAAGTATCTGACTTTTACAGACAGGAAACTGAGGTACAGGGAGCAGAAACGACATCCCCAAGAGCGCAAAGCCAGGAACAGACACCAAGCTTTACTAGGACTTTCCAGTGCTCCAGCCACTTGGCCTCAGGATAAAATGCTGGAAGACATCGTCAAGGAAATGTCACTGGTTGTAATGGTATGATTTAGAGGAGGTCTACCTGGCCAGCTGGCTGGCTACTAAAATATCTGCAGTGTGCCGTTATGAAAAGCTTGTGGTGAATTCTTTGTTCATAGCCCTTTCTAGTAAAAATAAACAGCTTATTAGAGATACGAATCTTACTTTGGATGTCAAAATCAAGTCTCAGGCAACCACTCTTGTCCACAGTTGGGGAAGGAAGGAGAAATTTAGGCTGATCATCAGGGAAGATTTCCTGCTCCTGAGGTCCATTGTTTTTGTGAAATAGTAGGCGATGGACTAGTGAAGCTGAACCAAAGACAGGCTTCGCTAGGGTGAGGGGCACAAAGAGCCCGGCTCTCAACCAGCAAATCGTTTTCCTTGTAGATGGGAATAAAGTATTGATATAAGGCTCCTAGAGCTGGTGATCTGAACCAACCTTGGATGTGGTGCTATGCTACAGTAATCCTTTGTTCAGCTGAAATTCCACTCTCCTCTTTCTATAGCTGAATGCTTGTACAGATATGAACATTTTGATCCACGTGCTCAGCTGACTTATAGCACTCTGTCTCTAATGAAGTCTTGGCAGTTATGCTGATTTACGCAAACCAAAGATATTTAGCACTGTATTAAACCTAATCTGTGCCATACGCAGGGCCGGTGTACGGCTGTCTTCTAGAAACGGTCCTTAGAGCTGGTGCTGGAACCATTCACTTGTGGGAGTCTCTTTTATATTTGATGCTTCATGCCATGTACTCGAGCAGCAAATTTCAGTAGCTTTGGGCTCCAAGTTCTCTTTTAAAAGAGTACCATCTTCTCAAGGCACCAGGGACCCCAACTCAGCATCGTTTTATCAGCCCCTTAAAGCTAAAAGATAACTTTCCTATCCTAATGATTATTCCTCCAAATTCACAAATATTTTCTCTCTAGCTAAATCACCTGAAGTCATTGCAGTCATCCTCATTTTTCCTTTCTGCAACAGTACAGTGGCATGGTATTTTGGTAGGAGAGAGCAGCAATATAGTATTCCAGTCCAACTGACTTTTTCTCTAGGCCAAATCAACTCTCCACTTATCCAAGTATAGTATTAATGAGTCATTTTAGTATTGGAGCACTCTGTAATCACTACCTGAATCCAGCTTCCCTACATTTCCGTGAGGTGGGAAAGTGCTTCCCTCATTATAGTCCCAGGCCCTAGCCCAGCTCTTCTCAAATGGCTTCTGCCACTGCAGACAGAAAACATAAATCCACAACAGTTTTACAGGAGCAAACTATTGGGTCTGGGTAGTTAGGGGTTGAAAAGACCTCTTGGCTTCAGAGATGCACAACTCCAAACACCTCCAACCAATGGAAATATGTATTTTCTGAGCTAAGACCAGGATCCAAATTTTGCACGTAGCTCAGTTTTCATGCTAGACTGTGCTAAAACCTCTGTGGGGCTCACTCAGCACGATGAGATTTTGATATCCAGATACATGTTCAAATTTTCCCACCTAAGCCCTTTTCATTAAATTCTTCATCCAACAAAGCATCTCATTTCCCCATAGGAAACAGAACATAAATTAAGCTGCGCAGACCCAGTGGTCTCACCAGTTCATTCTCTTTACTCGTTACCAAGTGTGTCCTTTCTTTCACGCTACTCCAGTGTGTGGATGAACCGTTTAATACCTTCAGACTGAACGCTCCTGGTCCCCTTTGCAAAGTGGGCTCACCGCAGTCGGGATCACAGAGTTCTCATCGCACAGTTTTGTGCGGACAGTTGTTTCTCTAGATGTTGGTCCTATCTAAACTCCAGCCCACGTGGGCTCCATCCAAAGTTTGGGATGCTCTCACCATGCTTTTAAAAGCAAAAGCAGTCAGGAGATACAAAGTAAAGGTGAACTCTAATAGCGGCAGTTCTTCCTCCCACACAGTCGCACATAATTTGATCAGTAGTCATATGACCCATACAGCTTTAAATCCGCACTTTCAAACCACACTTTCCTACTAGACCTAGCCTATCTCATTCATCTTTAACATCATGCTACTAGAAAAACTGCACGTTTCCTCACCTGTGTCCCCCTTATAAACAAGAGCCTATAGCTGAGCCAAGACATTTCCTATTCCCATACAACTTTTAATGCCTCAGCACCATTCACCAACAGCTCCCGGTAGTTCCCCTCTTGCCAACTTGCAATTACCCCTCTCTTTAGGGGCACAGTGAGGAAGGGAGAGTCTAGGTGCCTGTTCCCGTAACTCTCATTTCACTAGGCAGAAGAAATACATGGTCTGAATCCTGGGGTCAGTGACTTAAATAACAGACCAATTAGCACTTAGGCAGGCTAGTATGAAAGGCTCATTTGGCTGACCCGACCCGATCAAATACTGCGTGTCAGCCCAGTGTACCCCGTCACCACTATATTTGATTAGTTTCAGGGGCAGAGGGATTAGGCTGATCAAAACCAGAAGAATTCTCACAGTTTTTCAGCTGGAGTCTCTGGCTTGACCTGCCCTTCACCTTTGTCTAGCATAGGGCAGCCGTGAAGTCTGATGAAAGAGAGAGGAAGTAAGAGTCAGTGTTAAAACAGAATTTAATTTGCATGAGATAAGCGCATAGCAACTAGAAATCAAGAGGAATTGGCACAAGTTAGGGAGACTGGCATCTTTCTTTACAAAAGGGCCCATGGTATGAGATCAAAACCAAGCCCTGTTTTATTGTTAACAAATATTTCAGGCCAGGGGAGGCATGGTCTAGGTTGTATTCTCAGAAGGGAGGAAGGAAGGAAGAGAAAAACAGCAGTAAATGATCCAGCTTAATCACTTTTTTCCTGTAACCCCTCCGGCCTTACAAACAGGAACTTCAATGTAAAACTAAAAATAAGACAAGATGCCTCCTTGCACGTGGACAGTTCTCACTGCTGCAACATTTCAGCCCCTTTCTATATGCAGTGCAGGCAAGGCATGGCATGGCAGAAAAGTGCACTGCTCGGCAATTGCTATATTTACATATCAGCCTGTTATCAGAGGAACTGGATGTCCCAAGAGACTTGAAATAGGAGACACCAAGCCTTTCATCTTCTGGTCACTAGTTCAGATGTGGCCCAGGTCCATCTGACTGAAAATGTTTGCCTAGTTAGTAGACTGTACATACCCAGCTGGTGGCCCCGGTTCAGTTCCTAATGAACAGGTGTCTACATTCTCAAGGCTGCTTTCACAATTGGCACCTATGTTATCTGTCTGCTAGACGAGCCAGTGACTGAACTAGCACGTGGACTTAAACCACTCTCATCCCAAAAGGTCCCTCCAAAAAAGCATAAGGCACATGTCTTAAGGAATGGGATAGGAAATTGCCTGTCTGTTCTTCCCTTGCCTTTTTCTGGTTTTCAGAGTTGATAACCGTACGTTTCCTGATGCACTTGATAGTTAAAAAATGGCCTGCTATCAAGATAAATTCAGTGTATTTCGTGATGGTATGTGAGGAGAGCAAGGGATATTTGCAGAAGGAGAAGGCAGAGTAGAATTAGCGATGTGGGCACAACCCATGTCATTGCTTCTCAAATGATGATACAAGGGCCACCACTGGTCTTTCTTGTGAGCTACAGCTCAGGCAGACAATGCTATGCGGAAAGTGGAGAATTTGAACACTAGGAAATCTGTATCTGCTTCTTTCCTCCAACGTGACACCCAGCATAAAAGAACTGGCAAACAACCGACATGCACTCTGCCGAAGTATTTTGTTTGACACTTTGTCTACAGCACCACCTTAAATTTAAATCCCTTTCTCACATGCTGGGTGTAGCTGCCACATTCTGCTTTCTCTATATCACTCCACCTTGATTTAAAACCACTTCAACTTGTGCAGGGAGTGGTTTCCATGCATTCAGCTCACCCATATCTTATCCACACTGGCTTCCTTTATGGGCTGCACCCAGTACAGGTCTAGAGTTTAAATGCCAACCCATACAAGAAACGTGTTAGCCCTCCCCACCAGACTTGTCTGGAGCGGGGGCGGAGGGTGAGTCAGGAGTACTGTAAAGGAAAGTGAAATAGACCCACCCGGGTGTGAGATAGGATCAGGGGCAGATTAGTAGCCTTGGATCAGATTCAAGGGTCAGCATAAGTCTTTAATCTTTGCAAAGTCCTAAAGGCTCCTTCCCTCCCCATCACCCTGCCCCTCTCTCACATGTCTACACACAAGGCATGACTAACCAACTCTGTGTGGGGATGGCAGACACTTCAGAAACTCCCAGCTGGTTTTGGTTTGCAAAATAAAACAATGCAGCTGCTGTCCGTTCTTTAAACCCCAGAGTTTCCTTGTCCAGCCCAGCACAACTGGTGCAAGCTGTGCTCTCTAGCCACTATGAGTGGACAGATGTCACGCTCCAAGCCACAGCTCCGGTGAGCAGCTGGGACCTGTTTGCTGAACATTTTCTTTCCGGTTTTCTGGTCACACAGTCACACCGTTCAGTGCCTGGTGACATATTATGGTAGAGTGAGAACTGATCAATGACCATCCCTGTGTTTTTTTTCTTACTGTATCCTGGCAGCGTGCATTGCCATGTAGTCATTGCTTATTACAGTATTATGTTTAATTTGCTAAGCACTGGCATTGACCTTGGTGCATGTAATTCAGCTAGTTACCAGATTTCACACTGCTACTCATTTACCCAGGGCTGACAGGGAGTTATCCTATAAGGCAAGCCTTGGGAAGCCCTTCCTAGTGGGTCATGTAGCTGCACAGATTTGTTGTTCTGATCCTACTCAGTAGCTTTTGAGGAAGATCTCTTCGTTTCCAGCTGGCGGTCCCCAGATGTTGCCCAGCAGTAGCTCATTGTCTAAGGACAAAAGGATGCCGTAGCTGTGGTCTTCATTCAGCTTTGCCACAGCTTCCTATGAAGTCTCACTGGATGGCCAGGGGGACCCCACAATTTCTATGAAGTGGCACCATCGATCAAAAAGAATTTGGGGGGGCACTGGAAAGGGCTGAGAAACCCTGACCTAGTTTTAGTTTCATTGCTCTGGTCTCAAACTCTTAGGAGAAAAGGATGTGGTTTCGTGGTCAGAGCGCAGGAGAATGAGTGAAAAAAATCCTTCGGTTCCATCCCGAGTGTACACGCATTCTTCCTGTGGCTATTGGGAAATCACACAGGGGAAAATCCTGCCCTGCCTTCTGCTGCAAAAGAGAGAAGAGAAGGGTAGACGTGGTCTTGATGATAGTACTGCTCCCTGCTCTGCAGCTAGCTGATTGCTAAATATATCTGACCCTACACCCTTCTTAGGGGAGGTGCAGTGTGCTCAGAGCTGAGCACCCTTTCAATGGCCGTTATGGGCTTCGTGCATGATTCTCACTCAGTCCTGACCGCGCAGGACTTTAAAAAGGCTTCTCCCTCCTCATTTTGGCTTGAGGTGGTGCAGTGTCATCTGAGGGACCACAGCGAACAACAAGAGAAATGGCCTGTTAGATCAGAAACGGGAAGTCGATGCCAGGGTTAGGCTGACTGAGCTCAGGCTAAATTCTACTGACCTCAGCCCAGGCAAAAGGTTTCCAAGATGGAAAAGCCCAATCTGGAGGAATTTGCAGCAGCTCAAGAAAATGTCACTAGTCCTTTGTAGTGAGGCACGGGGGGTCAGCACTGCCCAGCAAACAAGCAGCACCAACCTGGAAAGGGGATGTCCAGAAGGGAGGCTGATTCAGAAACAAAGCCCAGACAGAAACTGGTTGAAAACCCGGCCTAAGCATGGCCTCAGCCGCACCCCATGTGCTCCCTTCTCTGGGTGCGGGGAAGAAACTAAATGTAGTTAAAGGCCAGCAACCCATTTTGCAGGTGGGGGAGTTAACTAAAAACCCTATGAATGCACCTTTATCCCAACACAGTGCACCGGGATCTGCTGCACTGCCATGACCCACCTTTTCACCATTGGATACGTTTGGTCTTTTTATTTCTTTAGGCCTTTTTATAGCATTTTGAGTCATCCGGTGCCCGCCCCACTGTGTTCTGGTGGCTCAGGGAGGAGGACACAGTTTCAATCAGTGAAATGTTTTTCAATGAGAAATAATCCTCACGTATCTCCTGCATTGGGAAAGTGGGATCAGGTACCTGAGGCGGCCCAGTGACTTTGCTGAATGTGGGCCAGGTGGTCCCGGGAAGTTCTGGAGTCATCTTTCTTTTAAGCTGCCTCTGACCGTGCCAAAGATCCAGCTCCCCTTTCCAGTGTCTTTAAAAATACCTTTGACTCAATGCAGTCCCGGGCCCTGCCACTTGGCAAACTGCACATACTTTCTCACCTCGGGCAGTAGGGTCGTTTTGCTCGAGCATTGCTGTAGCTGGAAAACCCCTCTGTGGTTAATACCTCACCAACGCATAACAATTCTGGCTTGTAATAGTCACATGCGCAGCAGTCTCTGGGTTCGTGCTGAGCAGATGCACGGCTGACCACTGAAAGACCTTTTGCAATGCCAAGCCGACTGTTTTTTTCCCCAGGCGCTCGGGCCTCCACCTCCCTGTGATTAACTCTGCTCACTCACCCGGGCCCGTGTGCTGTAGACATCGTTCTCCCGGCCAGGGAGGAATGGGTGAGACGCTGTTTGGAGCCTTGCTGTTGAGCAAGGTGAGACGCTCCCTCCTTCCCCTGGGGGACCCGCTGCCTTGCCTCCACAGCCCTCCCTGGCCGGGAACGAGAAATTCGGGGCCTGATGCTACTTTCGCTGGCACCAGCCTGCCAGAGCCTCGCTCCGTGTAAACCGGGACCGCTCTGCTCATTTCACTTTGGGTTGGCGCCAGCACGAGGGGAAGATGAAGCCGGACTCCTGCTTACCTCGCTTGTGGCAGGGCCCAGCACAGCATGCACAGAGGTGAATAACGACACGCTTATCAGCACAGCTGCCATCTGTCCCGCTGAGCCATCGGTGTCTGGTGAGGGGCAGTGGCCTTGCAGAAGCAGGGCGGTAGCAGGGAGCAGTCCCTCAGCACAGCAGCCATCCCTGAGGCACGTTTCTACCTAGATGAACACTGCCTATTGCAGCAGCTTTCTCTTGCTCCTTCCTCCCCCCACCCCCCCCCGCATGGCTTTCCCCACACTCAGAAAGGGAAGAAAATCCCTGCCTTGACGGGGAAGCTGGTGGCAGCGAGGCAGCTGCGAGGCCAGGAGGGACGGGCAGGGTCTCTACCTGGAAGTCCCAAAGATTTGCGTTTCCTAGGAAGCCTCATTCTCGCTGCCGGGGACCGCCGCCACGCAGCCTGCTCTTGCTGGACCCCTGCAATTCCTTCAGCCGAGGGGCTGGATTTGGAAAAGAGGGGACTGGCTCGGGGGGTTCAACGCGTGTTGCAACAGTGCTCTTTCTCGTAGGGGCAGGTGCAGAATCTCCCTGAAAACGTCAGGTCTCCATTGTCTGCCTAGAAAATATGCAGACCTGTAAAGCAGGTCGTAGCCCAGCTGCTCCACAGATCGAGGGTTGGGCCTGCAGTTAAGGTACAGGGCCGGGAGCCAGGAGAGTTAACTCTCCGTTTCGGCTCCATCCTACACTTGCTCGGGGCCAGCTCCAGCCGACACTGGGGGGCTGACAATGATGAATCTACTCCTGGCCTGGTTTTCCGGGCGGCTGCGCACCCCTGCGGGGCAAAGGGCTCCTCGGAAAACGATGCCCGATGCGTCTCCAGTTTGTCCCCCCAAATATGGAGGCAAGCAAAGTTAGCAAACTCTTTTGAGACCTCTAGCCTTAGCCTCTGAGGGCCTCCGTGTTCCCATCTGCAAAAGGCAAACCATTATGGTGAGGTTTCGTGCATCTGTGCAGCGCTCAGTTACTATGGCGACGACCACCACAGGAATGCCTATAAATAAGTGAAATAAATAAGGGCGATAGAGTCACTGATAGTTTTGCTCTGACACAAACCGAGGAAGACCAGAAGACCTGATTTCTATGCTTTCTTGTGCTTTGTGTGCAAAGCGGGTGTGAACTGCCTCCTTTCTGATTTGGTCACAATTTGCATCGGTAGGCGAAGGAAATGCAAGGCAGCAAATACTCATCCTTGGGGCCTCGAAAGCATTAGGGGTTGCTTTAGTTCTGAAACACCTCACACAGCAGAGGCTGAACTGTGCCTTTGGTTTATAAAGGGTCCATGGGACGCACCTCCCCGACTGACACATACAGTGGCATTTCCTTACCCCTCGCTTATGTATGCTGCTACAGTCTTTCTAAGAGCTGCATTTCAGTAGCTCCACTCTGCCCCTCGAGGCAGGGACTTCGTGATGCTGCCCTGCATACGACATGGCTCCTTGCTCAAATGCTCAGCAAACCTCTTCAGACAGTTGCGCTCTCTTCAGTGCGGCCGTACCGTAACCTCATAGTCGTTTCTTGGTGTGCTTGTCTTAATGAAACTGCAGTCTGCAGCTTGCAGTGCACCCATTGTTATAAATAGCTTCTCGTGTGATCTTAAAGGTTACGCTGTGTTCACATTCAGACGGGCAGCCCTCTCTTACGGGGCTCAGATTCTCCAACACGCTGCCAGCAGTCGTCTCCAGGCGTGGCGTGGCATGGGGACAGAGCCCATCCTTTGCTTACATTTTAGTAGCATGTTTGGGGCGGGGGGGGTTGGGTTGGGTTTTTTTTAATTCACGGCCAAATTAGCCAAAACTAATTCCAAATCCAAGTGTCCAGAACCGTAAGTGGCCCTACTAGCGGCAAACATCCTCCACCCGGACCTGGGGCTTCAGATGTTTCCAAAACCTTTGGCATGCATCCTTCTTGCAGGCCCTAGCCTGGAGGCTTGGGGTTCGGATGCCCCCGAGTTTTGCTGGTCCTTACCCGCATGGTCCTCAGAGCAAACCAGGGAGGAGACTCCCATTTCCATAAACTGTGGCAGTGATGTAAATGGTTATGTGAGGTATGGGGCAGGAGTCTAATTCTTCATTTTTTGCCTGACCTGAGGTTAGTCCATGCAGTTCAGGGTCAGGCAGGGGCAGTCTCCTTGATTTTCACAGGTGCCCAGTTTAGGGGTAAGGACCCGCAGGCACACTGCATCAGTAAGAACCTGATACCAGCTCTGGAGCAGGCAGCAGGATGGCTTAACAGAGCTACCTCCACCAGGTTTCTGCCATCTCTGCGTCCCCTTGCCATATCCGTGACCAGCTCCCAGCAGGCCAGGGAATTCAGCACAAGCTGCAAGGAAACAGCTTCTTCCTGGGCCTGCCTGTGCTCCTCAGGAGACTTAAATATGCCAATCAGGAGACTTGAATGAGGGCATGCTGAGATTGGATGGGGGTAAGGAGAAGCAGGCCTGTCATATCCCAGGGGAGGTATGCAACGAGATGGTGAAAGCCAAAGGAAGCTTTCCTGAAGGCATCGCCATAGAAAGCCATTCTCAGGCGTCCCCATGATTCAAGGGGAAATCTCTGGCAGTCAGCCTGGTAGGTTTCCATCTGAATTGCCACAAAGAACAGATTTTCCATGATAAAGAGATTGCTTCAGTTCCCGAGCAGAACGCAGACGGGTCACCGCCTTTTCTCTGTGCCATACTTCCTGCAAGGAGACCTTGAGTCATCCCAGCCTCAGCCAGATGAAGGGTTAGAGAGGCCTTGGAAAGAGACAGTAAGAGCCGGCCTGCTGAGGTCCATTAGAGATCCTGCTAACACAAAAGAAAGGATCCAGCCAGTTCGGACAGGAGCAGCTCTTTCAGCAGCCACCTAAATGCGCCACAGGTTGATTCTGCAAGAGGCGCCTGCACAGAAATGAGCCGGTATGGCTTTTATTTAAATGCTTGCTTTATTACAGGTGAAATTCCACTCCAGCCTTAGGGAAATCAAACCCACAGGAGACCTCTCCGTGACCAGGAACCCTGACCAAGCGGTTCAAAATTCAGGACCTCAAGGTCTGCTTCTAAAAGGCGCTATCAATTGGGTTTCAGGTTTGATAAAGTCAGTGGGTACTTTTAAGCTTGTGCTCAGCTCTTTTGGAAACCTGGCCACCTTAATCCAAACTGAAGATCTGAACATTATGGTCCCATTTAAAAAAAAATCCTTGACCTAGAACAGCTGAAATACTTGTTTTCAAGGGGAAGGCAAGATGCAGGGTGTCGGTTACCTTCCATGTGTACACCCAGCACAATGCAGCCCCGATCTCAGCTTAGGACCTGATGCAAACAGAAGGCACGTTCCTGACTTCATTTAAATCAAACGGACTTTCATCAGTGGGATCCAACGGAAAGATCATACAAAGTGTATTGAACATTTGGGGGCCTAAAACCATAGGGTATAACCGCTTCATTAATTGTGCTCTTCTGGTTTTTGCCCATTTCACTTGAGGGGTTTTACTATAACATGCAATAACTGATGCTGAGGTGCCAAAAACTGGATCCACTCCAGGACCCAGTGACAGACCTCCCACTGACTTCAGTGAGAACAAGAGCAAGCCCTGATATTTAATTACGATAACAGCAACAACTTTAATACATAGCTTATAATGTCTCAGCATTGCTAATGTAGAGTAATACATCCATGCTATGTGCAGTGTAGTTGTATAATCCCATGGATCACATTTCATATCAAATGACATTAATTTCTCAGGAGCACATGCAGATTCTATATAATAACCGTCTGTGATCGGTTTCCTTTAGTATGAAATCCTACTCCCAGTGTGGACCAGATATAGTGCTATAAATCAATACCCTAGGTAAAAAGAGACTATTGGGTTTCTACACACCAGATTTAATGATCTGATAACACTGGGAAGACCGTCAATATAAGCACAACCTTTTTAACAATTCGATGTCTAGAATAGAAATAAGATCGAAATCTTTTACAAGCTTTTCAGATATATGTTAGAGGTAACTGGCCATGTCTACATGAGATGCTGACTGCACAGTAGCTTGCTACTACTGCACAGTAGTATTGCATGGCACAAAGTGTGAGGAAATGCTAGTGTGCAGTCAGCGTCACCTAAAAGCTGTTCGGTGGCATCTTTGCACAGTAACTCTGGTTACTGCACAGTCATTTAGTACTTGTGCATACAAGTCCTAAATGTCCGCGCAATAGCAACTGTGCAGTCAGTGGCTAGTGTAGATGCGGCCGCTGATACTCCATAACAGGGGTAAGCATAGCAGTCTTCATAACAAGGACAAGCAATATCTCAGCTCCCACTATATACATATCAGTCCTTTCTTATACCTGGCATTGTATCAAATCTAACAATGAAAGCCTTTGAACTTAATAAAGTTGACAGTTGCAAGATCTTCAGATACACTGGGATCCATTCCTAAAGGCAACGCTAATTCTTCATTACTCTGAGACAATTCCAGAGGGGAACATCCACAGACACAAAGCGTTCACTTTTCATATCACCTTTTATGCTCTGAGTTTGTATTTGGAAACTGGTAAAACAGCAAATAAGGCACCTTTAATGAGTAATAAAATTTAAAGTAGGTGTCAGGTGGGGCAGATAAAATTGGTGGGATGAACGCTTTAGCAGCAAACCAAACAACTACAAGATGCAGGGCCTGATTTTTTACTGCTGTGCAGTTATTTCCATTTGCACGAAGTGACCGTGCTCTGATACGGAGGCCTGCCACCCCCATTCTGCAGAAGCAGGCATGATTTCACACACTGCAGAGCAGCAGAGACTTCTGGCTGCTCCAAATGCTGCCAGATGTTCCAGAGGTTCTTGGGAAAGAGAAAAAGACGGCGCTAACTTTAACCGGCCCACACTACAAGACTCTCCACGACCTAGGTCCTGGGCAGAACGTCACCCCTTCTTATTGGCACGGCAGCTCCTAAGGCACAGGGGGCTAGGCACGGTGTGGGCTTACAGCAGAAAACAGTCACTGCCCTGAAGAGTTTACAAGCTAAACAGACAGGATAGACACAGGCTGGGGATGGCACAGTGTGCAAGCCAAGAGAAGAATGCAATGGCCACTAATGATCCGTTTATCCCATTTTTTCACCCTGAATTTAGCTAAGAGGAGATCAGCTAAATGAAAGAAAAGGGAAGGAAGGGGCTGGGGGCCCCGGAATGGGGCAGAAGAGGAGGGTGAAAGAGGGCAGCTGCGGAGAGAAGCTGAGATGAAGCGGCTGCAGGAACGGGGAGGTTGGAACAAAGAGCCAGACAGCAAAAGGCAGAAAAAGTCCTATCAAGGCTTTAGGAAGTTCTCTGACGCTCCAAAGGTCCTTAATTTGGCTTCCTCTGCTCCTACCAACAGGAATCTCTTGTCATATCCATCTTCCCTGTAGTTTTCCCCTTGGGGGCACCCAGGCAGCGCAGGGTCCCTACTTTCCCAATAACAAGCTCATTGACTGAAGGTTGCGGTGCTTTGCTTATTAAGTCCAGAAGCTGCAGAATCTTTTTTTAGGAAAACGCTTGATGTTTCTTAGGGCAAACCAATCCCATATACCTGGGCCTTCCTGCAGCCAGACAGTGCCATCAGGCCCTTACAGCTGCTTTTGCACTGCCTTCTTAGCACCACAGAAGTGTCTGCGAGCACTTTCCAAATTCATTGCCATGTGTCAGACTTTCCAAACTCACTTGCAACAGTAATAACAAACTTTATGGAGTGACTTGGAGGCAGCAAAATGCACCCAAGAGAAAGAGAGGCCTATAAAGAAATAAATGGTTTCAGCATCCCAGAAAGGAATATTGCTCTTTGTTTTCTTACAGGGTGAACAGGAATTTAGTGCTTCAGAAAAGTCTCAGCTTGATGGCTCTAGAGACTGAATTTACAGAGCAAGCGCTATGAGCAGCTGCAGCACCAGCTTTTCCTCTCTGCTCTAAAGAAAATGTTGTAACCCTGCTCGCTGAGGCTGAAGGTATTTGCTCTCTGCACCCATTCAGTGCATAGCCGTTTGCAGATACCCTCAACGCAGGTGCCAGCTAGTGGCTTTGCCTGGGCAGTTGCCATTGAGGATTATGCAGATATTAGGGTAATACTAATAAGCATCATTGCAAGAGCCAGCGAAAGAGCTATTAGGTAGTTAAATCTGGCTTGCAGTAAAAATATGAAACATAGGTGGGTTGGTAAGACATGGATTGCTTAGCTCCAGTCACATGACATGAGTCAGGGTTACAAAACGTTAATAACCCATGTCACTTAGCAGGGTCACCGGCTCCAGCGGCTACAGTTGCGTGACCCGAGAGCAGCAAACTAAATTCGCATAAGCCTCGGAACAGCCATTAGAAGGTAATGGTTTCCTGTCACCACCGATCAGGATAGGATTTGAACTGGCTGCATATAAGGAAAAAAAAATCAGCCATCGTTAGCCGTCTCCTGGGCATTCCCGACCCTCAGCCTATTTAAGTTTAGAACATCACATTGAGAGTCTAAGGAGAAAACGACTTGACGCAAGACCTACCGCCCTTTCCACAATGCAAGAGCTAAAGGAGAAACAGCAATTATCTGGTTCAGTCTAGTGCTGCTGGCCTGGAACATGCCATGACAACATGTTTCTTGTTTGAAAGCCTCTTTTGTACTAGGACACAGTTCAAGGGATCTTGCAATGCCTGCATTTGTAAACATTCAGCACTTGCAGCTACATGCTTTCCAGAGAAGAAGGAGGGCTGAGTCAAAGGGCATTTCTTCCCCCGACAGTGCCTGGGCCACAGCCTGGAAGGGTCAAGGATTCCCCCTCTCCCCCCACGGTGCTACAGGGAGAGAGATGCTGATCCTAGGGATTTTGGAGGCAAGGGTTTTTGGTTTTTTTTTACTATTCTGCATGCATATTTCTAAAAAGTCAAAGCACGTTAAAAAACATGGAGCTCAAAAGTCACACAGCTAAAAACGTGCGTCACTGCAGATTATTTCAGGCCCTGGTCCAGGCATAATGCAAGTAAGCAACTCCCAGAGTACACGCCTGTAAAAACCATCCAGTCCCATAGCATTCACTTATAGCAGCTTTCCAAACAGGTGGTGAAAAGTGTGAGTGTCTCTGTGCCACCCCTCCCTTGCTCCGGGCTGGAATACTCCTCCTTTTCAGGACACCTAAACTACTCTACCTTTCACAGGTGTTGGGATACTATATGGAGTGCAATCAGGACGGTACACAATTTAAGACCCTCTGCCCTCGCTGATCCCAAGGAAAGAGTTGATCAAGCCACGTCCTGTGCCTCTGATCTGTTGGATATCGGTTACTTCCTTGCGTTTGCTTTTCCTGCACTTGGATTTCATTTGATTTGAATTTTTTAACTCTTGTCCATTTCTTGCTGCACTTCAGGGAGTCCACTTGGGAAGCCCTATTTATGGGCTGAAACGCGGCTGAAAGAGTTATTGCCATGTTATTCAGCTGCTGTGCCAAGCCTGCATGGGGATCGGGTTTCTGCTGAAAGGGTGCCAGGCACGTCTGTTTCCAGGAACCAGCAGCCGTATTTAGCCTCCGGCTGCACATGAAAGACTGCAGTCGGAAACGTGACATTGTGTCAACATTTGAGGCAGGTCAGAGCTGGGTGAGACCATGAAAACAAGTCAGGGTAACTCAACACACCCTGTCTGAACAGCGTGAGCACAGAGATGTTGTGCAAAGCACCCCTGTCACAGTCTGGAAGCCTCAGCAGCAGTATCCCCCTTGATTGCTCTAGGATTTTTTTCTCCCATTAACAGTTAACGTTAGGAAGCTAGGTCTCTTTTTTTTTCTTTTTTTTTTTTCCTACATGGAAATGGAATACGCCGAAATGTCTGCTCCTAGAGGCAGCTGGGGTGAATGACGCAGCAAAACGAAGGACACAGCACGCACAGGAGCACAGACATGGCACAGTTGCAGGTTACATAACACTTGGGCATGCACAGGGTCGCCGGGCGCCAAGTGTCTCTTTGCAAACATCAGCCTTTTATACCATCACCCCCCCAGTTAAAGGCAGAGAACTATTGCTGCCCTTTGCTACAGAGAAACTGAGGGACCTTTGCAGAAATTTGCCCAAGGTCAATTAGAAAGTCAGTGGCAGGGGCAGGAATTCATTCCAGGAGACCTCACTCTGAGTCATTGCCATTGCTATTATTATATTAGAGCGGGGCCCAGAGGCTCTGAACGGGACCATGGTCCCATTGTTTGAGGTGTTTTACCAGTACGTATTTCTGCCCTGATGTGGTTACAGGCCATTTGACTACAATGTTTTACCATTCACCATCAATTGAAAGTCACCCTACCTGGTTTTTCCTTTTCACTTTAATCTGAACCATCGGGGGGACCCCCCCCCCCCCAATAGCCGTGTACTTACTACGTAAAGGACATCTTGTGCACCTACATTAATATTCATTTTGTCCCACTTGCCTGAGGTAATTGAAGTTTATGTGTGTCCTGTGTGTCTGTTACTAGGAGAGGATCTAGAAGACAGAAAAGGATAAATCCAAAGTGATAGTCGTGGAAATAAACTACAACTTGCAGTCTTCAGATTTCAGACTCCTGAGGGCCAAACCTTGTTCCTTGTTTGAACCCCTGGGACTGCAATAGGAAAAAGGATTTAGCACTAATTAAAAGTAAATCAAAACAGCAAGAGGTGTGGATTCCTGGCAGGAAGAGAAGTGCCTCACACATTAGCCTGACTCCGTGGCACGTGTACCTCACCCTGTCCGACACTCGATAGTGGTGTCGAGGTTTAGCTGAGGGTGCTGCAGCTCTGGCTTGAGACGCGCTGTCCCAGTACGAAGCTTTCTCAAAGCATTCTTCTAACCAGGCATCCTGGTCCTTCTGCGCTATGAGTGCTCAGAAATACAGCACAGCTGTCATACAGACGATGGCATCAAGTCAGTTCACCACTGACATACACTTTCCCCTCACCTGTGCTACCAAGTAAATTGTTAAAGGCTTCTTGCAACAATGAATGGCACAGCATACAATGAATCCCTTAGAGAAATGGGGCCAGTCAACCAGGGGGTGTAAACTGACACGGGCCCATTGATTACACCAGACGATCTCCTGCCCTGTTTCTAGTGTTCACAAACCAATTAAGGGCAAACAAGACCCAGCAGTCCCAAGCTATACAGTAGGAAATGTATGTAAGGACTCTTTCGCCCATGTGCACGAATCATTCGAGCCAAGCCATCTGCCTTCCTCAACCATTTGCCTTTGGGGGAAGTTTGGCCTCATCTTCATTTACCAGAAAGATAAAAATTGTATATTGTTATTTCCTGCAGTTGATGTGCCTTGAGACAAGTACACTGAGGTCATGACTTACCCAATACACTCAAGCCCCAAGACTTTGACAGTATTAGAAAATAACGACTAGTTTTTCCTTGCTAGCTACAAAGTTAATTAAGAGGTCTGTTCCTGCCGGGGGTCCATCCATACCAACTGGGGCTCCATGCAAAGCAAAACCAGGGGTTAAGGGTGTAACTGGGAAGCCCTGGGTGAGAACTGAGCAGCCAGGGTCCCTCCTTACCGTACACAAGAGCACACCGGCAGATCCACCCAGCTAACAAGCTGTAGCATGCACCAGGCCCCGAAGGTGGGGCATGGAAAAAGGGCATGGCTAGCTCCCAAGCCAACACATGGGTATGCTGCCCTCAGCACAGCCAAGAGCCCAGCCCTGCTGCCATTGACATGAAAGGGAGCTTTGCCATTGATTTCCCACAGCAACATCGTCAGTGCCCCAAATGAGCAATTACAAATTGGCCAGGAAGTTTTGTCCACCGGCACTCTATGGGTGGTCTCAGATATGAAAAGCCGCAGTGCCTTGCACCAAGGCTGGGAAACAGCTCGTACAGGATTTGCTCGGTCAGTCTGAGGCATGCATATGCCAGGATTTTTTGTGAACACTGGACTCTTGTCTCTTCCCTCCCAAGCAAGCTGTGAGAGCATAGGCGCCATCCTTTTTAATTATGGATTTCAAAGCACAGGGCGAAGCAGCCTACTTCTAATCAGAAAGGTAATCAAGGCCCTTGCTGTATTCCAATAAGCCTTAAAAGATCCCTGGCAAAAGGACTCATTTACAAGTTGGGGTTATGCCCCATTTTTGTGCCTTAATGATTAGCAAAAGGCTCAAGGGGTTGTGGACTCCCCCCCCGCCGTTTGCCTTAGAAACATCACAAATGGAAATTCTGGCTTTCCTTGCTTTTGCTGAAGGGCTTCCAGAGTGTCTCAGTGTTGTGACTAATGGATGAGGCAGTGGGCAATGACTCTTCACACAGACAACCTGTCTCTCTCAGGTGGTCAAGGCCCAGACACAGCTTTTCTGGGGGAGGGAAATCACCGCGGGGATCCCTGCCAAGATGCCAACCCACTTCATCCCGGCAAACGTGTGCAATTTGCCTTCTGTGGAAAAGACCACAAGATCTGTCCCAGACTTGGTTAAACCCCAGGAACTTGTGGGAGTTTAAAACCATCTGCTCAGAGGCCTGGTGCAGCGCACCTCCCACTGACAGGCCCCCGCCCTCGGTTGCATGGCTCCATTGAGCATCCACTGGCCATCGCTATTCCTGGAGCCCCAGGAGATTGAGAAACAAGGCTCCAGGCTGTATTAAAGCCATTTGGACAGACTAGGGAAAAACGTGCCCAGGTTTTACCTGTGTGCGGCCCCGACAGGCCTATCTAATCTCTCCCTCTTCCCACTGAATAGACCGCAGAAAGGATGATGCTGGGTCTAGGTCTGGAGAAGGCTGTGGGAAATACTCCAACAGGACAGAAAAGGGAAAGCCCCACTCAAAAGATGCCCTCGCTGGCCTGTAGGGCTCAAGAGGCCTTGAGACAGCCTGAACAATGAGTTGGAAACAACTGACTCAGTCTCTCCTCCCCTCTCAGTTGCTCAGGTTTTACACCATCGCCACTGCTTACAATAGCACCTATTGTCAGAGAGCTTTGTGAGCATAGACAGGAGCTGAATTTCTAATGTGCATTTCTAGATACAAGGAAAAAAAAAAAAATCAAATGAGTAGACACAAAAGCAGCGTGTTTTCCCTTGCACAGTACTCTTCAAAAAGGTAAAAAACTCAGTTCCCCCAAAATTAGGCTCTGCCCCCCCATCCTCCAGCCTGACAATAGAAAAATAATGGGCAAGGTGGTTCCCTTTGGCCATGGATTACAATGAGGTTGTAAAGGGGTTAGTAAAGGACCCGATTGTGCAACTTCTTGGATTAGGATGCATGTTGCTCACTATTTCCACATGCCATCGATTGCTGTATTGGAGTGCCTGAAATAATATGGACTGAATATTTAAAACCACAGGAGGCAAACCCTTATCTTCCACAGGAAAATAATTATTTTATTAAGTATTTTAAAACAACTACTTAACATTTACTCAAGATAAAAATATGTACAATATCCCACCTTCAGAAAGGCTCCAAAATATAAACACTGTACCTCTCCCCAGGGGAAAAAAAACAAAAAAACCCTAACTCTTCTCTTCAAAAATATCCCCAAAACAAAAAAACAAAACAAAACACAGAAATACATTCATAGTTCTCACGTCTTTATGCTCAAGTAGTTATACAAATAATAGACATCTGAAACGTATTACCCTTTAATATATTTATATAATATATATTTTATATATACATATATATTTATAACAGGATTTTACAAATAAAGGCAACAACTGTATACCAAAAAAAAAATCCAATAAAATAAACATTAGAACACAATCTGCAATCAAGCATAGTGCATCTCAACAGCTGGTGCAATGGCAGAATGAAATGAGAAACCAAACAACGTTTACTCTGGACACAATTTCTCCAAACTAGTACGGGGGAAAAACATCACTGCTTTTTTTGTTGTGTTTTTTTAAAGCCAAATCCAACACAGTATTTATTCAAAAAGAA